>NC_034410.1:80527390-80599109 GCF_002078875.1 Numida meleagris
CCCCCCCCCAGACACACTCCCTTCCTCCCTCCTCGCTTTTAAGGCGCGCCTTGCATTTCAAGCAGCCCCGACGCTGCGGGAGCCGGTTGTTTGGGACAGCGAGGGCTGCGGAGCCGCTGTCAGCACCATGGACAGCTCTCGCGGGGCCACCCCCGCGCTGCCCGCTCGCCGCCAGCCCGCCGCCCCCTGCCCGCCTCTCCCCGCAGCCGGCTCCGCGGGGCTTGGCGACCCCGTGCCGCGTTGTGCCTGGCGTTGCGGTAGGGGAGGGCAGTGATAGCATTCCCCTTCATCTCCCCTCACCGCTCACACGCGTTGACCAGAAGGGGGAAGCAGGCAAAAAGAAAAAGAAAAAAGCAAACTTGCTAGTCCCGAAGACACAAAATGCAAAGCCCTTTTCCCAGTTTGACCAGGTGACTAGCAAACGCTGACTGTGGAGCTTCTGTGTGTGTGTGTGTGTGTGTGTGTGTGTGTGTGTTTTGGGGGTGTGTGGGGCAGCACAGGAAAGGACACGGTAAAGTAAAAGCTGGTAGTTTTGCTGATGAGTAGTTGTTGACAACCATGAGTGTGTATGTGTGTGTGTCATGGGGGGAGAAGAAAAGATGTTTAAGTGTATTTCTAAATTATCCCATCAATTCCAGATCAGCTAGAAAGACTGGATGAGGAGGCAGAAAGAGGGAAGGAGGGACCAGAAATATTTCCTTTGCATCATAATTTGCTCTAGTCAGTCTGTAACAATTCATAAAAGAAAGCAACATTGCAGACTCTTTCCAAAATTTCCTGTTCTTGAAACACACATTTTCTTCATTGCATTGTTTGACTGCAGACCCCCTTGCTTGACCATCACATTTCATCATGATGCGTAATTTTAAAGTGAATTGTGTGAAAGAATGAGAAGGAAGTCAAAACTGAGACTTAAAGAAATACTGGTGCCCTTGACTGTGTTGATCAGAATTAGTTTTTAAACCTAGCAGTGGTATACAGAGATGGACAAATCCTGTTTGTGAAACGACAGAGATACAGAGGTGAAGATTAGTTCTACAAAGTACATGCCCATAGTGAGAATTAAAAGATATATTTCTCTTGGTTTGATTACACAAGCAGAGTTTCTCAGAAAGAGTAAGTAACTAAGGTAAAACCTTTGAAGTGGGCACTTTAACAAGTGGTCATAACCCACCCTGCGGAAGAGCACCTATTCCGATAGTTGCTCCTGGCAGCCACAGAAGCTTTAACAATTTACACATTTTTAGTTCAGCCTTCCAGAACACAATAAATCAGCCTCATGTGTTTTTTTTTTCACTTCCAAACTGGTTTTGAACAAAATACCTCAGTGATTTTGGTGAAATACTGCATTCTGCCCAAGGGTATTTGGACCTAATTACATTAAACTTTACTAGCCCATGGGAGCAAGCCGTCAGGTCTGTAACATTTCCCTTGAGCAGAACTTAGACTGCTAGGAAGATGGATTTGTACATAAGGGAGAAAATGCATACCTGAGTTTCAGAAAGACCAGGGGAGATAATGTGTGGGGAAACTGGAAAAACAGAATAGAGAGGGAAAGAGGGTGGGAAAATGGAGAAATTAATAGAGAAAGGGAGAAAAGCAAGATAAAAGGGGAGAATAGACAGTGTGCAGATAGTGGAATCCCAACACACTACACATTTGTTTTGCAGCAAAATTCACTGAGTTTCCCCGAAATGTCACGGCAACTGAAGGGCAGAATGTGGAGATGTCTTGTGCTTTCCAAAGTGGCTCCACTTCGGTGTACCTTGAAATCCAGTGGTGGTTTCTGCGGGCTGCTGAGGACCAAGAGGCTGGAGCTGAGGTGACAGGAACTCAGGTATTGATCCTCTGTCATGGGGTCCCTAAACCACCTGGGAACATCACAGGAATGGATAGAATGGGAGAGAGAGGGAGGAAGAAGGAGGAAGCAAAGGGAGGTTCTGGGTCTCCTCAGGCACTTAATTTCAATTTGTGAAATAACAGTGCAGGAATCTGCAGAGAAAAATGCCCATCTCAAGGGATGGCACCTTTGGTGCCTGTCACTCTAAATATGTAGCTAGGGCTAGGGACATTCATCAAACCACATGGATTTTTTTCTCTTTTTCTCTTTTTTTTTTCTTTTCCCTTATTTGTTATTTTATTTTACTTTATTTTATTTTATTTTATTTTATTTTATTTTATTTTATTTTATTTTATTTTATTTTATTTTATTTTATTTTATTTTATTTTATNCCCCTTGCCTCTGTTTGGAAAGCAGCTGTTCAGAGACTGCTTCTTGTGAGAATTTTTTATTTCCCAAATAGCAAACTCCTACGTGGCTCTCCAATTTACAGCTAGTGCAGTAGAACTGCCACAGGAGGGCACGTACCTTTTTCCTTTTTTTTTTTTTTTTTCCCTTTATTGGGTAGAGCAGGGGAAAGCCAATGCCCCATACAAGCAAAAAGTCTGTATAACAGCACAATTTCAGCCCTCCGAGCGGGACAGAAAGGAGCCTTGTCCCAACACCATCCCCAGGGGGACCCTCCCCGTTGCCACCTCCGCACCGCTCAGGGCTTCAGCCGACCGTAAACGACGCCGCCAGGACGCGGGCGGGTGGCGGCCGGAGGGTCTCTGCCTCTGCGGAGGTGGAGACTGGGCTCTGCTCGCCGCGGCCCGCAGGTGGCAGACGCGAAGCGCCGCTGCCCTACTACACGGCGGCTCCGCGGCGGGGAGCGGGGCGGCCGCGGCGGGGCGGGGGCCGGAGACCTACGGCGACGCTCCTTTCCCTGCAGGTGGAGCTCCTGCCCGAGCGGGACCTGGAGAGCGACGGCACGAAGATAAGCGTAAGTGGCGCCCCCAGCCCGCCATCCGGGCAACTGCTTCCTAACCCAGAACCGAGCCGGGCGCAGCTGGCAGTCCTGTCTTAGGCAGCCTGCTTCCCCGGGACCCCTGGGCTTGAAGGTGGTGGCAGGGAAGGCCCTAGTGGTAGAGCTTTGGTGGAACCTCTGTTTCCATATCGCAAAGCAGACAGACTTTGCCCATCGTGCTGTTTCTTGATTGCATTTACCTCAGGAGACTGCTGAGTCTGATTTAGCACTCCTAAGCTATTTTTAGGGCTGAACTATGGCCCTGAAGCTGCACTTTCCTTCAGTGTGGTGAAGTGTGAATCTATTTAAATGGGTGCTTTCCCAGCTTCCTAACCACTGACAAGGAAAATAAAAACAAACCAAAACAACAACAAAAAACAACAACAACAACAACCAAAAAAAAACTCAATCTGAGGACGAGACCTCCCCCCTGGGAGTAAAGTCTGCAGAGAGAGAGGTCTTGCCAATGAAACTCTTTTTGAAGAAAGCGATATACTGACACTACCCACCATTCTGATACCGAACCAAAATGTGTCAACAAAACTATGAACAACTTTGCTCCAACCCTTGTCCAGGACAAGAATGCAAGGGCCTTCCTCAACACACCCATATCCCAAGTGAGGCACGGAAGTGGCCCTTGACCTCACAAGAGTTCAGACTCTTCATATGTCAACCCAAGATATGTACAGTTGTCATGCTCACTGCAGTGGAAAGACACAAATACTTAGTAAAGACTGCAACAAGAATACCTCTTCAGAGCCCAAAGGAATTTCCCCTTTCTCAGGCATAATCTCTAGGGAGTGCAGTCAAGGTTCTAACTACCAGTAAAACTTAGCAACAGATACAGTCAAATCATTTCCATTAAATCCTTCACTTTTCTCCTCTTCTGTGCCCATGAACAGTTAGCCAAGTAATTACATCAGGTCTAAGTGCAGCTAGATACAGCTGAAAAGCATTTGTAAAATTGAATGCACATGTCTACATACGTACCATACATATTCTAACACTATGTACATTTTCTATGATACTTCTCACCATACTCCATAAACAGTTTGTGTCATGGATCATATCTTCAGCTACAATTGTAGACCAACTTGCAAACAAGGTCTACATGCAGCCTTTGGATACTATTGTCCTAGACTTAGTGCCAGCAGCCAATTTATTCCTTACTGATACCAACGTATTCAAAATCCTCATAGCAATCAAGAAGATCTGTAACACGGTATGGCTGCTAAAGCTTTCCCCATCTTTCAAGTTAAATCTCTATCTTTTATTATGTATGGTAATAATTTAGGATGGGGTATTTATACAGTGTTTTTATAAGTTTGCATAATGCATTAGGTTGACAGACTAAATACACTTGGTAAATGTAGCTTTTTTTTTTTTTTTTCTTGATGACATAAAAAGACTATCCAATATGGAAAGTATCTTCATGGAGGGGAAAGTAAACTTTCAAGTACATTTAGTAAATTCTTAAAAAAGATGATAAAATCTATGTACTGAAATTTAAAATGGTACTGAAATACACAACTTATGTTAGTTTTAAATGAGATAATTTCTAAATTTCAAGCACAAACTAAAAAACTTATTCTATTCTCCATTTGTGCACTAGTATTAACTTTGCAGATATTGCGTGGAGTCAAATAGAAGCAGAATATAACCTGCAGATTTTCTTTCTCTTCATGTAGTTCATATGAATTTTTTTAAACTTTTAGCTGAATAAGAGCTATTCAGTAGAGATACATTGTTATTGAGTATGGTTTAAATAACTATCCAGTGCTTCCTACGAGGGATGCTCTGAAAGTAATGCCTTCTCTTTTATTATGTTGGCACATAACATCAGTGCCATTCATTGACACTTGCTGAACATTTGTGGAGACCAAACAGTGGATACGAGCACAGTGAGGTGGTGGCTTGTGCATTTTTGCAGTGGCGACAGTGACATGAAGGACAAGCCATGTTTCAGATGGCCATGCACAGCTGACAAATCACAAAATGAAGAGAGTTTCAATCAGCTCATCTTTGCAAATCGGCAGCTTACTACAAGGGAATATTGGCTTCAGTGCATTGGAAATGGTGGTGGCAACACTGGAATATCACAAAGTTCACACCAGATGGGTCCCGTCAGTGCTCACAGAGGAACAGAAAGAACATCATATGCAAATTTATCAGGACCTATTGAATTAATATGAGGCTGAAGGTGGCAGTTTCCTGGATCACATCCTTACTGGTGAGAGATGTATTATCACCGCTACAAGCTGGAGTCAAAACTCCAGTCCATGGAATGGTGATGCATGAATTCATCAAAGAAAAGGTTCAGGATTCAGCCCTCAGTGAGTTAAGTGATGTGCACTGTCTTTTGGGATAGGAAAAGAGTGTTCCTTCTGGATTTCCTGGAACCCAGACAAACCATCAAATCTGACTGCTACATCATGAACCTGACTAAGCTGAAGGCTCAAACTTCCAGAGTCAGGCCAAAGGAGAAGACGACCTTTCTCTTGAAATGCAATAATGCCAGTCCTCGTACCAGTTTGAAGACCATGGAGCAGATCGCCAGTCTTGGCTAGACTGTCCTACCACACTCGCCATATTGTCTGGATTTAATGCCTCCTGACTTCCATCTGTTCAGTTTGATGAAAAATGGATTGCATGGGCAACATTTCCTAGCAATTGTGCCATCATAGTATCTGTGAAATAGTGGGCCACCTCCAATGGTGCAAATTTTTATGTACGCAGCATGCAGGCTCTTCTTCATGGCTGGTGGATGTGCATAGCTAATGGCTGTGACTACGCTGAAAAATAGTGTTTTGTAGCTGAAAATTTCCTTCATGAAATAGTTTTGTTGTGCTATTTGTAACTGTTATATTTTTCATGGAAGTATATTGGAGGCATTACTTTCAAAGAGACCTACATGTGTAATTAATGTTGCGTATGTTATGCCTGAAGGAATGCGGTCCATACTTTCAACTCAGTCAAGTATAAGTTCAGAGCTGGAAACACCAGTTTCCAGCCTCCAGTTGTGAAGACCATCCAGGGCCTTGAAGCTATAATGTATTCATAAGTATTCATCTTCCATTTATCAAGCAGGCAGAATAAATACATTACCAACACTAGTGACTATGGTAAACCAAGTTATCAGAAACAATGTTTTGAATAATCACCAATAGCACATGTCTAGTTTTAATCTAACAGTTGCCCATTTCTGTTATCTGTTACGTATTCATTACCTTGATTTTTCCCCTCTGCCTGTTACTGACATTATAGCAGGAACATTTGCATATGTTTTTATGAGAATGGAAGTAAAGTGGTGTTCTGTCCCACTGAATCTCTTTTATCTGGCTTCCAGTGGGGTAATAGATATTAATCTAGATAGAAGAGAAGAGCCAGTTAATTAAATAAATTCTCTGAGGTGGTGAACATACGGAAAAGAACTTGTGTTACCTTTCTTAGTGCACCTTAATATATTTCAGACATTTCTGGATGCATAATTTTCTGAGGCATCCTTTAATTATGTGGGACAAAAATTTGTTATATTAACCTCAGATATTAGAAACAATCAAAGATAAATCAGGAGTCTGATTTTAGCTTATAGGTTTTAAAATGATCTTGAATATGCACTGCTTTCTATTGTTAAATA
The DNA here is from genome assembly GCF_002078875.1 of Numida meleagris. NCBI lineage: Eukaryota > Metazoa > Chordata > Aves > Galliformes > Numididae > Numida > Numida meleagris. The sequence goes on from NC_034410.1 coordinate 80,533,874, forward strand.
ACAGAAACATAGGACTTCTAATAAGCATACAAGTTAAATAAAGGAGACAAAAGGAACTACCTGACACAAGATCTCTTGTTGTGGTTAATAAAGACACACCTGAAGGAGAGAAATTGAATTCCAAAAGTGCAGTTTCAATGAAGTGAGGACTACAAGCTCATCTAATGACTAGTTATTGAAGAAGTTTAAGTAGGTTTAAATATTGGCAAATATCTCCAACAAAATTGTAAATGCAGTAGTTCAAAAGCTGAATTATTCAATACAGCCAACTAACTGGAAAGGTTTAACCAACAAAATGCACAGATCTTATGAAAGAAAGCTCCTTAACAATGCTCATGATCTGAAGAAATTAATTGGAATGAATATGGTATTTTGGGCTGTTTGTCTGAGACCAATTAAACCATCTAAACAATTTGGAAAAGAAGATGTCAGAGATCCTTCTAGATATAAATAATCAGACTCATCTTTGTTGTAACTTCCCTGCAGTAAGCACAAATACAGCACTGATTAACTTGGCATGTGATCTTCTCTGGACAGGCTCTATATCAGTATAGCCTTCCCGGAGAAAGAATAACTGATGCCATGTTTTTCTGTTTTGTTTTGTTTTCTTGGAAAATTTTTAGACAGTGAAAGTACAAGGGAATGACATCTCCCACAAGCTGCAGATTTCAAAAGTAAGGAAAAAAGATGAAGGCTTGTATGAGTGCAGGGTGACCGATGCCAACTATGGAGACCTTCAGGAATACAAGGCCCAGGCATATCTCAAAGTCAACGCTAACAGCCACTCTCGGCGAATGCAGGCCTTTGAGGCATCTCCAATGTGGTTGCAAGATATGAAACCTCGCAAAAACATCTCAGCAGCTGTTCCAAGTAGCATCCATAACCCTGCCAATCAGCGTGTGCGTGCCACCTCCAGCCCTGAAGCAGCAGCCAAAATCCCCAAACAAAGTCCACAATCAGGTATGGTAAAGCATTTTGAGCATTTCATTTGATTGCTTAACAGCATGTAAAAGGAAACTAACTCAACAAGGTAACCAGGAGTTGTGACTAGGAGTCTGGTGCTCTTTTATTCCTACATATTTCTGGCCCTATTTCTTCTACTTTCTCCTTAGTTCCCAAAAGCTGAAAAATCAGCTTCTGGGAAGAAAATTCTAGAAGCCTAAATTCCTATTTGTGGAGTTCATCTGTACCAGCTTCATTCATCTAATGTTAAATCTCTAATCAAAGCTTAGCTTTCCCCATTGTGAATGGAGAGAGGAGCATGTCAGTGAGAAGTTCATCTCATTATAAGATGTGAAGATGTCTGGACACTACAAACGAAATAAAACATATTTCTTCCTAGAATAATGTAGACTAGACACTTATCTTTTAATTCTCTAACTTTTGGTGTAATTAATCTACTTTTTGTATCAGTCCTATTTTCAAAAGGAACTAGACTTCTAAATCTAAGCAGATCTTAGACATTTTATAAATTATCAAAATTCTTCTATAAATCAAGCTGTGCAAGTTAAAAGGTTTCTGGGTTACTTCTGTTTACACCAAGGGCCCAGTTTAACAAGGTAGGAGATCACAGCCTAATTTAGAATACATAATGGAAGCTAATCTCATTTGCTTTGATGTATCATTTTAGTGCTAGCAAATGATATGTCATCAGCATCAAAACTAGGAATACAAGAAATTTCATAGCACATCTATTATGAAATCAATTTCATCTCACAGGCATAGTCTTAAAAAAAAATTCAATATATTTCATTTACAGAGTGGAAAAATCTGATTGTTATTAGAAAAGATGATGCACATATACATTTATCATGTATTTTTATTGACTGATAGATTTAAATCTTACCTTTAGTTTCCTTTCCATGAAATTGAGCCACTTTAACATTTTAGTTCTTCCAAAAAAAAAAATATTTTAGCAGTTAGAAGAAAAGAAATGTTACAATTGATAGAAAATCATCATCCTACCACTACTTTTCTTTCATATAAATGTGTATCATGCTTATTTTTCATTGGACTCATGCATTTCCAAGTAGCAGACTTGTCCATAAAATGAAAAATCTAATTCTGTTTGGTTCTGTGTGAAATTGATTAAGGCAGTCACAAATTTATGAACTGTATAGCTACAGATTACACCACTCTGGGGCCAAAGTGTGTTCATAACAGCTAATCCATTAAATCACTTCAGATATATAGTTGAATATGCAACATTGTTTCTGCTTTTAGCACAACAAATGTATTGAGTAATCAGTGGACACTTGCTATTTGAAAGCCAGGAAGTTATTACCTGGAAAGTTCCTCAAAAAAAACTGACAAAAAATTTATCTCTAACCTTTTCCTTGAGCATAGATTTCTGTAGATCACATACAGACAATCCCAATCATACGTAAATAAAAAATTAAATGTATTAAAATGCAATTTAATTTATTAATTCGTTTCATGATGGAGCTCTGATTAGTACTGTATTCATCAGAGGTGAAACTCGTCTACTGAAGAAACAAAGGGTCTACCAGGAATCCATATTAAGTTTAATTTCAATTTAATGGTCACTTACTACACAGTAATTCCTGGTTATATTTTTGATGAATATCAGCTTAACTTTTGAGAACAAAGATTTAGTTTACTTTTCTTGATTTTATGTGGTCCTGATTTTCCATCCACGGTGCATTCTACATTTCTCTGCATTTTACACTTACCCATAAAAACGCAAAGCAGTGGGGGACTTAATTCTGTGGAATGTCAAGGCTGAAGAAGGCAAGACTTCAGTTGTGAGACTTCAGAATAACAAAAAGGAGATGGCAAAGATAGGAAGGAATAGTTTTTCTTTACATGTTGTGTAATCAACAAATCTCCTTATACTGTCAAAAGAGAAATTCTTCTTCAGCATCGTGCTAACTGTACATTTAATCATAAAACTGTTGTATGATTACATTACATGTAAGCAGTGCATCCATCCAACACAGTGCACAGAATCAAGGTTGAATAGAAATGTATCATTATTAGCCAGATGTTTGTGTTTGAAAAGCATAATGGTTGACTGAGATGCGTTTATTAATGTTGACTAATACATTGACTTCAGTGATACTGTTTGAATAGAGAAGCACTTCTAATTGTAGATAATTGCATTAAATATTCTCTAGTGTTAGAAAGCCAGTACATCTTTATTGGCAAGCAACAGATTTTACTGCCATGTTCACAGACTATTGGGAAAAAAAATACAACAAGCTTTAACAGCAGAGGGAAATTTGACACTGTGAAATTACTGGGAAAAAAATTATTTCTTAAGAACTCAGATACTAATTTAACAAAGACTGGCTTTGATCATACAAATACTTTGAATTTATTTGTGAAAGGTAGATAGTACTGTACTTAACTCCTTCCATCCTGAAAAATACTGCAGAATTCTAGAGTTTTCATAGCAATAAATATTTAATAGATAGCTCCAGAAAAGTAGCTGACAGTCGCTGTCATTTTGAATATCAGCATTTTCCATCTAAGCAAATGTTTCTGTCATTCTTCCCCTTTACTCAGAAATAATATGTGAGAATGAGCTGCTACGTGTTATGAGATTCAGTCAGCACTTTGTGCCGCTCTGAAAAATGTTATGTGAGATGAAAAAATATTTATTATCATTAGACCAATGCAATGGAGTATAGAAAGAAAGCTAAAAAAAAAGTCTCACAGATAGTTTTCAGATAATACACTGAGAAGGATTAAACATCTACTTCAAAGTAAAAAAAAAATCAGAAAAGTAAAAGTCAAAGCTAATACAGCTTGAGTCTTTCATTTTATGTTTGTGTGCTGCAGCAAATTAAGTTATTGCATCAAAACAGGAATTTGAGTACTTTGACAGGCTAGTCTGCATAATCCAGGAAACGTCCTGTGTAGGTAGAGAGACAGACACTTTTTTTCACTGCATAATTCATAATGTATGTAAGACCAAAGGTAAAAGTGCAGTTATCACAGGGTCTTGTAACTCTAGCCAGCGTTACAATTAACTGGGCTTCAGGAACTGCAAAGAATTCAGGCAAAAGGAATCTAATCTTAGTCTAGCTGCATTCAAGTTGCACAGCACTTGTAGCAACATAAAGGGCTGCAAAATTGGAGATACTGGGAATATATGTGTATCCCAAACTCTTCCTGTTCTGCCAATATTCTGTCAAAGCACAAAGCCATTAGTTGCTTTTCAGACTCATGAAGACCAGGCTGACAGAACTCAAGAGGGAATAGCTACAAATGAAGAAGTGACGTTAGACCTATTTTTTATTTACATTCAGACTTTGCAGATATCATGCAACCTTTTGTTCTTTCCTGAAGTAAGAAATTCAACTACTGACCTAACTACATACCAAAACTGTTCCTGTAATGGCAATATTGGAATGAGTGATTTTGTAAGGAGCACAGAGCAGAAGAAGGTCTTTGTCTAAGACAGATTGACCTTTTTTTTTTTTTTTCACATTATAAATCACACTGAGAAGATGATAATAAGGTGTGAATGTAAAAGAAGAGAATGAAAACCTATTTCTTGAGTCTGTTCATACTGACAAACAGACGATGTTCTTTCCAGCCTCCATTTTTATCTATGTAATCCAGGAACTTTTTATTATCCACCTCTTATAAAAATATTTTTTAGTCTAATTTGGAGTCTTCTGGGATATAAAACAACTTCTGTATTTTTGTTGCTGTTGTTGTTGTTTTTTATGTTGCATTTTTTTAAAAATGAAGGGGCAAAGCTCTGCTGTAGCTTTTACCGAGGTGACAGCTAACATTACTGCTTGCTTCATGAAGAAAGGGACTCTAGCTTTTGAGGCTGGTTTTTTTTTTTTTTTGGAGGCAAGACTGGGAAGCACCAGCTGTTGTTTTGATTGTAGCACAACAAAAAATGATCTGTTTTCTTGGGATATGTGAAAGCAAAGACCAAATGAGTGTTTTGTTCTTGTTCCGATGTTACCAAAACTCAGAAATTCTTCCAAAAGAATCATGCAAGGACTATCCTCTTCTACATCTGTATAATCATAATCTCTATTTTTACTTGAAATTTATGTTTAGTTCTCTTTTCCTGAAATGAAGCCACTCCTTTTTTTTCTTTTTTTTTTCTTTTTTTTTTTTTTTGGTTTCTTGAAAATTACACAATAAATTATAGCCATGTTAATAGACGTAGCCCTATTAGGCAGATAGTTGTTGACCTTGAAACAGCAAGCATCTTCAGAGAAATGCTACTCTGCTTCAAATTATTTCACTGACAAAACATGGTGTTTTGACGGCATTAAAAAACATTGTTTTTAGGCTAGGATTTCCAAAGGAAATAATAATATAATAATATTATCTTATTTAGTCTACTTGCTGTTAAAAATAATTGAATACAAGTATTTCAACTCCTATTCCTGGTGCTTAGTCTAACTGAGCTTAGCAATAATTTTTAGTGGATCTGAAATTCTAACTCCTGTCACAAGTTAAAAATAGAGGTGATAAATCATGCAAAACACTATGTATTTTTTATAAAACATTGACCTTACCAATTGCTGATACTACACCACTGTCACCTTCCTATTCCTTTCTATTCACAGTCAGTCTGTGTTCATTTTCTGCTGTTCAGTTTTAACTGTTATTCACTACCATATGTCCATACCAGATAGTATTGAGTATACTTAGTTACAAACATATTCTCTCTAAAATAAGAGAGACTATTTTCATCCTTAGTTATGCCAATATTTTTTGTAATAATCATGAATTCTGACCTTAAATATATGGTATCTCTCTTGTAATCTGAATTCCTCTAAAAAGAAGTGGTATTTATGAAGAAACATGGAACAACTAACCAGAAGCTGAGATCTTTCCTATTTTTTTTTAGTAACCTTACCAATATATTTTCTATTCACTTGCCATTACTACTTACTCATATCTCTTCCTTTATTTTAGATATTTAAAAATTAACTTTTCAGACTCATGTGTTTTAAACAAAACTGGTGGGGGATCCCATAGGAGAAACCTGTGTAGCGGAATGACTGCAAAGTTGTTCCGTACTGCGTGTCTGATAAAACTTTGTTTGGTAATTAACTGCAGAAATGATTGTAGATGCACCACATGGTTGGTAAAGAAAGAGAGGATAACAAAGAAAAGAAAGAGGAAGAAAAAAAGAGGCTGTTTATGAGTTGCTTGTCAGTTTACTCAAATTGCTTTTCATTGCTGCACAGTCAGGCAGCTTGCACTGGGCCATCAGAGATTGCAGCATATGTGACAGGGCCTGTTCTTGAAATAACTGATGGGATTTCCTTGCTTCAGAACAAGACTTGTTTGTTGCTTGACACATATACATCAAAGCGAAGGGACATTTTTGCTTTTTTTCAAGTGAGAAGCAGGAAGCTTCCTATGATGCACTACTTCATTATGAAAATCCTTTGCATCATTTATAGTTTAAAATAATGGCTAGGATTTTCTGCTTTTTGGAATGGGTACAACTTTTCTGAAGCCAAAAGAACAGCTTTCATTTACAAAAGAAATAAATTGGGTCAAGCATAAAAATGAGGATGAATTCTCCCCCCACATAAAGTGAGAGTAAATTATAAGAAGAATCCAAGCTTTATACAGCTTCTACTACCTAAAGAAGTTTAGGACAGCTGTCTGAGAGTGCAATGAATGGTATGAAAGTACCTGAAAATGGTGGTATCTCAACTCATAAAGATTCAGGGAGAGGAAATTCTTGGAGGTCACTTCTGTTTCTTTTTCTTTCTTTTTTTTTTTTTCCTGAATTATTTCTTTAAATTTGATCAACTTTTTTTTCCTAGCCTTTCTCTTTAAAACCTTAGCCCAGACTAGCTAGAAAACTCAGCAATCTTAGTATTATCTCATTCCCTATAAGGATTTTCAGTCTGATTAAACAGTTCATGAGCTTTAAAGATATTCTAGATACATAGAGTTCTTTACAGTCACAGTAATAATAAATTAATCCTACATCGCTGATGATAAAGCTGGATGTCATTTGAAGAGCAGCTGATGAAGATTCCTGGCCTTGTGAAGATAAGTCTCTGCCCCAAACCCTGCATTTTACCTTGTTATAAGGGTATTGCTGTCATGCTTTTTGGCAGTGCAATTCACTCTCCTGTCTGTGTGGGTGTTCAGTCAGATCCACCTCAGTGAAGTTTGTTCCCCTATCTACTGACAAATCCTGTTGTCTTGGAACAAAACTACCTGATGTTATGAAAAGAAAAAAAAAATGGGAAAGTATCAGTCACAGCCAGCATTTCTAGCCCTTTGCCTATAGACTCTATGTCTAAATGAGCAAGAGAAAAAGGAGGAAAACTCCTGATAAACATGACTATGGTGTATCCATCTTCTCTACTTCATCCTGTGAATTCTGTGCAAGTTAAAATAAGAGTTAAAAGGCCAAGAGCAAGAATAAATTAGAAATGAAGCCAAGAACTAGCAGTAGATCTTAGAGCGAGCTAGACTTTCAGATGGTGCAAAGCCCTTAATTAGAGTAATACTGATTTGTACACTATAATTCTGTTTGAGTGTATAGTTATAGAGCATCATGCCTGTCTGAAGCTGTCAAAATAACATCTCAAATACTTATTTTGTGTTTGGTTTAATTCTTCACATGCATACAATATGTACTGATCAGTGATCACTTTATACCTGAAAAATCTTTGAAAAACAATGAATAATGGCATTTTGCATTTATGACTGAATCCACACCTCAGAACTATGATGAGAAAGTTAAAACAATGAAATAAAAGTGGAAAGAAAATCAGTAGTTTAAAATGTGAAGATGAAATTAATAATGCGCAATCCTTCAAGCTGTACTCTAATGATCCATACTAATTATACGTGAATACACTATGGCTGTAGGGAGGATAACATTTTGTATTTTTGTATTTATATCAAAGAAATAGGAAAGGTGAAGGTTTTGACTTGAGCCCTCTGATTTAGCTGTTATAATTTAAAATTTTACAGCTCCAAAGACTCTGTCTTGACCCAGTCAGAATTTATTACACCAAACCTGAACAGCAGAAGGAAATAGATGTCAGATCCTCAGCTGTCCTAATTCATGGCATTGAACAAAATCACTGGACTATGACAAATGATAAACAAAAATATCAGTTTGTTAAATTGAGGTAGATGAAGAGGTGTCATGGGGTTTGCTTCTGTCACTCCTACTACTAGGGATTTAATTTCCATAAGAGGAGGAGGTAAAGAGATGGAGGCACTAACATCTTAAACTGCGCCTGTTAAAATCATTTAGAGCTTCTGAGTCATAGTCCTTAGACAGAGATGCACTCTGCTAGAGGAATTGTTCTAAACTTCATTATCCGCTAGGCAAACAAAGAAGAATGGTTACTGTCTCAAAAAACTTAAAATCTAGGAATCAGAAAGAAGAAAACAGATTCATCCAGTCAGATGGGTGGAGACAAAAGGTGACTCAGGTGAGTTCCATGAAAATAGCTCTTATATAAATTATATAAATAGAAAGAGATCAGGTTGACTCTGTGTCAAACATAAGCCTAAACTGTGCCAGGTGCGTGAAAGACAAGCAAAGCTGAATATCTCATGATGAAATATTTACAAAGAATAATAATTTTCCTTACATGTTAAAATAACTCTTCTTGTACATGTTTTTCTTTGTATGACATCCTTGTTGAAGAGTAATATTAAATATCATCTTAGATGAAAGAATGAACAGGGTGCAAAAAGCAGAAGATTAATGATTAATTCAATTATATTTTTCTTCAAATAAAACTTACTTTTTACAGCAATGTTATGGTGTCTTCCAGAAATGACTCTGTTACCAGTTTAAAAACGATATTGAAAAATGTCAGGTGTCCACACATTTGTGTATATTAAGAAAATGCAGAACATTTTGTGCTAGAGCCATGTTTATCTGCAACAGTAGAAAGTGGTTGCTAACAAGAGTCAATTCAAGAATTTTAATTAACAGACAAATTTCCCACCTTTGTGTAAGCGGGACATAACCATATGCAGATAAAGTGATGAGGATAGGATACCATAGGTCAGTCACGAAAAAGTGCATTTACTTTGGAATCAACCATTCACACGGATAAATAGAAATGCATCCGTTTACATATTTTTCTGTCACACATTAAGAAAATGCCTAAGACATTTTATATCCATGGTTTTCAGGAATAGGATGAAAGAGAAAGGTGCCTAGCGCTGATAAGAGCAGTCTTAAAGCATGCTGCCAGTAGTTTGCAAAGAATACCAAGTAACCAAATTACGGTCCGCATTTGCTTGAGATTACTCTACCCCTGCCCCCCATATTTTTTACTTGTTGCAATAAGCATTGTATATTGGTTCACTTCTCCCACTAGCTTCATTTAAATAGCTGACACTCATGTTGCAACAACTATATACAAAGCACCTCTCTTAGCAACCCCTTTCCCTGGAAGTATTACCTCACTGAAATAGAAACAGCTGAAGTCAATGTATTACTTATACATGTGAAGAGATATTCAATGTGAAGAAAAAAAATGTATCAGGCTCAGACACTAAGTATATGGAGGAAGAGAATTAGAATATCAGCTACAAATGGCTGATGCCTGAACATTCGTGACTGAGAGCCCTAGATACAGAGAAGGCAATTCTCCTAAAAACAGGAAGATACTCAGGGAAGTTCAACTATCATGACAAAAAAAAATCTTTAGCAATATAGTAAACATATATTGATGGGAGTAGTTATTAGTTATATTTGCACTGCCTCTAAATAATTCAAAAACCTCAAGGACTTACTATATCTTTGGTTGCACGCATGAAATGTGAGGTGGTTGAGCACCAGAAGATGTTTAAGTTGCTAGAAGGAAGAATATACACCTGGACATTTCTAAAGCATTAAGCTATATGTCTTAAGTTCTAAAATCCTTTTGACTCTGACACACTCTACTCTGCATATCATCTGTATGCCAGAGACAATTAATTTCCACTTCATTCCTCTGGGCAGCTTGATCTAGTGGTTGACAACCCTGCCCACAGCAGAAGGGTTTGAAATTGATCATATTTAAGGTGCCTTCCAACCTAAGACATTCTATGATTCTTTGATTCGTTTTACTGAATGAAATATTTAACTTAGTTCTACTTTCTGAAATGGGTATCAAATTTACTGATGTATTCTAAGCATATTTACAGGAATAGCAGATGAAAATGTGAGGGAAATCGAAATTTCAGAAGGTGAATTTCTGACGGTATAATCTGTCCAGATATCTAAGCTCACCTGCAGACCAAAAGAGTCTCAGTAAGTTTCCAAGAAGTGTAAACATTTGAACAAAACGTACGAACACTTCTGTAGACATGAATGACATTCATAAAGCCAGTGTGTAACTGTGTCAGGATTTTCTATCATGCTAGTGTGTAAAATAGTATTTTTTTCAGAACCACATATTAATGCAATTTAAAGAAAGCTACATTGTTAAAGCAGAATGAAATGCACTGATAGAAATGATTATTGTGAATTAGAAGATGAAGGAGATAAGAGAGAGCAAAGTCAGTAACCCCATGCAGTTCATCTTTGTGAAAAAATATGGATTCAAATCTAGCCGTGATTTTTCACTATTCTCATCAGAACAGTATGAAAATTTATCAATGTTGATTGCCATTCAATTCAGCTATATTTTTAGGGATCTTTCCTCCTCTCTACCACCTGTTCAAGGTAGAGGAATGAATTGGTCAGATAATTTCAAAGATTTCACTTTCATCTTATGTTTTTAGAATATTAGAAGTTATTTTAACTTCTTCACAGTGAATGATGCCTCAATTTGGAAGCCTGGTTCTAGTGAAGGACTAAAGAAAAAGAAATGACCAAAGCATTGCTTGAAGAATTAAAAAGAAAACCAAAAGGAAAAACAAGACAAATTTTACCTTAGGTATGGATGGATGTAAGGAAAGGCATAGAAAACAGCCTAGATGGAGAATCCCATGTATGTTGTCTCATTTCACACAGTGGACTGGGAGAAAGGTGAATCTTTGGAATCCCTCAAAGAGCACTAGATGGGTGTTGCAGGAATGATGGAGTCAGACAGAGGATGAGAGGAACAATACAAGAGAGTTTATTGATCTTTCTAACAACAATTAATCAACCACCTTGAGACAAAATTAGACAACTTTCTAACAATTAGTAAGCATTATGGATAAGGCTATTGACATAGGTGTTATTTCCTTATCAACTACTCTAAGGCAAATTTAGGTAACGGATAATAGAGAGAAATGAATAAAAGAAGATCAAGAAGAAAGACAAGAGAGATAGGCAGAGAGATATTTCACCACTTCCTTGGATCCCATGCTGTCTTGAGTCTCATGTCTTGATCTGTGGGTGACGGATCAACAAAGGGAAATGTGCGTTTTCACTGCTATATACCCTAGTTGGTCTGAGACTGCCCTCAGGGTAGCAACCCACTTGTGTCTAGGGGATTCAGGAGTTTTCAACAAGGGTCTTTGGTGGTCCTGCACCTCCTCCTCCATTAATACTTATGTTTTTTTCCAGTTGTAAGAGGAAAAAGATGCTGTATATAAGAGGAAGTAAAGCCAAACAGTCTGTCATTCTGCCTCTGCAAAGTGAAGGTTCATAAACCTTACAGCTTCTGACTTGAGTTGTTTAGTCCCTATTCTGTATTGTCCTCTAGTTGTTTGAGTCAACAAATTCCTTGTCAGTCTCAGATATATGTTCACATCAGTGTACTCATAATTCCACTACTGTCCATCCTGACATTGTGAAATTGTAGAATCCATTCAAGTTCTATTCATCCATTTTTCTTTCTTTGCATTGATATCTATTGCCCTCCCATAGGTTTATTATGACTAGTTCTAGACAACTCCCTGAAGCCAAGTATCATTTTATGACATGCTACCGACATATGAAGTCTTTTTCTTCTCCCAAGGATTTCCATCTCAAGTTTGCATTAGAACATGGCTGTAGGCGTAGCTATGAGTGAGTTCAGGACTGTGATATGTGCCAGACCGGAAAGAGCTGCAGGAGTCATTGTGACATAAATCTCTCTTCTGCTAAGAGATGGAAAGTTGTCATTTTCTTTTGGCCTGTAACAGCACTGATTACATCTGTTTGCCCGAGTGCCTTACCTAGAGAAAGCTAAGGAAGAACCATCCATCTATGATCCCATCCCTCTTCCTCATTTGTTCTTCTGTGTGTCACAGGCATAAAAAGTGACATGCAAATCAACAAAGCTACACATCGGATGTAAAATCTAACTAAATAGGCTTCATGGAAATTTAATACATAGCCTATTATAAATTTGCACCAATACATAACCTTTTATGAATTACCATCTTGTTCTAACTTCACATTAATTTCTGCATTACTCCAGCTTAGAATCAGTAATTTTTTTTTTTTTTTTCCAGAATTCTAGAAACTATCAGAATTTTTCTTCTGGCATATAAGGTGAATTTATTTACCCTGTGTGGCTCACGCACCCACAGCAGTGAGTGATGGGCAATTCACACTATTTTACATTGACATAAATCTGACTGCTGTACAGCTAGTGGAGAAAGATGGACTAGAAGACTAAATAAAAGTATCTATTTGAGGAGGCTTGAATGTAATGCCTGCCATTGTTCTATTATTAGTTGGTTCCCCAAATTCAAACACACCTGACTGATCCTTGAAATAAACACAAGGAGTAATTCCCCTGAGGAAGGAAAAGAGTACCTTACATTTGTTGAGAGGAAATTTTCTTCCCCAATGTATGTATTCCATCCATACATAAAAGCTATAGGTAACTGTGATTACTGCAGTTCAGAAGAACAAAAAAGTTAGAAATTGGTAGGCCAGAGAGGAAGAATCTATTTATTTCAAACATTTGTGCAACACGTTCTAAAATTTCCAATAAAATCAACCATACATGGTTTCACCAATAATTTTGGTCATAAAAATGCAAATGCCGTCCAATAAATCTAATGACTCATGAATTTCCCCAATAAAATTGAGGCAGACATGTCATGAACTTTTACTTATTTTACATGGAAATCATAGAAAATTATGATTTCATGCTACTTGAATGGGGGCTGACAAGAAGGCTGTTTCAAATTTAACAGAGTATACAGCAAATTTGAGTGTTGCAAAACAGCAAAACAGGCAGTTCAAAATGGAAGATGTCAGCACAAATTCCTAAAAAATTAAAAGAAATAAAAAAAAATAAAAAATCTGTCTTAACGTCTGTATGATTTCAGAAGCCAGTAGTTGAACAAAATTAACTGGTATTTAAGATAAGTGAAAAAGGGCATCTATACATGAAGAGTTAGTTTAGCATTATGTAATACACATGAAGAATCTAGGATGGACTATTGTGTAACTGGCTGTATTTTTTGTGCACTGGTCAGCACAGAAACAGGACACCACGCAAGAGTTTATCTTACCTCGTGATCAGTGGCTTACTAATTGAAAGAAACTGCAGGATATCCTCATTAAACTTACACATTTAGTAAGACATTGAAGCAGTGCCGACAAATTCTCAGATTCACTCTGAGAATATTTATATGACAATACTTTGCTTGTTTTCAGCAAAAATAAGAGTCTAGTCTTCGGAGGCATTAAATATTTAGGACAAGAATGAAGTATGCTATTTCAACCTAATGATTTTACAGATCTTAGAAAGCACAAAGTATGCTAAACTTGCTAAATTTCCAGCTTTACAAATTTAAAGTTTGGGACACCTAATGTGGTTAACTGTGCAATGTGCTTTTATAAACAAGGAATTCTAAACCTGTAGAATCTGAAGTAACACCTAAGTTTACAAATTGGAGTGTTTTGTTTGTTTGTTTGTTTGTTTTTTCCCAGTTGAGAAAAATAAATTGGCAAAGTCATGAAACCAACATTAGCTTTTCTCTGCTGGGGTCTTAAAAACCTATATATTTTTATACATGTTTTTTCTGATCAATATCCTAGTGAAAGCAAAGCATTGTAGTCACTCAGGCATGTGATGAGTAGCCAGGTTTTTAATGATATAGGGATAACAATTTATAACTTCAGCTGATATGCAACATTTTATACTATTACATTTTAAAAATAATTTCATTAGCAGGACAAAATGGATGCCTAAAACTTTGATCTGTATACTATGAGCCAGGAAGTGTACTTCAGCATTTGTGGCAGAGATAAATGTATTATTTTAAACAATCTGATCAGAATTATTAATTGCTATTTTTCTCTTTTTATCTATTTTCCTGTCATTTAAGTAAATAAAATCTATAAATATAGAAATAAATTAACCCAATAATATAAAAAATAAATTACTTGAAACCACATTTTCACACAATTTAATGTCATAAACAACTCTTTTATAATGTTGCAGAGAACCTTATCTCATTATCATATGCCTTTGGCAAAACAGCATTCAGAGAAGGCTAAATATTTCTTGTACATTTGCTCTTTTGGGTGTGTGTCAGTGGTAGGAAACAAAATACCATATGAGGATTCACCCCTCACAAGAATCCCAGTGACTGATAGGCCAAAACTTGGGAAACATTGACCCACACATCAAGAAGAGCTTAACTAACAATGTAGAAATAAAATATGCATACTTACCACCATTATTCTTCCAAATTATTTTCTTTGGGAGTAACATAATTATGGTCCAGCTTTGCCCAGTGCTCTTGACCTTCAGTAACAACTCTTTTAGTTCTCATTATGTTAATTAGAAAATAATGTTATAAATGACAGGGAAATGAGTAGTTGATTTAGAAAATCCACAATTGGATCTACAGTGTTTTACTTATATTACTGTGCTCACACTTCCAGTGGTACTATTCAGGTCCCAGTCAGAAATGTACACCAAAACCAGATCTGTATGAAAAGTAAAAATTTGGATATTCTGTGTATTTACGACGTTTGGATTTGAATATCCAATTTTCTTGTGACTTACATTTAAAAATAGTACAACAAAATTTCTGAATTAAACACCTTATGACTTTTAGATTTGCAATCAAAATTGAATTTTCTATTTTTTTATTTATCCTCTATCAAGATGGAAAGCAGAATAATAGAATATGAAATAATATGACAGATTAGAAAAAGGAAATATTCTAGAAAGGCTGCTTTGAGTTTTACTATATTACTATTCCACATTTTGAGCTTTCACCCTTCCAAAATCTAAAGAGGTTCTTGGGTTCATAAGAGAACCAATTAAGTTATTTTATGCATCTCTGGGAAAAAAAATTGAATCAAACCTCTGTATGATCTTAGAGGCCTTTCCCAAACTTAAAGTTTCTATGTTTCTATAGTTTTATTATTTTTAAACCCAGTTGTATTCTGTAAAGCATTGCTGAAAAGATGAGAATGCACCCAGCAATGTTGTTTGTCACTGGAGATTACAAATCAATTTTATTGAGGGTGAGTTGTTACTAAAATGTATTAGTTTGGATTTGACAGCATTTTGGAAACTACTAAATCAGTAAATACTGTTCTGCTGTGACATAGGGATATAATAATCAATTCCTGAAACTATACAAAGGACAGAGTTTAAGATATGTCTAAATTGTTTTTCAACAATCCTAACTTCTTTCTTGACTTAGAAGTTGAATTTATTTTACTATAACCCCAGCATTTTCTCATGTTACCAGTATTATTTCAGTTTGCACTTACTGTGTATACTCTAACCTAAATTCTTTCCAAGATAAAGAAAAATGAACTTGTTTACAGAAGAACATACATGTAGAATGTGATATAATTTGTTGAGAGTTTGTGATTTATGCAATGATAGAACAATATAAAAAAAAAGTTTCTGATGTGTCTGTAGTTTATGACCCCTAATTTGAGACTTATGGATTGTCATACTGAAAAGAAAGGAAAACAAAACAAAAACCAGTGAATGTTTTGCTTGTAAATATTATGGTGTTGCTTTCTCCCCTGTGAAATAGTTCAAGACAAGTCAGTTTTGTATTGTATGTTTTTCTTCCACACTATATTACAGCTTTAAAGTTTTTAAAGTTTTGAAAATATAATGCAGTTGTTTTTAAAAATCCTTTTAACAATATTCATGAGACTCTTGTGCGTATTTATCCTCATTTGCATTGTATATATTTTGTGTAGAATAAATGTGTCTCCATTGCCTTGGAGATACATTGGAACTGTCTTAAGCAGTACATTTCTCTAATTCAATCAAAAAAATATTTTAATGAAATGAATGAAAATAATTCAATATGACGTGAACCAATCTTACACTAAAAAAGATTCTGTAAATATGTTCTGCTAACCTACTTAAGGAAAAAAAGCATTTATAAATTCTGTCAAATGACATATTTTACACCTTATATAGAAGACAAAATAAAACCATGCCACAAAAAAATCAAAACTAGAAATTAAATTCAACACTTGTGTACCAGCTCATAAATACTACCTGCATAGGAGTAATCCACAGGAAGAACTTGTAGTAGATGTGCTTGTATACTTGCTTGTTCCTAATACAAAACAAATGTTTTGAGAAGTCCAGCAAACTGCTGCAGCACAGTACAGGAAGGTTAGCATTGTTAGATGTGTAAGAAGCAAGTATGCTTCCTGCTTTTCTCTACATTCTATAGGGAATTCACACAGAGACGAAGTCTTCTGTGACAACTACTATATATGTAATATCTCCTGCTGTGTATTTACAGAAGGAAGCTGCGTTCAAAGATCTGGGATTTAGCTTAATCTCCATTTCTGAAGGGAAAAATTTACTAAAAGTAGAAACCAAAATACTTCTTGCTACACTTATAAACATAGTTAGCAGATATAGAGAAGTAATGTGTAAAAAAAGTCTGAAAACTTTTTTTTTTTTTAAAAAAAAGCCTTTGCCTTGAATTCATTTGGCTTTCATTGTGTAAGTTCTTACTGAGAAGATATGAGTGCTTTTTGGGGCTGCAAAGGAATTCAGTATTCAATTTAATATTCAGTTCTTTACAAAAGTAACTTATACATGATTAATAGATTTTTTATAATAATCAATTATTAAATCTGCTATAGTATTATGGACTGCTTATAACACTATTATAACACTATCAATACTTTTTCTATGGAACTGATGCCTGTAACCGTTAATAACATTTGTCCTTTTCAAATGTATAACAGAGAAATAAATTTATTAATCATGTATTAATGTTATATTTATGGCATAACCAAATTAATGTATGATATTTACTCAAGTAATATGTTTCAAATTCTAAATCTAGTTTTTTATAATATGGCATTACTAAGCGCTGAGATTTGGTATGTAAGATGTCTAAGTACTCATGTCCTTGGTGTGCCAACATTTCAATTAGAGTAGTTCTGAATGTTTTTATTTTGCTAACATGCTTAAAATATAAAGTTATATTTAGAAAAATAATACATATAATTGTTTCCATACCTTTCTTTAAAAAATAAATCAGGTAAAATACAGTTGCTCAAAATAAACATTTCAAACATTTTAGCATTCTCTTTCCCCCTTATAAAAAACGCAGCCATTTGCCAGTATCTCTTCAGTTTTACAAGGAAATAACTCTGTAGCCAGTAGATAATTTTTTTTGTTACTAGACAATGATGCGATGCTGGAAACGATTTTGTAAAGAATGCTCTAAATAGAAGGTGTTTGAATTTGTTCCTCTTGGTATATTGTTCCACTGGATAACATTGTTTAAAAAAAAAAAAAAAGAAAACCACCAGACAAGAAACAAAAGCAAAACAAAGCAGAAAACCTCCTGGGACTGAAATACTTTGTATGTGTTGTTATTTGCAGTGCATGCCAAGACATTCATGGGCACCAGAGCCAACCTGGCGAGCTAATTAAATATATAAATGTATATGTTTAAAACAACCTTATAAGGAGCATTGGAAATCTGCAAGATGAGCGAATATCTTATAACTTCTTCCGCAGGTGCGAGGATAGCTACAAGCCATGGACTTTCTGTCCTGCTTCTTGTTTGTGGCTTTGTGAAGGGTGCTTTGCTTTAATCTAAAAGTGCTGACTTTTTCCAATATCACTTTCTCTTCTTAAAGCAAAGAGCAAATCGCCTGTAAAATCCACGGAGCGGACAGCAAAGTTGACCCTAACCTCCAACCACCACTCTGCACCCAATGTACTCTAAATCTCTACACAAGGAGCACCTTCTTCAGGAAGTACAAACAAAAATACTAAACAAACAAATAAATAAATAAATATTGTAAAAGGAAGAGGATACCACGTTTTCTTGATATATCTTATTTTCTTTGGCGTATCACTGATCTTTTATTTGAGGAGAACTGGTGTGATGTAATCAAATGTTTCGTAACAGCAAGACCTAGTTTCCTTTTCTTTCGGCAAGGAGAAGCCTCATCCTTGACTTCTCAGGGGTTGGTCTGCAAGTCATCAGTATTGTAGAATTAACCATGGATGACATTTGGCTTCCTACGCTGAAAGAACTGTTCCAGCCTAGAAGCAAATAGAGGCCAAATAATGAGATGAAACATAGTGATTCAACGTTGACCCCCAAAACTACCCTACAAGTTTTGCCAGAAAGTGTGTTTATTTTTTATTTTTCTTTTCTTTATTTTTTCCATTTTTCCTGTTTTTTGTTTTTTTTTTTTCCCCCCTACGTGAGCAATAGGAAGGAGAAAAGAAATTCTGCAGAGCAGCTAAGCAGACCAGAGGACATCTTCTTCTGGAAAACAAATGATAATAGTTTGTTGTTATCATTGTTATACTTTTTCCTCTGTGAGTTTTCTTTAACTTTTTTGTTTGTTTGTTTCTTGTTCAACGGTGGCAACTGCTGACTTAGGCCAACCCCTGATGACTGCGTGGAGGTTTATATATATACATCTTTCTTTTTGTGTGTGTTCTATAATTCAATGTGTTTTCTCTTATTTTGCAACTCCTGTATATGCAAAACTAACTTAAATTCTGTAAATTGCTTACAGTCTGTGTGATATAACTTCCAAGTAGATATACTTTGGTCCTCATGCAAGCCAGTTTTTAATATTATCTGTATGTTGTGCCACCAACAGACATCTTCCTTTCTTTCTCTTCTTGTTTTTTTTTTTTTTTTTTTGCTTTTTGTTTGTTGTTTTTTTTTGTTGACAAACCGTCTCTTTTTAGTTTGTAACTCTGTGCTGTGTGGATTTTGTAATACACACCTTCACTTCCAGTGGTTTGACACCTTTCAACCCTCTGTTTACTCTGTAAATGCACATTAAAATTTGTAATGGTCTCTAGGCAATGAATTACTTTAGTTTTGTGTATGTTGTACTGGATTTCAGTTGCTGAAAGCTCTTTTAATTTGTGATGTTTATATCAAATGAAGTGATTTTATCACTATAGACTGTAAAATGCAGACTTAATGTCAAATACTGCATGTAAAGTAAGGTTAGAAAAGGAAAAGAGAAAAATAAAACAATATGGCTTAAAGGATATTCTTTCATCAAAGACTGTTAGGAAAGTGAATTTATTACACTGATAAACTGTATTCACAGAACTACAACTCCTTCTCATGGCCAAAGAGACATCTTTCTTTGCTTTTTCTGGAAGTGAATTGTCATTGCTCATGGATATTCTTAATTAAAATACTTTATGTCTGTGAACTGAACATGAAAATTTTGCTGTTGACTGTAGCAATACGTATTACATGAATTACATTCATTAACGCAGGAAAGAAAATTTGCTTCCATTTGCAACTGCAATCAGGAAGGATATCTTTTTTTCTTATTCCCTCCTTCCACTGATGCTGAACAATCTAGACACTGTCATTTATCAGCCCAGACGATCGTGTACGCCATATGCTTATTATGATCTGTTTACAATAGCGTTAAGTAGCTGCAGAGTGATCAGCTGTGTGATTTCTCCAGTTTTTGAAGTAAAACAAAGAAAAAGTAAGAATTGTGTTTAATATCTCACCTGTCTATGGTTTACAATCCTAACATTTTATTTAAAGATGTCCATAAGGACCCATGCTTGCACAGTCCTAAGTCTTCCCCATTAATTCCATAGGAGAGAAAGAAGCAACCAAATGCAATGCAGAATTGCACTAATCACACGCTAATGCTTTGGAAGAGGGTAACATATTTGTACAGATCTAATTTACCTTCATCACATCTTCAGTACTATAAGCTTGACAGAATAGTCAGTTTTAGAAAAAACTTAGCATTGATAGAGACTAAAAGAATGAACTAATAGAGACAAATCAGAATAACTGCTAGAAGAAAGTTATTTTATTTCAACTCAAAATTAATGACTCATTAAGAATATTGTGTATTCATTAGATCTTCCTCATTGTAATAACAATTTATTAGCCTACTGTTAAAGCAGAAGCAATCCCTGTTCAAATAATTTGAGAAAGAAGAAAAAAAAGGAAAAAAAAAAAAAGAGCCAGAGATGTTTGAAGTTTCCTTCTCTGAATACAAGTTCTGAACCAAACATTCAGAACTGTGTAAGAAAGGCAAAATTTTCCCTGTGCAATAGATATCTATGAAGGGATACTGTGAGAATCTTCCATGTGGAGTTTGGAAGTATAAGTTTCCACCAATCTCAGTAGGAAACAAACGCTTAATATCATATATATTTTTATAAATAAAATTATATATATTGTATGAATATTCTGGTATGCACATAGTCATATAGACAGCCCTCAATGACAAAAACAGCTTTATATATAACATTTTTCATAAGAAGTTTAGCTACACGTTATTAAAATTAGCCTCTGGTTATTATGTTAACTTGATACCATTTTTTTGTTTAATGCTAGATATAAATTACCATGTACTAGGAAGTGAGATGTAAATTAAAAGCAGGATTCTAAACTGCTCAGGCTAGTGTCATATAACAGTTTAGAAGACATTACCAGGGAAAGTGCCATATTGTGATCTTGCAATTGTTCTTCACAGTGTCAGCATAAAAATGCCTAAAGCGAAGAATGATGGAAAATCAGTGGGACTTTCAAAAAGCCTTTGAATCTTGCATGAGATTCCAAGCAAATGTACTAGTTTTCCTTTTCCAAATTAGGTAAGTCCTGCCTTTCTGGTTGCAGATCTAGACACTAGCTTTATAGCTTCTGTCAATCTCTGCAGATGTCACAGCATAATCTCCTAACAAAAGTAAGCATAGTATTTCAAAATTTTATGCCATAAGCATTGTCCTTCAAGTTAGGAATCAGTCTTTAGCAACAAGGAATTCTCAAAAAAGAAGTTAAGCCACAGCAGCCCTCTTCTTCGTACAGATTTTGTTATGAACATTTGATGTAGTAATGGAACTAATACTATTTTCTACCTTGGCTCCAGTTCCATTTTGGGATTAACACTAATAGAAAATAAATAAATAAATAAAGAGATTGAAAAGTTTAATTATGTACTTAGAAGTTCCATTGAGTTAGGTATTTGAAATCATCAACTTACATTTAATGGTAGATGTATCTTTCAAAAGCCAATGTCCTTAATCTTTCTACAAAATAAATAAATAAATAAATAGTCTATTTTTGAGGAGTCATTTACTTAACTCACGCTTGTTTCTTGGTGTCCTCAAGACCTCATCGTGTATGTGACTTTCTTCAGATTTTTCCAACAGTTTTTGTTTTTAATAGAAGGGTAAGCATGGGTGAGTATGAAACATTTTTGTATTTCAATGAATATGCCATCTAAACACAGTATACACATTTTGAGCTGTTATATTTTGTGAAACTTAAAGAAACATATTCCAGCTACATTACACATCATCAATGTTCTACTATTTCATCTAGCTTTTGTATTACACCTAAACAATCTCTAGCACTTCTGTAATACTAACAAAGTTTAGTATTACTACAGAACCTGTCCCGTAAATTCTCTGGTTCAGTGGTTACCAATATTCTTCTAATCTCTGCAACTTCATGTCTGGAGTTTGTTGAGTAACACTTAAAATTTCCTTTCTTAGTTGTCTATTGTAAATTCTTAAAAGAAATTTGTTGAGCAGGAAGGTTGATCAGCCCATTGATTACAAAAAATGTTTGGCAATCTGAGTTAGGACTGACTGTTTCTTCCTCAGACTTTGTGTTAAGAAAAGTACTGGAAAACTTGAATGGTAAACACCGAATCTATCTTGAATTATTGTTATTTGTTTAATTCTCAGTGTTGAATTCTTATATTAGAGCATACTCAAAGACAATTATTGGAAGTATGTATGAACACTAGAGGCATCATGACAACAACAATAGAACTTCTTGGAGCTCTGCATGTAACTGAGCGCCTCTGTGATTCAGGATCAGAGCGTGCCTAAGGACTGTTTTTTTCTTATGTTCATTTCTTAAAGTATTTTTGTTTCTTTTAAATAAAGCAGAACAGTGGCCATTGTTTAAAAATAAATTTTACTGGTTAACTAATACTTTTCAGTGTCAAGCATTTGTCTCCCAAGTAATGATTTCTAAAGTAATGTCATCATTTAATTCACCATTAAAAACAAAAGTTAGGCTGCACTGCAACCAATCTTCAGCATTTTTCTCATGGAAAAAAAAAAAAAAAGAAAGAAAAAGAAAAAAAAAGAAAAGAGAAAATTATTCAAATCCTTATTACTTGCAGGATGGGGGAACATTTGTCCCTGACATTACTATTGGTAAATGTCAAATGTTGTTTACAGAGCTAAAAGCATTAAGAACCAAGAATGGGATCAACATACTTTAGAATATAAATTTTTAAAGGTTAATCTTCCATGATTATCTTATCTAAACAATACTAAGCACAAAGTAAATTGCTTAATGCAAGTTATTATAGATAGCTTTTGTTCTGAGCTTCCTAAATATGGATTTATTTGATTTCACAGTCATAAAATTTGCACATACATTAATGTAGTTGAAAGATTATATATAGTTCTGCTTTTCATCTAAACAACAGAGGAAAACAATAGTAAAGAAAAGGCCAAGTTTGTCCGTAATAATGAATCACAACCAATTGACTGAATTACTTTCAAAGAAGGAGAAAAGCTATGTTTTCTTGAGGGTCAAGTGCAACTGAAATCTTATTTCATTTTCTCCTTTTTGTACTTTGCTTGCCAACACATCAGTCTAAAAAACACATCAATAATTTATTTCTGACTACTCAGTTCTTACAGTGCAATAGAGGACAAAATAATATCTTTTACTATTAAAAAGCTGAAAAAAATGTAATCTTTTAATTTAGCAAGCTAATTGTTTACAGTTGTCTATCATCTCAAAACATCTCTGCTGTTAGGTTTATGGGGAAGGAACAAAAGAGAAAATTGTGTTGGCAATTAATTGTCATCCTGCAGCTAAAGGCTAGAGTCTTCTGTACATTTCACAGACACAGTAATTTTCCCTGTAACTGCTACTGACAGATTGGTTTGAGTTCGGAAATAAAAAATAGTTGCAGCTCAGAATATATTGCATGCCATTATAAAGTTTACAAGTTTACAAGAAAAGGCAAAAGATAAAGCTATAAATAAGTCTGGAAGAATATCGTAAGCTAGTAATTTCCCAAAAGTTTCAAAATACAGCAAACACTTCAATCAAAATGGCTTTTGGTGGGCATTTCTTTTCAAGCTTTTTGCATCCCATTCTCAACAGTCCAACTATAAATAGCATGCATTTGAATCCAACTGTATGATGTTAATAGTATGGAGGCCCCTCAGATGGAAGCCAATGAGGATTTTATTCATTAAAATGCTCTTTTACATTGACACAACAGCATAGAAAGAGGTCTTATGTGTACATGAGACTATTTACAGTGACAGCTCATAAAGAATCTGAAATGTGCATAAGACTATTAATTTCTTTCCTCTTTTTATACACCATAGACTTGAAAAACAAGAGAGAAGATTAGTTTTGATGATTAGCTGCTTAAAATAAACTGTTTCATATAAATATTTGAAGAAGAAAAGTTTGAAGTATTCCTTACAAAAAAAAAAAATTTGTATAAATGACCTTTTAAATTACACGTCTTTTAGATTTTTAAGCAGTTATATGTATTATATACGAAATCAGTGTACATAATATTAAGAATATTAAGAATAGGAGATGATGTCTTTGTTTCTACTTCTGATAGGGATTTAGTTTAATTGCTGCTGACTATTTTCAATGTCAAAAGATTTAAAGGACTTTCAAATAAATAAATAAATACATAAATAAATAATAGTAAATAAATAAAAAAAAATTCTAAAAAAAAAAAAGTGCCAAATTTTCATATAACCTACCATACACTTCAGTTTTTGATTGTCAGACAACACTGATACAGGTTTCAAAAATGTTACTTGTACACCTTTACAGACAAGGAGGAATTCTCATGTTATTAAAAATAAATGTCAACATGTTTACCAAAAGACCTCTATGTTTTTTTCTTTGGTGAATCAGTCATGCTATGTGTTATGTTTGTGTAGATACAGTATCATGTCAAGTATAGACAAAATGAAGTAAAAATGGGGGGTCCTAACTGATTCACCCCGCATTTGAGTTCCTCTATATGAAACAGAAAACAGAAGGCAAGATTTCTTCCATTTTCTTAAAACAACCAACAATTCTGTGTTTTTATGGGAACTGTTAAACTGAATCACTGCTATTAAAAATCATGTTGATAGATTAAGTTAGTAATAAAGTGAACCACACTATGAAATAAAATGCAATTTATCTAGCAAAATGCAAAGTAACTGCTCTTATATCTGATCACTGTTGATAAGGCAGGTCCATCCTTATACACAGACACTTAATGTCTATGTACAGACAGTCTTGAAAGTAAGGCTTTGAATACGGATGTATTTTGTCAAGCTTTTGTAAATGGGCGATGACAACACAAAAGAGATTGCTTGCTGCTTCCCTTCCACCATCACTACTGTACACTTGCTTTCTTTATTGAGAGCACTAAGGATATTAATAAAAATTGAACAACAGTCATTATTTATCGTTTAAAAAGTAATGTTTTTAGTTTTGTTGCAGAAAAACATTTACTATAAGACTCAAGCAAATTTTCACCAAAAAAAGTAAGACAATGTTTAAATATTTTTGTTAATATAGTAGACTTTTGCAAATTTGTTTGTTTAAAATGTCATAGCACTCAATATAACAAAAAAGCCTTAAGAAGTGACCCTATTACATCCTGCAGATGTGTATGTTTCAAGAGTTACTTGTCTTAATGGTAAAACTAAAAATATTTGTCATGAAATCATTCTAATCAGATATGAGAGATGCTGTTAAAGGAGGCAGTGGGAGAAAGCTGTTGGAGCAATACTGATGTCTTAGCTTTCCAGTAGATGTCCTTAATCCAATGAGGAAATAAATTCTGAAAGAATCTATTATATATTTACAGCAGCAGAAATAATGTATGCAATAACAATAACACTGACAATCCTGCAAACCATAGGACCTACTGTGTATACTCAAAGACACTGCACATACGGGCAGGATTATTTGGCATTTTTTGGATTCTATATATGGTAGGTGCCTGGTACGTGTAAGAGATCTCATCCAATATCAAAACGTGCTGCTAGATATAGGCTGCTACAGACACTGGATGGGATTTGTCTAACTTGAAAATTTGTTCCCTTTCTAAGACTCTTAACACACAGGGCAAATAAAGAATAGAATACTGAAAAATAAAGAATTTTGAAAAAAAAATAGGAATCTCTCTTGCTTATTTTATTTGCGATTAACACTTCTAATAGGAATGCATAAAGAAAACTGGTTTCCTCATCAATTACCTCCATGTGTAGACTTGAAGAATACTATTCCACTGGAAGGTTGCAGATGAGCTTTGCTGCTTTAATTTGTTAAGGTATGTCAGCATTTAAATAGAATGTATCTAAACAAAGAGAAAGGTGGCACATTGTGTCAAAATACTCACTCTAACCAATATGGAACATAAATTATCAACTATACCTAGTAAAACAAACTCTTTTAGTGGACGTATTAAGTAACTGATTTATCATCATAACATTTAAGGAGTCATTTGGGAATTTCTATTCTGTTATTGTTGTTATTTTCAAAAAAAAATGAGCTATCTTAGCGGTTTGTTGTTTGCTAAATTAAATGCTATTTAGCGTGACTAACTACTAAGTTAAAAAACATGTGTATCTATGACATTCGCCATGAAAATGTACGTAGAATTATAGAGACAGTTCTGCTAATGGTAACATAGTTCTTTTTCTCAGTGGTTGGAGTAAGCAGATTGATGACTTGTTTTTTCTTGAGAATTTTCCTACTGTTAAGTAGTTGCCAGTTGTAATATCAATACCTACCCTTGAAATATACACACAGAGTATTGTTATTGTTATATATATAATTATTATTTTAATTAGCCACTTTCCCTTCTTCATCTGACTAGGCCTTAGATAGTTCCTGGAAATATGTAACATACAAGCACATGCAGTTATATAGAAATATGTGAACCTGTGAGCATTTTCATGCCTAACAAATTAAATCAGATTAAATATTTCCTTAGGAAAATACATTAATGAACTTATTCTGTAAAATGGATTTGTTATATATAAGTCATATCTGAGACATTTTTCAGAAGCATTTACTATCACATATGCCACAGTGGAAGTTGTCCTTCAATCATCCCCATTATGAAGATTCCAGAATGTCCTATTTGTCCTGTTTTTTTTCATGGCTTCCTCTATTGCACTCTGTATTTACTTTCAGCAAGTTAAGTTACTAAGCCATGCTACATTGTTGAAGTGGATGAGAAATACTTTTGTGAACTTTTTTTACGAGATTAGCACTGAAGATTACAACTTCCTATCTGCAGGACGTCAACAAGCATGTGGAGCGGCAAAAAATGTTTTAAAACAATCACGACTATCTCTGATCATCCAGAAGAATAAAATAATCTGGGGCATTTTCAAAGAAACATTATCCAGGCACATGGCACAAGGTCTGCTGATGAATGCACACAGAAAGTATCTACTGTAGACGAAGCAGCTATACCTAAGTAAGAACAAAAATGAAGAGGTAGGATGAATTTCATCTCTCCATTCATGTTTCATCTAAGGTAGATGGGTCTTCCAACAACACTTATATTCACTTATATTCACTTATATACATAGGTATGAGTTTTGAAGATTCACTGTATAGGCAATCAAGGTTTCAACAAAGTCAGCCTACCACTGGGAAGATTTGTTTATCTACTTACTACAATCATTCCAGAGAAAGACTAATGTCCAATGTGACAGAATCAACAAAACCCACATCTGCTGAGGTTAACAGTAAAACAAAGAATACAGCATAATATATCTGAAGCAAAATACATACTAAACTCTGAAGATAATAAAATGACACCACATGGTTTTGCTGTGCACAGCTGAAAAATGCTAACTACAGATTTGGGCTCATTACCAAACACCACTGTTTCCAGAATGTAGCTATCAGTTAGAGCTCTAACTCACAATGGAGTTGGGATGGCTGAAGCCACAATACCCTAAGTAACTGTATGAATAATTGACATACACAGCAAAATTCAAAGTAAAACTGGACATTTGTAATTATATTACAAATATCTACACATCCAGTAGAAATGTTTTTTTTTTAAAAAAAAAAAACTTGTGTGAAAAGTAAATCTTCATGTTTCAGGACTGAAAATAACAAACAGCTGCCAGTGGTGAGGAATAAAGTAACCTCTAGACATCTTATTCAAAGAATATTATTCCACAAGATTTATTTTGCCTATCACTGGAAAACTGTATAGATATGGATACTACTGAAGATTGAATAAAGAACTGGATGGAATCTGTTATGCAATGAAGAAATGAAGAGCACAGAAATAGCAGAGGTTTTGAACTGTCAGCATAACCAGGAACACAGACATGGCAATTATTGTAAAGCTGTAGTGTATGATTCTAAATTTTCCTAAAAGTGTGTTGCTTCAAGTTTTCATTTTTTCACACAATAATTCCTACAACCCAAGAAGTATCTTCTAAATAACTGTGAAAAAAATAGCCTTTTCTGCAGTACATTCTAGCCTTTAAAAGGTAAAATATGATAAATAATTATGAACAATTTATTGTCTACAGTTCATAGTGGGAAGGAAAGTAGAGGTGGTGGCTACTTCAAGATGTCACCAGTAGAGCATTACTATTGGCAATCTGAAACAATGTAACTGATTCTTTTGAATTTTAAATTCATAAAATAATTTAATGAAGTTGATAGATGAATTTTGATTTGATTGAAAATACAAACAATTGTCACATGGCAATTAAATGTGGAAGTGACATTTCTCTCATCACAAAGATATTGGGCCATACTGCTAAATACACAGTACTCTATCTAGGAAAACCATGCCTTGTATTCACCTTAAATTGTTTAACCTCACTGCTCAGCCCATATTTTTTACAGAAATAACAAGTCTAGCCTTAATCCTAACACAGTCACAGTAATCTTGCTGTTAATTCTCTTGAGCAGGAGGCAAAGGGCCATTTATGAAAATGGGGGAATGTAGAAATTAATGCATAAAGACCAAGTAAATTCTGATTGACATATAAATTATCATCTCTTCCTTGCAGAAAGGAAGGAAGCATGGAAGCAACTTTTGCCTTTTGGCAACTCAAACGTCTTAACTTTCCTTTTTTCCCCTTCATTTTCTTTTCTTTTTTCTTCGCATTCATCTATTGCAAAGTAACACATAAATATGACACGCTCAATTATTATCATGTATCATTCAAGTATGGCAAGCAGCTTGAGAAATAAAAATGCATAGAAGACTTAGAATTACATCCCACTTCAGGAGATTTACCTAAAAATAGCTATTTCCTGTATCAGCCACATCCTGTTGACTATATCACAGAAGTACCTGACTGGAATTCTAAATATTCACAAATCATAAGACACACTCACTTTAAAAAATAGTAATAATTATTGAATGATTGGATGTGACCCCACCGTAACTCGGTTGTTTTCCCCTGCTGCACAAGTACAAAGAGAGAAAGAGTGTGCTGTTTGTTGAAACTGTAAGTAAAGCCATTCAATGATAGGATTTGTTTGGCCAGATTACATTAAGACAAGAAAAATGGTCTTCCTGAAAAAGCCTGATTAGATTTCATTAAAACACATAGTACCCTATAAAATAACCTCCATTTACTTTTGAAAATACTGATTGAGAGAGGGAGGAAAGAAAACTCAACTCCTAGGTTTCTTTGTTCTTCCAGAAGGAACATCTTATCACAAAAGGAGGTCTTGCTTCCCTTTCTCTAAGACTGGATGCGAATTGCAAGGTTTTGGTATAGCAAGGGTGGTTTCTGCAGGAAGAAAGGGGGCTGCCCCATGCTAGACTCAACTGACTCCAGCAAGTTCTTCAATAGACCCACCGCTGGCCGAAGCTGAGCCCATAGGAAAACATATCATTAAGAAAGGTCAGAAAATGCTGTTAAGAAAGAGCTCACAAATTCTCAGTTGCAGAGCATATGATATAATGCACAACTGACTTTTTAAATTTCAGAAAGTCTTTCTGGCTGTGTCAAAATGTTTTGGCAAATGTTCTTGTGTGATCATGTGTGATACACTTTCTAAAGTGTGTCTTCCTTCCTGGTTCATTCCAGGTTAGAGCGAAAACAAAAATGTCATTGTTTAAGTGGTCCAGGATTAAGTAAAATTGCATATTGATCTAATCCCCATCCGATCAACAGTAACATCATCTTTGATCAGTCTAAGAGTTCGGAACACACACCTCTAAGCCACACAAAAAGAAGTTCAGCCTTCTTATTTTCTTCAATTCAGTAACAAACTCTTTGGGGAAAAAAAAAAAAAAAAAAAACAAAAAAAAAACAACTATCCTCTTTACTTTGCTTCAAAGTCTTTAAAATTTCTCAAAAGTGTTGCTGATTTTAAAATGTATCAAGAAGAAAAGACCTAGCTAATAGAGGCTGATAGAGGTTGGTCAACAAAATTGTCATTTCTGAAATGCAGTCTTCCTAAGCAACAATCACAAAAATACACAAACAACACTCATCCAGAAATTCTTGTTCTGTGTTTGTTTGGCTTGACAAGGATGATGGTTCTTCTCTATTTCCTTCTCTGTTTTGCTTTTCTTTAGTGTGGTTTGTTAATGGGTCCTCTGAAAGTTTGTTTATTTGTGCATTTATTTCCTTTTGCAGTCCCTTAGGCTCATGGGAATAAAATCAAAAGGGAAGAAGTAGCTTTTATGTGTCTTGACTAGTAATATTTTTTCCAAGATGGAAATGTGTAAGACTGTTTAGCATAAGAAAATGAGGGTGAGAAAAAAGACATCTTTGAGAGAAATTAGGATTATTTTTTCTTAGAACATCATCTTCTAAAATTGAGAGACTAGCAACATCGTTGGTGCGTAACAGTCTTTCAAGGGCAAAGATCTGAATAGCAGGAGAATTCAAAGTTAGCTAGAGGCTGGAGTATTTTATCAAGGAAGAAATCAATGTAACAGAATCCCTTCATTTGTTATGAGAAGAAAGATGAGAGAAATTATATTTCAGTTATTTCAAATAACAATGTAACAAATTTAAATAGCTGCTTAACAGAAAATAAATTGCTAACTGAGAAATAACACTTAAAAGAAATAGGGATCAGGTTGCATTCAGAATTTAGTCTTGAAGATACAAATTCCAAGGTATTTGGGTGACTATATACATGGACCACAATTTTTCCTCAGTTAGGTGAGGGACTTCAGAAGTGAGAAGATAGAATTTTTTTAGCTTCAGGAGTTTTTTCAGAGTTAAATACTCAGAATTTGTTTTGAAACTGATTTGGTATGCTCAAATGGTAGATATTTTGAATTATGCCCCATACTGCTATCTCATGAGGTTCCACTATTCTTTGGAGCCATTCTGAGCAGTGATGGTATCAAAAAGCACTGAGGAAATGACTAAAACAGACTCATACAGCCAAAAGTGAAAAAGTATTAAAAAAAAAAAAAACATATAGTACTTGCTAAAATGAATAGGAAACAATGAATAAAAAGATTGGTAGTTGTTTAGTGAGGAGAAAATGAAGTAGAAGATAAAGAAAATTCTCATAAATGTATTGCAATGATTTGGAAGAGAATAAAAATATTGAGTAAATCTGTTCGACAATGAACAAACTTGGCCCTTAGATCTGTATTTAAACTAGTGCAATAATTCTGGTTACACTATGTGACAGAAGAAGTAAACAGGACAAAGACAAAAAGAAAAAAAATTGCAAGGTAAAATAAATTATCACATAGAACTCTGCATACTATGAATAATCTCAACCAAAGGAAATTTATCTGGTTAAATCTCTACAAATATGTCCTATTTCAAGTTATTTTGGTGCATGGTAAACTGTTAATTACAGCATGCAATTAATTGTACTTAGAGACTGCTCTCATAGTAGACAACTTTGTAACACTTTCTAAATGTATTTTTATCTAATTAGGTCATACATCAGTGTGTGATTTCTATATACTGAATTATAAAATTGTTTGTGACTTTCCCTTATGGAAGAGAGAGAACTCAGAAAAGGTTCAGTTGAAGGAAAATAAAATGATAAATGGTATAAAAGAAAATCAACTGATATTGTTCACTCTTTTTTAATGCAGGAGTGGTTTTCAGTGAAGCAAGAGCAAATGCAAAAGTCCTTGCCTAAACTGATGTGGATTTTTAATTTTCTTATAGATTGTTCGGAAGACTGAAAAAGTTCATGAAATATAAATCCGTATAGACACATATAGAGTCAGGAGATTTCTAAAGTGAAAGTAAGTGGAGGCTGAAATTAGTATTAGGCAGAAGGACTAGGTCATAAATTTTTTTTACTCTTCCTTTTTCCAATGCATTTTCTTCTGGATGATTATGGATACAGCATGCATCTTGATCTTTGCCTTGAGCCTCAACAGGTGCCAAAAATGTATTAAGTTCTCTAAGTGCTCTCACTCACTGAAGTCTCTCAGAAAAACTGTAGATGAGTCTTCAAAACTAATTGACTGTTCGAAATCAGTGAACTTCATATATTCTGAATAACTACCACTGAAGTTCTTAAGATTGTTATTTTACATTCTGAAAACTTTCCTTCTGTTTCTATGAGATTTGAAAGGAATATTTATTCATTTGTTGTATTCTTGATGCACCTCAAACTTCTGGTCTTATAGCAACCTTCTGCCTGACTCTTTTGGCTAAGTATTCCACCCCTGTTTTTCCTACCACTCACAGCTTCCCAGAGATTTTGTCGTATATACATTGATTTTTACAGTCACATTGAAGTCATATTCCATTCCCTCCCTTTTTTTTTTCCCTCTTTGCAATATTTTTCCAAACAAGCTTTAATTTATGAAGTTTTTTTTTTCCGGAATTCTCATTCTCTTTTAAATCCTATCCCTTGCATTATTTAGGGTCACTTCAAGGATCATTTAATTTAGCTGAGATGAGAAATTTGTCAATCTCTACAAAGATAGCATTACATAAATATTTTAGATTTGCTGATCCCTGGAGAATATCTACAGATTAATAAACAACAATCAACAAAAAACAAGTAACAACAACAAAACAACCAATGAAACAGCCAGTGAAACAACTCCCTCCTCCCAGTTTTAATATTAAAATTTTATCCACAATTTTTTTTCCTCCATCGGTGAACATTCTACTGCACCTGACTTTTTAAAAGATATTCTTGTCCAGCATCCTGTTAGTCATAAATCTAGCTGGTTTTTCTGCCAAGATTTTTGTCTGGAATTTTATACACATATACAAGATGAACCAAGACTTTCCTTGGCAGTGGGAATCTAGTCAAGCTGTTCATGTAGACATAGTCATAATCTTCCATTGTTAAGCACAGAGAAGCAACACTAATTCCATCATTTTGAGACAAGTCTATCAATCTCTCAACTTAATTTCTCACATGGAAATTTTTTCTCTATGTAATTTATTTCCTAAATCTTGACAAGATGAAATGTCATGGTTTTGTGATTTTCGGTTATTGGTATTCCACATCATAACATCATGTAGTGGATGTACCTGGTTCTCAGAAGAGAAGGACTACTACAGTCCCCGTGGTACTTTGCTCCTCTGTTACCATTTTCCAGCAGGAGGGAAAAGGTAAAAGCTTGCAGATCACGAGACCTCGTCCCTTTTTTCCGCCAGTCTCTCGTCTTGGCAGCACCTTGCTCTCCAGCCATCTTATCGTCGGTAGTAGAGTAAGGCCTACCTTGATTTTGGGACATTCTCTCTCTCTGTATTGGATTTATCAGATTAAATTGTAATTATATTGTATTATAGTGTGTTGTTTTGCATTCTGATATCTTATTTAGTAAATTAGTTTGTTTCTCCTCAGATTGTTGCCGCTGTTCTTTGCTCTCAGGGCCATCTCCTTACCCTTTTCCCCTTTCCCCTTTTCCCGGGTTGTGGGCCCGTGGGTCCCCTGTCCCCTTCGTCATGGAACCGGGCTGAACGCCCGTAAACCGTTGACATGAAGTAACACAAAGCTTTCCATTGAATAAAATCATGAACCATTAAATGTTTTTTGTAGTTTTCCAAGGTGGTAAATCTGACTTTAGTATCCAGTTTGGCTATTCTGCACTTTGTCATTGGCAATATATCACTTTACTTTTCTTTCTTAATACAGTTTCCTATTAGTAATAGTGATGACTTACATTTATAAAGTCCTTCTTGTTAAACTGTTCTAATGCACTTTATAAACTATACATTAAAATAACTTTGTCCTCCACTGAATTTCATCCACTTCTCGACTGAAAAAGGGAAATTATTTAGTTATTCTGCAACAACTTCTTAGCAGTTTGAAGCAGAAGAGATCAAAGAGAAAATATATTAACAAATTCTCAGATATATACAGTTTAACTAGCTAAATTAAGAGATCTGTACTCTGAATTTGTCTGGGACCAAGGATATTTATTAAACATAAAAAGTCAGAAAGATTCATTTTATTTGACATTTTACTTCTTTGTTTTACCATCACTTAAACAAATCATTGTTTTAAAGCAAACATTTACCACTTGTTCATAAGATAAAATACTTATTTCCTGCTTCAGGTTATAAAATTTTTATGGTGTTAAGAAACTAACTTGTGCTAACTTTGAAAATACTAATTCTGACATCAGTGGCTGCCAGCATTGGTTTCAAAACCAACACAGTTTTCAACATTCAACTTCTAATTTGCAGTCACAGTTTGTTTCCATCAACAATTCCCTTACTCTAAGATCAGAATACTTTGATATTTATTTAATGCTAAATTAGCCTTGGTTCACACAATGTCTGTCTGTGTAATTGTTTAAAGTTACACCATCTTCATTGACAGCACTCAGCTGTATGTATTACTGAAATTCAAAATCTCATACTAGCTTACTTATTTCTAATTGGGAAAGAATCCAAATCAGTTGTAAAACCAGCATACTTGTAACAAAACTCAGTGGTGTTTGTCACCTGAAAAGGCATCTGTCTAAAACTGGCTTACCAAATGTGACACTCATGAGGAGCTTTTAGGAGTATATTAGACAATTTTCAGAAAGGTTATTGTACAAATCATTCTGTACTGCAGGACAGGACACACTGACTTTCTAAGTCTCTTTATCCTACTTGCTAGGCTTCAACAAAAGTTAACAATTTAGTCAAATAAGAAAGATAACTTGGACAATTTGGAGCATGTACTGTTGCCATGTCATGGCCATGTCAGTTTTTACAATCAATCGCAAATTATATAGGATTAAGGGAAAGAGTAGTGATTATTCTAATCCCTATTGTTATATTCTTTTATATCTGTTATAATTCTAGCATAAATTGTCAAAGAGATGATGATTATACATACTGCAAGTATTTTTAAAATCTATTTGGACACATACATGCACTATAGAGTATCAGAAGACAATGGATAATCTAAGCTGTTAAATGCATTTTGAAAGCTATATTTATACACCAGATAGGTGCTCAGTGATGTGTTAAAGAGCAGACATCTGGATCATTTTAGCATCTGTATGAACAAAAAACAGAAGTTGATTTCACAGTCATTTTTGACCTCTGAATAATTTCAATCTGACTGTGCAAGAACTCCATTCCAAGCAGACAATAGTATTATAACCATGTCAGTTACTGTCGGCCATCAATGTATGGCTGCTGAATAAGTGATTCAGTCCTTCCAGAACTGGTGTTTAGTTCTGGCATCTGTTTTTCTTGGCTTCTTTTTATGCTGACTCTGCCAGCTTAAATTACTTCTCTTTCCTCCTCTGACATTTTTCCTTTGCTTCTCAATTTTCCTTAGCTGGCAGCATGCTAACCTGCTTTTTGTGGTCACGTTTTTCAAATTCGGTGTAAAATCCATTCAGTAATTCCATTAAGGATGTTTCAAGTTTCAGCATATTGTTTAATGTTAGTTCCCCGCTGCCCTAGCTCCAGAAACATAGAGTAGTGAGAATAAATGTGGAGAGGTCTGAATTCACTGAAAGGATTGAAAAACTTGGGATAGCAGAGATTTTTCCTCGCAAGTGCAAATTTCTTAAATGTGGTTAACAAAAATGTTAAGGCACCAAAAAAGACATTCAAAGCCTGCAGTTTTAACAGCACTAGAAGGACTGCATAGGTATCAAAAAAACTTATTTTAAATGGTATTCATGTCTCTAAGGATGAAAATAGGTTTCCAGTAGGTTTTCATTGCCACTTCATCAGTTCCTACTCTTTTAATTGGAAGAAAGTGCCATTTCACCTGCCGGTATTGTGAGAACCTAAATAGGTATCAAACTCAGACCCACCAGGTACCTTAGAATCTACAGGAAGCACTGAATCTATCACACAGTAAAACAAGAGATAACACAACCCATAACACTGTGTGATACTGCTTAAAAGTACACAGAATCTAGCAACCTCTCATATGACTGATCCAGCTTCAGGCACAGTAGTTTAAGATGTAAATGCACAGATAAGGGCCAATATCAGGGACAAAATATAGGTTTACAAGATCTCCAGCTTTAACCTTAAGGGGCATTTTTCATGTTAATCTAGAACTCTAATTGGGTTGGCTGACAAAATAAACAAGCAAAAAATTCATGCTCAAATAGTGTATCCACTTAGGGTCATTAAAATGACTAAATTCCAGACACTGCATAGAACAACTCTAATTGTATGACAGCTGTATTCACTATTCCCTTTAGTAGTATCAAAAAAAATAAAAATAAAAAAAAAATTACATACAACGTGAACAGAAAGAAAAGAGAGTTCAAAATGATGACCTTGGAAATTGAAAACAGAAGAACAATAGTAACAATGACCATTATGATGAACATTTTCTAGACAGATGTACTTTCAGGTACAAATGTAATTAGAAGCCAGATTTTTGGATGGACTGAGGGACTGGATTCTGTAATAATGAGAGGATAGAACAGAAGTTCTTGGATAGATGTTTTATTACATTTCTGTGTAATAATAATTTCAATGCTGTTCAGATACTGATGTCATCACCTTTGGCAACAAAACAAGGACTTTTTGTAAAAGGAAATCTTAAGTTACTAAAGGAGGTATTCAAATTACGTATTTTATTGCTACCTATCTAGCATTAATTCAAGAAAGGTCCCAAAGCGATGCATTTAAGACTCTTGAAAAAAAGTGCTTAGTTTTCTGTGGGTCCTTTTAGCATATCCGGGCAAAAATTAAAGGAAATCTTGAGCTCTCAGATTCTTTTAAAGACCTCAGAAGATGATTCCCTCCTCATTTCAGTGAATGCCTGTTCCCTGGAATCTTCTTTTATTCATAGAAAGAAAAGTCAACAATTTCAAAATCACCATTGAAGTAAGAAATATATTTTTTCTGTCTTTATCCATAGCATTGATACAATTTCATTTCATCAGTCACTTGCTGCATTGATTTTTACAGGTCCCTTCTTCTAATTTATAGCAGATTACCAAATCATGAAGTGCAAGGCTATTGAGCCAGTTACATATTCTTCTACTGGGCTGCTCCACTACTTTTCCACATGTAAATGAAAGAGATTTTTTTTCAATGCTGCAATATTTTCTAATCCTAAGTTCCTTTCTCTTATTTAAATATGATCTTTGTTAGCTTACAAGCTTAATGACATTTGAAACTCCAAGTCATAATTCCCTTCCGGCTTTGAAAAAGAAATAACAAGCTTGATTTCAGGAATTCCATCAAAATACTGTAATGCAGCTTGCATATTCTGCACGTAGTAAAGATATGCTTTCTTGTCCTGTCTTTCCCCAAGTGCAATTAAGTTGCACTCCTAACGTAGCATCATTTCTTTGTGTATCTGTCTGTTGCACTTCATCTTTGAAAACTATGGCCATAAATTACAATATTTCATAGAAAATTTAATGATCATTATGACATACTTTTAGAGAGAAGTGGAACAGAAAAGGTTGGTAAGCAAGGATAATCAAGAAGGCACATAGGTCATTTGGCCTGACAGGCTTAAGAATTTTCTTCAGTCTGCCAAGACAGCATTTGAATACAATAAAGTTAATCCCTTACAGCATGTCTCAGCAACATTTCCCAGAGCTTTTATGCACCTTTTAATAGAAACATTAAGAAGCATGCCATTATTTCTTACTCTCTGAATGAGTTATTCATAGGCTGTTACTGATTGTGAGCAATACTAGTAATAATTTAAATGCTACCAAGATATTTGTCTTATTTTCTAGCACCACCAATTCTTATTTTTGCTACTGGATATCACATTATAGAAAATGAAACAGGTAAAAATAATATGCAGAGAATTCTCTTTGAGAACAATTCAGAAGAGTATTCCTAAAAGAAATAACTTTGAATTCAGGCATGAATTGTTATCTTCAAATGTTTCTTTTCCACCTTACCTATATTTCCACTAAACTATGTACTGAAATAAAATTATCCTTTATTGGACAATATATTGATAAGATAGGGAGGTGGATCATCATTCTTCTGCTGTTTCAGCGTTGTGATTTCTTTATTTTGATATCTGTAACTCCATCAGAAGTGTTATTTTCCAAATAACAAGATTTATTAATAGCAAGACTGTGGTGAAACTGGTAGTTTCCCCTCAACTAAAGTTCATAGACTAGTATGAATATTCTGATGACTTTGAAAGTTATGTAACAAACATAGTTACATTTAAAAAGCAGCAGATTAACATAGGGAAAATTTGTTCTGCCAATTATTTTCAACTGCAATTGAGCAAAGTGCTCCTTCAAAGCAAAGTCATTTCTCATAAAGTCATCAACTTTTACATGTGACAGCAGTGGGTGAAATTATTTTTACCTCTAAAATATATAATACACGTTATTCTACATTATGACCAGGATATTGTATTTTTTTTTTTTAATCAAGATAAGTTTGTCAAACTGACTTTATGGCTCGTGATTCCCAAGTCCATTCTTCAAGATATAAGCAGGAGTAAATTTTAATCCAATCAAACAGTAGGAAATGACAAAGCTGAGGGTTTCATTTAAAGTTTAGAGTGAGAATGTCACCTTCAGTACTCAGAATGTTTTCAAGTTCTGATTTGCTTCAATTACTTGTGTCTTTTTGCCACAATGCAAAGTTGCAACATCTAGGTGATTGGTTAACAACATAACTGTAAGCAATGCCTATTCTAATTTGATGCCATAGTTTGGATTTTGTGAGCACTCTATATTTTGATAATATTGACTTTATATGTTGTCATTAACTCGCACAATATATGAGCCTATCTATGACTATGCATTAAAAAGCAGAGACTACATGGAAATTCTGCTGGATTACAGGCATTTCTAATCTTCCACATTTCTTGCAGCTTCTTCTTTTTAATGATGGAATATGCAGCTTCTTTGTCATGATACAAACACTACAATTTCATTTTTCATGTTGCAGCAATCATATTGGTTTTTTTATGCCACATGTCCTAGATCTTAGGAGTTCTCTATATTTTATAAGTTCTTCCACTAGCTCTGTACTCTGATCTTCCCTTTTTCTAGCTGACATTCTTTTCTCTCAGTTGTGGTGCGCTGAAAGATAAAACTGTTTTGCTCCCTTGAATTTATATTTTTTAACTTGATTTGTTGGTATTTTTCTGCTAAATATGAATGATTACAGTCAAGCACAGGAAGCATGTTATTTATTTTTTCCCTAATGTTCTTAAAGTTCAAAAAGTCTTACTCTAGTAACTGTCTGGTATGCTCTTTCCATATTTTAAATCAGTAGGCTCTTAAAGCAAAAAGTTCACTGTGTACTCGTGAACGCATCCTGCCCCTCTCCTGAAAATGTGAATATATTTCTATGCTATTTTTTGAAAAAGGAAACAACATAAACCATTGATAAAGAATAATACTTATCTAGGTGAATCAACTGCCTACAGATATTGTGTACCCATAGATAGGTTGCTCTGACAGTAATGCGTCCTATTTATTTCCATGGAAACAGCTACAAAGATCACAATAACACAGATTGATAGAGTTCCACTTATGTTCTTACTGCGCAGTTTAGGAGAATGTCTTTTAAAGTCCTCTGGGCATCCTTTTCTTGTATTTAGCTGAAATCTGAATACTCTTCTAGAAACATGTATTTTTTATCACAGCTCAAGAATAGATAAAAATAGCTTATTCTACTCCTCAGGTTTATTAGGTACATGCATACATTAATGTATAAGATAGCCGTTAATATTTCCTTCTCTTCATTGTTTTTCCAGATTCTAGCAATTTATGCTTTTGAGAGGGAATTTTCTTTTGACTTTTTTTTTTTTTAAATACTCAATTTCCCCTGAACAAAAGTGTTCTGTCTTTACCAAGAGACTTCTGTGACCTTGGTCAAATTATTTCAGGGCTAAGTCTCCACTTTCTTTTTAGACTCTTGCTGATCTTCTTAGCCTGCAGCCTTATGGGACAAGGTTTAGCTGTACATTTCTGGAGTACCCAGCAAAATAAAATCCTATTCTCAGCTGCAGTGTCAATACATCTGTAAAACAAATAATGGAAAGAACAAAACACAACCACTCATATAGATCTTTCTAAAGGCTATAAAACTGGGCAGTCTTTTGCTTCCCCTAATCTTCAGTGGCATTTCATTCCTTACAACAAGCTACTTAGGTTGCTTCAAAAGTAATGCCTCCTATTGATTTCCAAGGAAATTACAGGAGATACAAAGAGCACAAAAACACTATTTGATAGAGCAAATTCCCAGTTACAAAAAAATGTTTTTCAACATAGTTACCACTGCTAACTATGCATTTTTATCAGCCATGAACAAGACCCTGCATGCTACTCTCATAAAAACCTCTATGAGTGGAAGTGAACCACTGTTGTTGTCACTGCTGCTGAAATGCACCACCCACTGCCACAGTGTGCTCACATTCACTGTTTGGTCTCCATAAAAATTCAGGAAGTGCCAATGAATGTCAATGGGTGCAATTTTTTCCAAAGGATGGAATTCAATGACATACATTTTCTTCATCTGTTCTTCTATATCAAATGCCATTCTGAAAGACTGCCCCTCTGCTGACATCTGCCTCACCACAACAAAATGTAATAGAAGATTGGTGGGAACGTTCAACCCCCATTGCCATACCACCAACGTCTGCCTCTGACGTCGCTGGCCAACATAATAAAATAGGAGGCATTATTTTCAGAGCAGCCCTTGTACTAACAGGAATACTGAATGGCATTTATTGTGATAATTTAGTCTGATCTAAATGTAGAAAGCTTCCCCAAATTATTTTTTACTTAAATTAATTTAAATTAATATGTGCAATTTTTGAAGGAGAAAAAAAAACCTCTAAGCTAGTGACCTTATCTTCTGATAAATTCCTCTAACATTTAGGGAAGCTGCACTCCCCAGTCTAAAACCTCTTGCATCTTATTTCCAGGGTACATACTACTTCTAAATTCTTTTTTTTAAGCTTTGGGTCTCCATGCACATGATCTCATTTTTGAGGACATAACTGGAAAAAAAAGATAAGGAAGTTTTTATCATCTAGGAAATTAATAATTAATAAATATATTAAATAAAACAGTTCCCAATTATATTAGCAAAGTAATGTATTCAAAATAGAAAATATACAAATATCATCTTTCATACACTCTGAGATAACTGCTAAGTGCTAGCTTCATTTTTTATTGGTGCAAACAGCTTTATACAAAGCTTAACTCAAAATATACTCCATTTACAGATCTAAAAGTGTGAGAGATACGAATTACTGGCATAATCTGTAGGAAAAAGTGTTGCTTTTTTTTTCTTTAGTGAACACAGATGACAACTCCTCTGCAAGAAGATGTTTTCAGTGTATCTGTATGCAAGTGGAAGAAAAAAAAATTATCAGG
Source organism: Numida meleagris (assembly GCF_002078875.1). NCBI lineage: Eukaryota > Metazoa > Chordata > Aves > Galliformes > Numididae > Numida > Numida meleagris. The sequence continues at coordinate 80,574,978 of NC_034410.1, forward strand.
ACTAGTCAGTGTGGACTCACCAAGGGGAAATCATGTTCAACCAACCTGGTAGCCTTCTGTGATGTCATCACCAGCTGTGTAGATGAGGGAAGAACAGTGGATGTTGTGTACTGTGATGTCAGCAAGGCTTTTGGCACCGTCTCCTGTAACATCTTTGTAGGTAAGCTTAGGAAGTGTGGAGTAGATGAGTTGGCAGTGAGACGGTCTGAGAACTGTTTGACTAGCAGAGCTCAAAGGGTTGTGATCAATGGCACAGAGTCTAGTTGGAGGCCTGTAACTACCGGTATTCCCCAGGGGTCTGTACTGTGGCCAATCATGTTTAACATCTTCATCAATAACCTAGATGAAGGGATAGAGTCCACTCTCAGTTAGTGATGACGTGAAGCTGAGAGGAGGGGCTAACTCATTAGGAGATTGTGCTGTCATTCAACAAGACCTGGACAGATTGAAGACTTGGGTGGAGAGGAACTTGATGAGGTTCAACAAGGGCAAGAGTCCTGCACCCAGGGAGGAACAATTATATGTGTCAATAGAGCTTAGGAGCTGGCCTGCTGGAAGGGAGCTCTGCGGAGAAGGACCTGGGTGTCCTGGTGGACAACAGGTTGTCCATGAATCAGCACTGTGCCCTTGTGGCCAAGAAGGGCAGCGGGATCCTGGGGTGTATTAAAAAGAGTGTGGCCAGCAGGTCAGGGGTGCTGATCCTCCCCCTCTACTCTGCCCTGGTGACGCCTCACCTGGAGTACTGTGTCCCATTCGTTGCTCCTGGATTCAAAAAAGACAGGGAACTTTTAGAGAGAGTTCAGCAGAGGGCCACAAAGATTATAAAGGGCCTGAAGCATCTCCTTTATGAGGAAAGGCTGAGAGTGTTGGGAATCTTGAGTCTGGAAAAGGCTGAGAGGGAATCTCATATCTCTTCACAAAAAATCTAAAATGCGGGAGTCTAGTTGATGGGAATGGTCTCTTTTTGGTGCCATATAGCAACAGAACAAGGGGCAACAGGCAGAAACTGGAATACAGGAAGTTCCAAATGAACATGAGGAAGAACTTGAGGGTGCCACTGCACCAGAGGCTTCCAAAGGAGGTTGTGAAGTCTCTCTCTCTGCCGATATTCAAAACCAGCATAGACACTTTCTTGTGTAACCTACTCTAAGGAACCTGCTTTAGTAGGGGATTTGGATCCCTTCCAACATTGTGATTAATCTGTGATTCTGTATTTTGCAATTCCAGGTGAGTTGACAGCAAACCACTGTATTTGTGAGCTAACAGATATCTGTCTACATATATGTCCATGGTACTAAACATCTCTTAAATTCCTGTCTAGGACTAATAAAACGAAAGTGACAGTACTTATATCTGTACTCTCCATTTACTGCCTTCTTAAATTACTACTTACTGACCACACTGTCTCATTTTCTTTAGTCCATTGCCACACCAAGCTAACAGGCTAAAGGGATATTTAAGATCTTCAAGAAATGCATGGTCACAGTATTGTTTTCAGCCATAGTTCTTGATTACTAATGCAGTTAGACATAGGAAAAAAGCAAACAGTACAAAAACAAAAACAAAAAACAAATAAAATTCATTTAAATTAGTAATCTCACAAAATTAAGGTCACTCACTGAGTTTATCCATGTGCCCAATGTGTACTCCAGTTATGCAGAATTCTATAAGATGATAGCTTATCTTTTGAGTCCAATTCCCTCTCCATGTCATAATTCCATCCTTTGTTCTACTGTTGACATCACACACAAAATGGAAGTCACTAACTCTTGTGTGATAATAAGAGAAAAGAGCTTTAACTTTAGGGAAAATAAAGGGAAGTTGAGATTCCTTGAGTTTCACCAACCAATAAAGCTTCATATTGCATCTCACAGACAATCTATGCTATCCCTCTTATAGATGGTGGATTGTCATAATTTCAGCTGCCGTAAATAGGCTTGTATACATATGTATATGCATATACTTCAAGGAAATAACACAGAGGCATCAATATGTAAATTATGCATGTAAATTCACAGATATCAATCAACAAAGAAGTATAGGGTGTAGTGTCAATGTACTCACTTTTACCAATGTTAATAAGAAGCAGAATTCTCTCAATGATTTCTTCAAAGTCAACAGTCTTTTTGTCTTTTTTGTGTAGTAACATAGTATTATGACAAAAACTCAGGGATGTAATAAGTTACAAAACACTTTTAAGGGATTTGGCTCTGAAATGAAGGTTTCAGAGTATTATGCAACTCAAAATATGATCCTTCATACCAAGTACCTTGAATCAAGTATAAGTAAATACAGAGATAATAAATAAATGTCCGATGTCTGATTTCACTGGCATTGTTCAAAACAATCTTCACTTAGAATAACACAAAAGATGGATCTGACAGTGCCTGCTTGAGTCTGCAAACACAATTACCTACTGTCAACATTCCTTTTCTGTCATCTGAATGTGTGTTATATTGCTCCCACTGTACAGATCACTCACTGCCACAGAATGCAAAGGAATAGAAGATCACTGGGCAAGTTCCCCAATGTGCAGCATATGCTGCAGTCATGAAATCTTGAGTCTTGACTCCTACTACCAACATAAGCTGCTCCCAGCTAATGTCACATAATTTGCTGTTGCAAGTACAATAAATATTAAAATTCTCCTGCTTTCTGAGAAATATTTGTACATTTGCTAATGGAACAGACATTAATAATAAATCCATCTTTAGCCATATTTTACTGAGAAATTGTAAGATAATTTAAGCTTAGAAATTGAATTGTAATAAACATGTTTTCCTGTAGGTGTTCTTCAACTTTTCTACAAAGTTTGAGCTCATATGCAAATCAGTGGGGTTGTTTCTAAAAGAAGTAAAATCATGCTTTAGTTTAACCATCTCTTAGTTATTAGACCACAAGAAATACAAAACTGCTTTACACCTCATGCATAAAATCTTCAGTAATCTGTAAAACACTGTTTTCTTGTATACTGTAGCCTTTTGTCACAAATACTTGTATTTAGAAGCAAAAATTGCAACAGCATGGATTGTATTACATGCTTCCTTCCAGTGCTTCTAGTTTGTTCTTAACTATATAAGCTCTTATCAAAGCATCTTTGTAATGATCCTGACCGGGTGACTGTTGGGTATCAACAAGTAAGTGATCCACGTAACAGCTGACCTGAATAGGCTCAAAGCTGTGCTGTTTTGTGCTAAGCTGAATATGCAGTGCAGCCTTCACACCTATGTTTTGCTGCACTAATTCCTTGGACACTGAATGAAATCATTATAACAGAGGCTGGAGGAAGCTCCCACATAGTATCAATGACTGTGACACTTGTGTGGCCTTGTATTTATCAAAAGTGCAGCAAGAAGTTCTCATGGGAACATTTTATCTTTCTGGTAGCGAAGATAATGAACAGGGTTGTTTTCTTGTGAGAAAATGTTATATTGTTTGAATGACCAAAAAAGTAAGATTCGTGGATAGGATCTACTCTGTAAGCCATGGTAAAATCTGAGGTCGGTCTAAATAGCAAGTTTCCCAGCATTTAATGGGACATAGAATTTACACATTATCTATATTCCTCTTTTAACTCTTTCCTACCAAATCATCTATTTTATTATGGCATTTATTTTTTGACCTTTCTAACCAAGATCCAGAAAACTACACCAACACTCTCTCTCACACCTCTCTCCCCTCCCCTCACTGCAGAACCATTTCTCAAGGCTGTCCTTGACTCTCTCTTTTATCCTTTGTTCTACTTCAAACAGAAATGCATTTTTGAAATTCTGTGAGGCTGATTAGCCCTTTTCCTACAATGAATAAGTCAAGAATCCTATAGTTGCAGAGTTTGACTTCTGAGGTTGCAGAGTTTGACTTCTGAGGTTATTTACTCTCAAAACCAAGATTTTGAACCTGGGGCTCATTTCCCTCTTTGGATAAAATGAAAGTATAGTCCCACACTACAACTGGGTTAGTAATAGAGATTATAGACTAACCTGGTTGATAAATACATCCTTGACAAAAAAATATCAGTTCAAATGGAAGAACACTTGGTAAACTGGGTGGTAATACTCTTCCAATAGTCAGTGGACTGCTGACAAAGTGGTAACATGGATTTCACTTTTCAAAAAAATGAAAAGAAAAAACACTATTCACTGATTGTTTTGTTCCTGAAAGGATCACTTTGGACAGAGAAGAGAGTTGAAGTGTCCAGTTGCTAACTTCACATGGGTTTACTCATTATTTACTTCAGAAATGCTTGTTTTTTATCAGTGATAATCCCATTGCAGAATATACAGCTGACTGAGTTTTGGAAAACTGAAGAATGGACTGCTATCACTGTGTAAAATCTAATGGCAGAAGCTTCTGCATTAAGATAGAACATCGTTAAGAGGTTTTCCTGATTAACAAAAGCAAACAAACATACAAAACATTTCAGAAGTATTGTTATTTGGGAAGATTCAAAATAAGTCATGACAATAAATGATTTCATTTGTCTAATAAAGGCTTTTTCAGTACTGTGAGAGGTAACAAGCAATAAAAGTCAAGTGAGCTGTGAGCCACTCAGTGTACATTGCTCTGCCTCTCAGTGGTGGAAGGACAGAACACTCCTAAAAATGTTGACAGAATAAATGCAAGGCAGAGAAAGACCTGACTGCTATTTCCGTCTGAAGATATCTTTATTAAAAGAACAGATTTTCCCCATTAAGCAGCAGTCTTTGCTAATAAACATTACCGGTTATGTTCAAGTATTCATAGAGTAATACTGAAGCAACAGATTTCCTTACAGAGAGTATCCTGAGGAAGCAGATTATTAAATTAACTACACTTTACAGACTAGGACAAAAACTCTTGAACATATAAGGACTCAGAATTAAGCTACAGTCAAACAATACACTTTCCACTCAGTCCAAATGATGATGGGCTTTAAAGAGTAGATAGCCATCTTTGGATAATCCAATCCATGTCTGCTCTAATGCTAATGACAGTGGATCCATAATTAAACCACTGTCAGCACTGGATTCATCTGGAATGATGAAGGTCAGCTGCATCACCCTCAACATGCTTTCTCCCTGCCAGGAAGCCTGAGGGGAAAGACTGAGAGCTCATCAGTGGCACAGATGTGCCTGCAGGAAAATGTTCTTCTGGTTATTTATGGTTGATTAAAACCATTTACAGACTCTCAATTGAGCCAAGGGGCCATAAACAGACTGGAGAATCTATTTTCTTTTTTAATCCTCATAGGAATTTCTGATTACTGTTCCATACACTGCATTCATGAAATTCTCCCTTCAAAGAAAAATTGATTTTATCCAAATCCATCATTTGACAGGAATTTTTGCAGTATATTTCCCACTAGAAAATTAGAGTGAAATGCACAACTGGCATGAATTCACCGTCAATCTAGCCATCTAGCTGGGCCAAAATAAGGCAGGAACTTCAAGGGAGTATGGGATAAAAGAAACAAAGAATAAATGCCTTAAAAAGTCAACAAAAGTATCTCTGGCAAAAGTTACTTCAATATTAATTCTACTCAAGGCAACATATCTTGATGTGTACTAATAGGTAGTTTTGGAACAATTTCCCTTCATAATGAAGGATTCTTTTTTTTTCATCTTTGAGCAAACGGAGGCCAAAATCATACATCCAAATCTCAATATTTCCTGCATGGCAAAAATTTTCTTTAGTCATCATTTCTGTAACTGACTGGCAAAAGGATTTGATAGAAAAACTGAGATATTTCAGAGGATGTCACAGAAACAAGTATAGGAAGAGAAGTAGTCAACATATGAATGAAATGCATGTTCCTTGCAATTTATTTCTTCTTGTTATTGCAGAATGAACACTCTGGGTTCATCAGTTACGTAAGGCTGCAAGTGTTGAGCAACTGGAGCCACCCCAAGTACACCTGTGTGTTTCAAATCAGGCACCACTGTGATCCAGCCCACGATGATGGTGTTAGGGAAAAGCCATCTGGTTTACCTTGTGAATAAATTACTTTAATTTTTCCCATGTTGAGTCTCTTTTGTCCGTTAGGGTAACTGTTCAGAGATCTCCTTGTCTTTATCTTGACCCACGAGCATTTTCATCCTAATTTCTCCTGCTCTCCCTCTGGCAGGTGGAGTGAGTGAGTGGCTGGGAGGGAGTTTGGATCTTGTCTAAGGCTAGGCCACCACAAATGCGTATCAGGCCAAAACCTCTACAGGAGTTGTGTGAACAGTTACAGAGAGTTATTTCTGAATGTTACAGACAAATACTTATGCTGGGAATACCAAGAATTTGAGAATTTTTGGTCTAAAGGCTAAGGGAGAATCAAAGAATCATTTAGGTTGCAAAAGACCTTCAAAATCATCAAGCTCAGTCACGTACTGCTGTAGGTTTGTTACTCAATAAGCAGTCAACCTACTCTTGTGGCATGCAAATTTTGTGCTCCAGTGTGGACAGTCACTTACTGAAGCCATTCAGTACTTTAGATAGAATCCTGGAGTACCAGATTCTGCCCCACTTATAACTGGCTAAGCGTACAGCTGGCAAAATGGAACAAGATGTCTAACTAGAGTTCAGAGGACTGTTAACAGCAGTGCAGTGTCTGGTTGGAGGCTCATACTCATAGCTAGCAGTGTTCCCCAGAGACTGGTACTGTCTTGCTCAACATCTTCATCAATGACCTGGAAGAAGGGATAGAATGCACCCCCAGCAGAGTTGCTAATCATACAAAGCCGGATAGTGCATTCAAGGTGGCACCTTCCTCCTCCACAGTTTTTTCAAACTGGAACAAAAAGTTAACTTTTGCTGATGTAATATTCATCAAGAAATGGTATTGTAATGCTGTTGAAAAAAAGAAAAATAAAGAAAAGAAACAATGAAGCTAACATCTTGTTGAAACAAAATATTATCATTTTCATTAGGAACCTAGCAAATAAAGTCTGAATTGATATGTCATCTCAGTTTGCTACTGCAAAATTGTGCGCTTCTCCTGGTCCTGTTCCACATCTGGACTAGCGAGAGCTGTGAAAGCCACACCATGTAGAACTGAGTCCTGCAGCTTGCTTTTCTCATGCATAAACAGTGTATTAAAAGAATTTTCTCTCTTCCTGACCCTCAATTACATGTCCTATCCCATTCTCCCATTCCTCTAAATATAAACCATTCTTATTATAGCTAATGAATGTCCTAGTATATGATGTAGCAATATTCTTTAAATAGTATGTTGGGTTTTTTTTTTACTTCTGCTTTCTTTTTTTCACTACTTATACAATGCAGAGTGATCTTCTCTTGGATCGCTTCATATAGGTATATCACTTCCTACACACAGGTGCATCTACACTGATTTATACCAATTCTTTTCACATTATTTCTTATACAACAAAACAGAAGTTCAATTTTAATTTATTTCATCTGTAAAATATCTGTGAAATATTATGCACAACATTAATCGTCCCTGCAATCAAGTGAATCACCACTTCCTCCAGCCACCATGTAAGACCTATCCTAATAAATGGAAAATCTTTCCTTGTTTCTTTACTAGTTCTGTATTAGTCTTCTCTGAAAAGTCAAAAGAGATTCTGACATCTGTGCCATTTTGAAGAAGTAAAGTATTTCTATCATGTTTCTCAAATTCTATATTCTAAAAATTCTATATTCTAAATATTTATCTGGCTCTTATTCTTGCAAAACATTTCTGCTTAATAGAATACCATAAACCCATACATGTGATCACTTCAGATCATAAGATCATACAGTTATCATATAGTTAGTCTGCTTAGTCAGGAAATGCTATACAACCACAGCACTGAATAAAGCAAAAAAAGACACAACAGTGTTCATAAGCAGAATAAATAGTACATATGTGTATATAAACACACAACTAACTACCAATATTTACTTTACAAGTAGCATATATGCCTGCGGCAAACACTTTAATTCCCTGAATAATCTCCAAAAACCCTGCAGGCTATAGTATGCTAAACAGTGTAGATTACCTTACTCCTAAAATCATCAGTAACATGAAAAAAAAAAGAAAAATACACATATTTATGTTTTTGAAATGCATGTGTGTAGTTCTAAAGTCTACAATCATGTTTAACATTATTAATCATTTACTTAAGAATTAAAAATTAAGATATGGAAGTTGTTTAATTCGTAAAGATTTAAAAAAAAATACTAAAAATCAAAGCAAGATCTGCTACATCAATGCAAACAGTAAGAAATTTCCATATGATTAAAATGGCAAATCATGAAATATATATTCCTGTTAGAAAATTAACTCTTCATTTTATGTCAGATGAAATAATAGCTCTGTTTTACTTCATTTTACTAGTGAAAACTACTGTGGAAAGTCATAAAATGTACAGTGAAATGACAAGGACAGAAGAATGCTATGCATATTAAAGAATAGTGTTTCTTTTAAGCATTGTTTCTACAGTATTTCTGACATCATGTACACTACTGCTTGAAAAAAAAAAGATTCTGTGGTTTACTTTTAAATAAATATTTAAAAATCATAATGCAATACATAAAATATCCAGATATCCATTAGTATATACATTTAGTTTTTCAACATTACAGTTGTGCAGCACATGACATTTCGATGTGCTATAGGCACAATCTTCAAATGCATAAAATTCAAATATTATTGCCTACAGTAGAACTTATTTTTGCACAGAATGATGAAGAGTCAAACTACAAAATTAGCTTGTAGCTGTACAGCTATGCTTATTTTAGCTTTATCTTAATATATGTTTACACATGATGGAGTTTGACTGCAACTGTGAGTTACACAAACCGTCTCTGGACTCCCTAAACTGAACATAAAGCTTCATATACATTGCTGCCAAGAAGTAGGGAAATGTGTTTAACCCTAACAATATGGCTTTCTGTGAGCAGAATGGAAGGGTACTGTAGTAATGGAGTGACTTTCACTGAAATCAATAAGCATTAAGATCTGAAAAAGCTTCCAGGATTCTAGACACAACATTTATTACAAAGTACTGGCCGTCTCAATTTGTTGAGGCCTGAATGATTTGCTGAATATGGTCTTCTGCATGACTGTAAAGTTAATATGGAAAATATCAGATGTGAAGAATAATCAACAATTAATTGAAAATTAAGAATGATTCTGTTATTTCATATGTATTTTTTTACATAAAGTTGATTGATAAAGTTTTCTTCACACAAAGTTTTTTATGCCAGATACTTTCTGATTATTATTCTTTTGCATGCAATCCTTTCATCCGTTAAACATGCAACAATGCAATCTTCATGCTTTGGTTAATGTCTCATAATGTGGTATATGAAAAATGGAGAATATTCAGGAGATATGATATCATTGAAGTAAGAGCTAAAAATTAGTTCCTGCGGAGTGTTATTTGTTTATTTATTTTACAGTATACTTTGAAACTGAGGATACTGATTTCCTTGTAATAAATTTCAGGATGGCTCCAAAAATAATACCTCCTATTTTATTATGTTGGCCCACAGCATCAGAGGCGGATGTTGGTGGTATGGCAGTAGAGGTAGAATGTTTCCAACAATATTCCATTGCATTTTGTTGCCGTGTGACAGATGGCAGCAGAGGGGTAGTCTGACAAAATGATGTCTGACATGAAAGTGTTCATGAATCAAGTTGACGTGTCCTTAAGGAAGATGCAGCCCGTGGACAGCTCCCACAGGAGCAGTCTCTAGGCCAGAGCAGAAGCCCTTGGAGAAGAGTGTGCAGTGGAGCAGAAGGCCTGGGGGAGTTGCTGCACATGGGGACTGCTGCAGGAGCAGTTCGCTCCTGAAGGATGAGTTCTGTGGTACAGAGTGCTTGGAGAGCCTGTGGGAAGCCCACACAGGATCAGTTTGGGAAGGATGGCATCCCATAGGGGGGACCCACATGGAGCAGGGGCAGAGAATGATCATGAAGGAGAAGGAGGCAGAGATGAAGCGCGTGGACTGTCTGCAGACCGCATTTGCTGTTCCTATGTGCTGTTTGGGTAAGAGATAGATGAGGGTGGATGGGAAGGATGTGGTATTTTTTTGTTTTTAATTCTCACTGCTCTTGTCTATTATACATTGGCAGTAAATTATTTTTCTCCAAATAGAGTCTGTTTAGCTAATGACTGTAACTGGTGAACAATATCCCTGTCATCATCTCAACCCACAATCTTTTTAATCATAACTTCTCACCCTGTTCGGTTGAGGAGCAGGAGTGAGGGGGGGCATGGTGGTGCTCAACCGTACATCAGTGTTAAACTACAACAGTTAAGTTTAGGTTTTTTGGTTCCCAGTGTGGTGCCCTTGAGAAGTTCAAGATGAAAGCAGTAGCAGGGAGAAATAAAGGGCAAAATACAAACAGGATATTACTAGAAACAGTAATATGTGTAGTGAATTTTTGTTGTTGTAAAGAAGTGGAGAGACAAGAAGCGACGTGTATGTAAATCATCTCTTTTGCTGAAGTTGTGACTATGTTATGTTGATGTTGCTGTGGGGAATTCTTTTCACTGATGTAACTGACATTTGTGAAGATTGCATGATGAGTATATATTTAAATTCTTAATATGTTTTTCAGAGAGGCAAAGAGTGGAATGGATTGAGTACTGTATTGTATACTGGCTAAGTACATGTGTTGAAAGGTGAAAAGATTAGAAACTTTCACCATGGTTATGCTAGAGTCTCCATAACCCCAGACCACATTGAGCTTAGTACATGGATGGAGGATGATTATCTATCATGAGTCAAAGATGTAATGCTAAATATCATAATTACTTATGATTTATGTACACTGTCTTTAAATAAGGTAAAATTTTCAGTGACCTTATCTATTGCTGTCACTTGTCACTATGAAGATCAATTTAACTTTATGGCATTTGAAGTACTTTTTATTCCTTTTTGCTGCCACAGCACAACTCAACATAATTCTTTCAGTGAGTACTCTTAGGTCCCCAGTGGGCTACTAAGACTCTCTGAGTAACTATGTAATAAAAATCAATCTTACTGGCTGCAATGTACAGTTTTCTTCTGCACTCTGGGAAGGAAAGAGATAAGGGATGCATATGGGAGATATGAAGGAGAAAACTTTCACTCTTCTGCAAAGCAAGATTTTAGGGGTCTTGATGCTCATTTTAAGATGGGAAAAAGAGAGATGCGTGGAGAGAAAATTCATGTGAATATCTAAGGAGTGATAAGAAAATCCAGAAAAAAACTAAGGAGCTAGCCACAAACATTCAGTGCAAACTTGAACTCATTGCAAGTAGTGTAAAGACTGTGATTTTGATTCAGTCATAAAAGCAGAAATAAGGAGAAATCTGGGCTCTCCGAGAACTTCTGATATTGGTTTAAACAATAAATAAGTTTACACCATCTAAATTTTCATTTTCAAATATATGTTTGTTTTCATCTCACCTTGTATATTTGGTGAACAGAATTAGTCATGCAAGTCATCTACCCAAATTTTCTTAAAGAAAAATGGAACAAGTAGTTACAGCACTTCTTTGAATGCACTTTTTTTTCTATTTATTTTTTATCATTTATTGGTTTTAATTTTACTGCCTGCAATATTTTCCTGCAGTTTGATGCCGGTATACAACAGCAAACTCTGTGTGTTTTTTAAAATAGTTTTAAAATTCAAATATTTTTCAGTGTTTAATAGTATTACCATATGCCTTTTTTTCAGCTTAAAAAGTGAGACTTCAAGGGTAAGATGGAAGAGAAGTGTGATGGAACTTTAACTCTTCAGAGAAAACCACTTACTTAGAATCTTTGCTGTTTCTGATTTGAAAAAAGTTAAGGGGAGAATTAAAATAATCAATCATTCTGTATAATGTGCAAAATTAAATGCCATTTACAAATATTTTAAATATTAAATTTCAAAGTGTTTTAAAACAGAAGAGTCAGGAAATCAATGGTAGCAAAAACTTTTGTCTTGTGAATAGTTAATCACTTTAAATGATTAGCTCCAAAGGAAAATAGAACTGTAAAAAAAAAAGAATATGCTGGTTTATGTAATTATATTTTAAATGTCAAGATCTATATGTTCTTATTCTGTACTCATGGAAATTTTGCAAAGCCAGACTTATTTACCTCACTCTGTGAAGTTGCTCAAGCACTTAAATATGAATTTATGTGGCTTTTGAACAAAGCATGTAAATGATCTGTACATTGCAAGGTGATATGAAGATTAAATGAAATATTTGATTTCTCAGTATATATATATAGAGAGAGAGAGAGATAGATAGATATCCTTATTTCACTGACTTAAGCAAATTAAAGAGCCTGGGTGGTTATGAAAGATCTTTTACAGAGATAGCTGTTTTGTGCATCTGCAGGTTACACATCATTCGTCTGTATATCAGATGCGGTTTACAAGACTGAGGCACCTTTCCTCTCTACAAGACATTTCATGACCTGATTACATTGCTTTTAAGTATGTAGAACAGTCTGTACATATCTATATGTTTTGACCTAAACCTCAAATAGATTATGAACTGTTTCTACCTTAAAAGACTGAAGTCCTGAGGACAGTCTCACATTACAGCAATTACATTGGCTAAAACCTGTTGTTACAAAAATAGATGACCAAGAACTCTAAAACTAATTTGCAGCTGCTATTCATGTGTGGAAAAAATGAGCAAATAAATGCTATGCTTCTGACTTATACATTGTTTACACCTAGAATTGAGAATTTTGATTTCTTGTGCTGAGAGGAATCAGAACATCCATCCTTAAAGCGAAATTACACCCAAAATATGGACTTTTCAATATAGATTATTGAGTATGAACTAGAAAATTATAATTCATCCTATAAGTTTAAATTATTATAGGTTTTTATGAGGTTTTTGCCAAAACTAAGATGTATACACTGATTTTTCTTGTATGTACAGTGCTTGGATAACATTGTGATTTAGATGTTTGGTACATACACTGGAAAAAATCTACATATTAATTAAGAGTTCTTAACAGTGTACACTTTTTCATTATTCAAAGTTTAACTAATAATTACATAAAACTAATTACAAGGTTGCCTCTATTAGGCAATGGTACCTTGACACAGAGAAAAGCCATTTGTTCTATAGCAACTGCAGGAACTCAGGATCTTATTTTCTAGAGCAAAAGATTGAAACCATAAGCAATTTTTGCACAAGACAGCAGTACCTAGAACAGAAGCTCATGCAATGGCTGGGGACAAGTTCACATCTCACCTCCATGTGACATTTCCTCTGACACTGGTAACATATTCTTAATTCCATCTCTCTTCTATTTCAAGGGCCATTTATTATACAAATGACAAAAGTGTTTTAGAGATTTACATAAAATCCAGGGTGCTCCTGGTATGTGATACAGGAAAATCTGAATGTCTATGTATTTATATTGCGTAAATACAAATTAGTTAACCGTCAGTGCTAAAAAATGCTCTTTTGTTAGAGGAATAGCAATATTAATTTCTGCTAAGTCGTGATAAAATGAAGCTATCTATCTTTATAATTTATACAATTTAAAACTAATTTCAAATATGATAATTGATTTTTCCAGAATAAAAATAGTTACAAGCCATTACAAGTACACTGTGTGCGCACATGTATATGTTATGTACATATAGACAGTTATATGCTAAACGTTAAACTAAACAAAAATTCATGATCTGATGTTAATAATATCAAAAAATCAAAGTGCTCAGGAAAGAAATATAATGCTAAAAAAGCATTTTCAATCCAGACAGGTTTCAAAGAGGTCTATACTTTCTCCACCTTTAAAAACACAATACAAAATGAGTTATACAAACTTTCGTAGAATCATAGAGTCATAGAATTCTCAGAGTTAGAAGGGACCTTAAAAGGTCATCTAGACTGAAAACACACTCATACACGTTCCCGGGTTTCGGCACCACTTGAAAGCACATTCACACACACACACAGACACACACACAATAGCAGCAAGAAAAGCTTTTTTTATTCAAAGGTATAGCATTACTTTTATAATACTTGTTATCCACTATTGCCATCTAAAGCTTACTCCCTTAATGCTGATTGGATATTTTTGCTGAGGCATGTAGCAGTGAAGCATGAAGCAGTATTTTCCATCTACTGACATATCAAAAGGTAGCTTATCGGATCATCTTAGTTTGCCGTTTTCCCTGCGTCACGGGTACATTCTTTGGTCAACTTGTCCCTATTCCTTTGGGGAGGGGGCCTTTCTCGTTACACCTCGTATCCTCGCAACCGCCTAATTACAACACTAGACCAACTCCCCTGCAATGAACAGGGACATCCACAGCTAGATCAGGGCTCTCAGAGCCCGGTCTAGCCCACCTTTGAATGTCTCCATGGATGGGGCTTTCACCTCATCTCTGGGCAACCTGTGCCAGTGCCTCACCACCCTCACTGTGAAAAGACTTTCTTCCTTATATCCAGCCTAAATCTACCCTCTTTAAGTTGGAAACCATTTCCCCTTGTCCTATCACCACAGACCCTGCTTATTCCACTATATCAGCTGAGTAAGTAAAACTTCTTTTTTCAGCTTTGTAGTATTCTTCACAACTTCTAATCTGCTCAGGTAAGAAGAAGGAAAGGCTACAGAACAAAAGCTTCACATAAACACTGGGAAGTAACCTTCAGTTTAATAAAACCATTGTTACCTTAAATTGACTTGGATCAGTTTGCCCCACAATCTTTCACAGTTTCTCTTTTCCTACACATATCCTTGCCATGTTTGTGAATTATTTAAAAATAATTCACTGGGGTTTATGATTTCTGCAGATTTCTGAAAGAGAACAAAGATTATGCTCTGCTGTTTACTTTTTAAGATATTTGCTCCTAACAGATGATTATTTGGACGACACTTTTCATTTTCATTTCAAATACTATAAAGAGCAAGAAAGGCTTGATATAAACCTGTTGCTTCTGGAAGAATCTACTCTGATAAGGCTTCCTTCTGCTTCAGGATATCTAGAACTTCTGTTCACATAGTGACTATATCCTTTAAACTGTAAAGTGGTCAGTGTATAAACAGTAATAGCACACTTGAACATCAGTGTGCTTCTGTGATCATCTCTCCTCAAGTGAAATTGAATACCCTTTAGACAACCTTTTGTGGATACCATTTCCAAGAAATGTAAAATAATGGGAGTACAGATCCCATTCATCACCAAAGCATATGGACTGCTAACTGAGAAATTATTGTCAGTGAAAATATTAGAAGAGACTACACAGAATATGGTCTCCCCCATAAAAAATATTTCTACAGAACAACAGATTGTAATTAGATAATGTTGTAGTGAGTCTAACACTAGTCAGCATATTTCAAAGCTGAAGTAATTCTTCAAGGTACTCATTTTCCCTTTTTTACACTTGTATTGCAGCTATTTCATGTAGATACACAAATCTGAAAGACTATAGGTTTTGACTGTAGCATGTGTTATTTCCTTTCTGACTATGCTAATTCAGTAAAGTGGTAAAACTGAGCTGAATCATTGCACAATTTTGTACTAAGCTTTAAAATACTACCTGTAAAATGATTACGCATTATATTTCTATTCATAAAGCAAAGAGACTTAAAATTTGAATCTTCTTTAAATCTGATGAATCTTACAATGCACTAAGGAATTAGAATTCTAATATTAATAATTATTTAAAAAAAGAAATATCTTAGTATGCAGTACTGTCACAACTACATGCAGTAGAATTTCCTTTTATTTTTTTCTCATTATTCTAGCATACAAAGACCACATGAATTTCCCAATAGAGTTGTAAGTACGTTTACATTCCAGTATGAGACGCATGCACATGATGTTTCATCAATAAATAGCAAGAGAAATATTCTCCCTCAAAATTTCAGCTCCAGAGGACCTGAAAACTTCTTTATGCTTGTATTTCCAGTTTCATGTTCATTTGCAGTCCTCAAATATCCAAAATGCACAAATGGACACCATTCTGACATACATCAACTTGTGCATTGCCAAGAGAATAAACGAGGAAGAATCTATATAGACAAATTCTATTATTGTCTCAAAAAAGATTACTGCTCCAAAGAGGTTCGGAAACTTCCTAAACATGGGAACAACTTCTAAACCCACTCTGCCTTCTGAATATCAGAGATCATCCAGACACCTCTCCAAGACAAGATATCTATGGCCTTGTTGAGGATGGTACTCCAGAAAGTAATTCAGCACTGGAGCCTATCCTATTTGTTTTGAGAAACTGACCTACAAAGTTCCATCCTTCAATAACTGTGCAGAGGGATCAACCTTACCTACCTTTACTTCTTGGGCAAAGGAAACTACTTGCCTGAAGAGTCTCTGGATAAATAGTGAAAAATGTATGGAAGACTAAAGATGAGCATATTCCACTTCTGCAGAAGTTTTGATCCCTGTGTAATGATTACAAACAGAAAGCAGTGATAGCAATCCAAATGTTCAAGGTTACTCTTGCAAATTCAAGAGGTAAGAAGGCTAGAAGCAATGAGGATGGACTCGTCTGTTCTAAATTCATCAAATAAATCATAGAATCATAGAATCATGTGAGTTGGAAGGGACCTCCCCTGCAACAAACAGAGACATCAACAGCAGATCATATTACTCAGAGTTCTATCCAGACTGACCTTGAATGTCTCAAAGGACGAGGTTTCTGCCACCTCTCTGGGCAACCTGTTCCAGTGCTTCATGACCCTTATCATAAAAGACTTCTTCCTTATATCCAATCTAAATCTTCCCTCTTTTAGTTTGAAAACATTTCCCCTTTGCTATCACAATAGACCCTGCTAAAGAATCTGTCCCCTTCTTTCTTAGAGCCCCCCTTTAGATTCTGAAAGGCCACTATCAGGTCTCCTCAGAGCCTTCTTTTCTCCAGGATGAACAGCCCCACATCTCTTAGCCTGTCATAGAATCATAGAATCATAGAATTAGCTAGACTGGAAAAGACCTACAAGATCATCCAGTCCAACCATCCACCTATCACCAATAACCCCACTAAACCATGTCTCTCAACACTATATCTAAATATTTCTTGAATACTTCCAGGGACGGTGACTCAACCACCTCCCTGGGCAGCCCATTCCGGCACCTGATCACTCTTTCAGAAAAGTAGAATTTCCTAATGTCCAGCCTGAATCTACCCTGGCACAACTTGAGGCCATTCCCCCTCGTCCTGTCACTAGTTACAAGAGAGAAGAGGCTGACCCCAGCTCACTACAACCTCCCTTCAGGTAATTGTAGAGAGCAATAAGGTCACCTCTGAGCCTTCTCTTCTCCAGACTGAACAATCCCAGCTTCCTCAGCCACTCCTCACAAGGCCTGTGCTCCAGACCCCTCACCAGCTTCATCGCCCTCCGCTGAACATGCTCCAGCACCTCAATGTCTTTCTTGCAGTGAGGGGCCCAAAACTGGACACGGTATTTGAGGTGCGGCCTCACCAGTGCTGAGTACAGAGGGACAATTACTTCCCTACTCCTGTTAGCAACACTATTTCTGATACAAGCCAGGATGCCATTGGCCTTCTTGGCCACCTGAGCACACTGCTGGCTCGTGCTCAGCCAAGTGTCGACCAATACCCCCAGGCCCGTTTCTTCCACATAATCTTCCAGCCACTCTGCCCCAAGCCTGTAGCGTTGCCTTGGGGTTGCTGGCCAAAGTGCATAGGAGTCCTCATAAGGAGAGGTGTTCCATTCCTTGGATAATTTTTGGAGCCCTTCTCTATATGTGTCCTCCTGTGCTGAGGACTCCACATTTGGATGCAGTACTCCAGGTGAGGTCTCACCAGTGCAGAGTAGAGGGGCAGAATCACTTCCCTTGCCATGCTGGCATGTTTCTCTTGATGCAGCCCAGCATACAATTGGTTTTCTGGGTTGCAAGGGCACACTGCTGGTTCATGTCCTTCTTGCCATCCACAGGTAGACCCAAATCCTTTACAGGAGGGTTATGCTCTATCCTTCCATCTCTCATCTTGTACTGATAGTGGGGCTTGCCGCAACCCAGGAGCAGGTAATTGGCACTTTGATTTGTTGAACTTCATGAGATTCATGTGGACCCACTGCTTGAGCTTGTCTAGGTCTCTCTGGATGACATCCCATCCCTCAGGTGTGTTGACTGCACCACACATACTTGCTGAGGGTGCACTCAATCCTACCATCTATGTTACTGATGAAGAATTTAAAGAGCAGCAGTCCCAGTAAAGTACTCCTTGCTGGTGACCAGTCACTAGTGGTGTTCCTCAGGGGCAGCATTACAGAAGGCCCTGTTTAATATCTTCATTGATGGCATGGACAAGGAGATTGAGTACATCCTCAGTAAGTTAGCAGATGAGACAAAGCTGAGAGGAAGTGTCAATGTGCCTGAGGACAGGAAGGCCCTAAAGAGGGATCTGGACAGGCTGGATCGCTGGGTTGAGGCCAATGGGATAAAGTTCAACAAGACCAAGTGCTGGGTCCTGCACCTTGGTCAAAACAACCCCATGCAATGCTACAAGTTAGGAGTAGAATGACTGAAAAGCTGCACAGAGGAAAAGGATCTGGGAGTGTTAGTCAACAGCTGGCTGAACCTAACCCAGCAGAGTGTCCAGGTGACCAGGAAGTCCAATGGCATCCTGGTTTGTATCAAAAATAGTATAGTCAACAGGAGCAGGAAGATGATCATCCCCCTGTGGTCAGCTCTGGTGAGGCCACACCTCCACTGCTGTGTTCAGTTCTGGTCTCCTCACTACAAGAAAGACAGTGAGGCCCTGCAATGTGTCCAAACAAGGGCAATAAAGCTGGTGAAGGGCCTGGAGCACAAGTCTTACAAGGAGCAGCTGAGGGAACTGGGATTGTTTAGTCTGGAGAAGAGGATGCTCAGGGCAGAGACCTTATCACTCTCTAGATGATCTGAAAGAAGGTTGTAGTGGCGTGGGTGTCAGCCTCTTTTCCCAGATAACTAGCAATAGGACAAGAGGTAATGGACTGAAGTTTCACCAGAGAGAGTTCAGATTAGGAAAAATTTCCTCTCAAAGGGAGTGATGAGATGTTGGAGCAGGCTGCTCAGGGAGGTGGTGGGATTGTTATCCCTGGAACTTTTCAGGAAAAGGCACTGGGTGACATGGTTTTATTGGTGTGGTGGTAATGGGTTGATGATTGAACTTGATTGTGATGGTCTTTTCCAACCTTAGTGATTAAATAATTCTACGATTCTATGATTCTTTAATTCTTTAATTTAATGTTATAGGGGACCATGTCAAAGGCCTTACTGAAGTCCAGGCAGATGACATCAGTGGCTCTTCCCTTGTCCACTGATGTTGTTGCAGCATCATGGAAGGCCACTAGATTGGTCAGGCAGGACTTGCCGTGCTGATTGTCTTATATCACCACCCTATCTCTCATGTGCCTTAGCCTAGCTTTGAGGAGAATCTATTACACGATTTTTCCCAGCACAGAGGTGAAGCTAGCAGGTCAATAGTTCCCTGGGTAGTCCTTTCTACTCTTCTTAAAATGGGCACATTTCCAACAGATTTCAGAGTGGTTGAAGTCCTCCAGCAAAATGTGAGCCTGTGATCATGATGCCTCCTGTAGCTGGAGAAAGAAGGCTAAAAAAGATGTCCACATATCTGAGCATAGTATTTTCTGCTTGCTGTGTGTCTCTCTGAACATACATGGTCAGCCACTAGGAAGAACTCACAGAGATAAAATGGCATCAGAAGCAGTCTGTGATAACAGATTTCTACAAATGTAAACAAGGGCTGATCACAACTGCCCATGAATAAGTGACACTCTTATAAGTTACAAAATATATTATGCCTTCAACAGGCAGATCATCATATAGAAGCAACACTATATCATGTTTTTAAAATTAATAGTTTAATGTTTATGTCCCTGTACATATGAACACTACAAAGAAAACAAATTTTGACCAAGATTTCAGCTGCTTGAAATCAGACTCCCAGTCTTGCAAGAAATGAGTCAAAATAATTCAGCAGATAAGTATGAGAGTAAAAGTGACTGGAGGAAAAAAGAAAGTTAAGAAAAGAAAGTAGATAGGAAACTGAATTCTTTTTTTTTTTTCTAATCAGTGTAGTAGAAAAGATTTAGGTCTAGTTCTTAGAAACTTAGCTAAAATCTATGCATGGGTTGTAATTTACAATGGACCTTAGTACTTAAGCAAGCCTAAGGACGAGAAAGAAAATATGTTTTAAATCATCTGGACATCTTTGGACTGTATTTCCCATCAAGGGCGTTATATGAATCAACAAAGCCAACCAACCAACGAAAAAAACGTGTAAGAAAAGAATAGTTCTCCAAAACTTATTGAGAATTCTATGCTTTCTAATGGGTGATTTAGTGTGTCTGAAAATTCTTCAGTTCATAATTTATTTAAAACATCTGAAGTTTTTAAAAGTTCAAATGAGTCCCAGTTGCCATGTTATGCTAACTCAATGGCATTGTTATGTGTAATATATCATCAAACTGACATTTTTGTGGTACCAATTGGAAATGAGAGACTACGGGTTACAATGAAGGACCTTGAGAAGGTAGGTTGCAAAGTTTAATGATTTAAACTTAGGCAGAAATCCTTTTTCTGTGTAGCATCCTGCTTCCTCTTCTTCATACTGTTATTTTCTCCTGTATACAAGCTTAAAATGTGAGTAACAATCTGTTCATCAACAGCTGCTTCCAGTAACTGTATATTGTGGAATTAGTTGCCTTGCTTCAAAGAACACTATATAGCTTTTAATACCTTTTCTATCGTCAGTGACAATTATAAACATGGAAAAAAAGATACATTTTCAAAATATGACACTCTGGCCATTGTCTTTTTCTCATATTAAGTCAACAAAAGCAAATGGAATGATTTGTCCTCAGGCTCAAGACATTGTTTCTTCTTTGAATTTACGTAAAACCAAATACACTTAATTAAAACAAAATGTGAAATACATTTTATTGACTCTGGCATTTATTCAAAATCATAGCAGAGCACTTGTCAAGATGTATATTCTTTGAATATCTTGCCAAATAATGTCTCTCTTTTTATTTGATTCTACATATTTTTAATAACATTAAAACAGCTACAAAAGAGAAGTAAAGACATCAACTGCACAATATTTCTCTGTTTCCTGCTGCAATTAAATCTGGAGAATGAACCAGATTTTCTTGCCTACCAAGTGCATATTCTAAAAATTTTGCATTTATTGCTTAGCTTTTTCAATCATCAGAAAGAAGGATATATGAAAATATGATACTTGTTTTCATACAGGTCTTTATCATTCTGAGTGTTGGGAAAAGTGCTTGTGGGCAAACTGACAAGATGCCATCTCTGTAAGCACTGAAAACACCTTGAAGCTAATATGAGCTGGTAGATTTTCATTCAGTTTAAGAAAACTGTGCCCACACAATGCAGTTAAGGATACGAGTCTGAGAATGGAACCAAATTTATTTTTCTTTTATCAGTTCACATCAGTATGAAGTAATTAAAGACTACATGTCCAATTTCTAATGGCTGCAAAGGGCCTGAAAAACTAAATATATTTCTGAAACATCACATGTAGGTGGCAAGATTTTGGCAATAGTGTGGGCTATACACATCACCTCTGTGGGAGGAGAGCAGGAAATATCCTGTCTCAGATGCAGCTAACTCTAGCCTTCTACACAAAGGATCCACTTAAGGACAAAACTGAGCCCATCATCCATGTGCATGGTTCTCTTGAGAAAATATATTTAAGGAAGAGAGAAAAGACAGGCAAAAGTGAAGGGAGAAAATGATGAGAAACAATCTTGAAAATACTAAGAGAACAACGAGAAGATGCTCCAAGTAATATAGCATATATTCCTGTCTTACTCCAATTTATAGGAGGGAGAGGAGATTCTTTTCATGTATGCATACCCAACAGCAAGATTAAGACACAACGGGTCAAATGCTAGCCTGATCAGTTTATTACAAATCCTAGTTGCTTAGGGAGATGGGGAAGGGAAGGCTTGCGATAGAAAAGAGAGAGGAAATAAAACCAAGGAGTCTTTGTAGAAAGCAAGAGAGAGATAGTCACCACCGTGGGTCCAGAGTTGTTCATAGTACATCCGCTCATCTCAGGAACTTGTCCAATCATCACGGGGAATGGGAGAAAGCCAGGAAGTTTCGCAGCATGCAGGCTCTGGGGGGTTCTTTCCTAAGAGTTTTTTTTTCTCTTAGGGAATTCCTCCATCAAAGGTTTCTTTTCTTTGGGAGTTCTTCTCCTCCAAAGTACTCAGTTGAGTGGGACCTTTTATCCCCAACTTCTCAGTTTTTTTCCTCCTTCTTCTTTTCTCTCTGTTAACATGACACATCTGGCCCAATAGATAAGCCAGCAGGGAGTAGTGCCTTCATTGCCATGTACAAGCATTATTGCCTTTTGTAGTGGTCAGCTCCTTCAAGCCCCATCCCTGAAAAAGTCTGCTTGTCTTGCTTCTGCTTATCTTTACAATCATAAGAAAAGTACAGTGGCATGGTGACACCCATCACTTGCCCCCCTAAATAATTCACAGTTGTCAGTTAGAGTCTTATCACCAAAAATGCTTCACAAAGAGAGCTTTGAGCCAAAAAAACCAATGTTGTCTTCCACAATTCCCTGCAGCCCACAGAGAGGATCAGGATTACACTGAATATCCACTCTGCAGCCTATGAGGGACCTGACACCAGAGCATCTGGATATTTCCTGAAGGAGCTGTGGCATAAGCAAATCCCATACTGGAGCAGATCTTTCCTGAAGAACTACAGCCCATGGAAAGATCCACACTGGAGCAGGAAAAAAACTGAGGAAGGAAGTGGTTGGAGTAATTATGGACTGACCACAGCCTCCTATTCTCAGTCCTCCTTCACTCCTCTCCGTGCTTCTGGGTGGGTATCAGGGATCTGGCTAAGGTTAATGCACCACATCACCAAATTTAGATTTGCTTTGAGCAATGACTGAAGGTCTGTGCTCATCAGTACTCACAAAAATCTAGTTTACCTCTCTTTAGTTCAAATGCCTGACTCAAATAATTGTTGTTTGGTTCATTACAAGGGCAAACTGTCCAGAAAATATATCTGAATACCAAAACAGGAAGATGCTAAAATTAGATATTCACTAATTTAGTAATATCAAATGTAAGTAATTTTGAAGATTTATTAGCAAGTTGCCAGTTATATCAAAACCAAAGCTTTAGCAACCTCCCTGACTCCTTTGGGGTCACTCTCAAGATAAATTGTTTCCTATTTCTTTCTTATTTCTGTTACAAGCTTCATGATATATTTAAGTTAAATTATTTTGTCTCCTGCTGTCATGAATGATGAATATAAAGCACAATTTTTTTTTTTAAAAGACTGGTTTTCTCACTATTAAATTTCATACCCCTACTTCACAGGCCTATAAATAGATTAAGGGGGTTGCCTCAGGTTGAAAGGATATCACTACTATGCTATGTTATGAATGAAGGACTGCCTTTAGACTTTTCCACATTTGTTGTTGTTTCAATGGCTAAATAACAAGCCATTTATATACATATATATTTTATAGATACATAGAATAAATGCTTAAGTGCTTACAGATATAAAACTCTGCACACGTGTCTAACCCTTTAGACAGCATGCTATGCAGCTGGCTCTTATATGAAAGAAATCATGTTTAATTATTTCATGAACAAATCAATATTTGGTAGAGCAAATTAACTTGAAATGAGTCTCAGTTGAGGCATTGTTCAAACCACTAAGATGTCGCTGGAAAACACTAGCTTTCTGACAGTAAAGATCCAACCAAAAAAAAAAGGTTCTCCCATATACATCAACTAAGAATATATATAATGTCATGGTTTTGTGATTTTCGGTTATTGGTATTCCACATCATAACATCATGTAGTGGACATACCTAGTTCTCAGAAGAGAAGGACTACTACAGTCCCCACGGCACTTTGCTCCTCTGTTACCATTTTCCAGCCGGAGGGAAAAGATAAAAGCTCGCAGTATAAAAACTTGCAGATCACGAGACCTCGTCCCTTTTTTTCCGCCGTCTCTCGTCTTGGCAGCACCTCGCTCTCCAGCCGCCTTATCGTCGGTAGCAGAGTAAGGCCTACCTTGATTTTGGGACATTCTCTCTCTCTGTATTGAATTTATCAGCTTAAATTGTAATTATATTGTATTATAGTGTGTTGTTTTGCATTCCGATATTTTATTTAGTAAATTAGTTTGTTTCTCCTCAGATTGTT
>NC_034410.1:80606239-80608284 GCF_002078875.1 Numida meleagris
CCCCCGTCCCCTTTGTCACGGAATCGGGCCTAACGCCCTTAAACCATCGACATATAAGAATATAGAAGTATATTTTCTTATTTTTTTCCACTTTTTTTCTAATAAAAGTGTGACAGTTTTCTAGAGATACTGATACTTAGAGCAAACTAGTATTTGAAGTATTATAATCTAGCCAGGTCCATATGTTTCTCCTAGCTCACCTGAGTTATCTTTATAAGTGAAGTAGATCCTGGTAAAACTGATTTAAATTATCTGGAGATACAGCTCAGAATACTTTCATCTCTGTTATAACATGGAGGTAGCTTTTTTTTTTCTTTTCTTTTCTTTTTTTTTCCTTTAAGTATATTTACTTTTTATGTCATTTCTCTTTTCAATTCAGCAGCTAACCCTGTAGTACTTAGCTGAAAGCATCAAATGCCTTAATTCCTGCTTTCTGAAACAAAAATGTAAGAGACAGAAATGTGACTTTCTGGGTTTCACAGTAACCCTTAGCTCAATTATGAAATAGAACAGCAAATAAACTGCTATCTGTCACTAAGTGTTGCTTTGCACATTAGTTTTCAAGGTTAGCTTTTCTGAAGTTTCAGAATTAACATTTTCTGTAAATTTTTCCTCAGTTCATATCTAATGTCTACTAAGAAGTAGTAAAAAGACTAAAAAAGTATCTAGGAGTACTGCCTCAAACAAATTGCCATCATATGTAGTATAATTACTTTTAATCCTTCATCATTTTGTACAGGCAAATTGGAGAAGAACAATATAAATACAGTATATTTCCAATCAAAATGAAAACTTGTTGAAAATCAGATAACTGAATCTCTCAAGACAGACAACTTCAATCAGTCTAAAATATGTACAGAAACAATTTATTTCCTTTTATACTGCAATATACTGTAAACAATCTATGTGGCTTTAATGGCCAAAGAAATTAAATATTGTATGATACTATTTTTAAAGAGTTTAAATTATTAATGTTCTCCAGCATCTCACTTACAGAGTCTGAAAAGAGAGATCTATTCAACATGCAGAACATGTCAGTTATAGAAGTTGCCTCTTAGCCCTCTTTCCTCATAAAGTTGGTTTAAGATGATAAGTTCGAAACACCTGAAAAAATGCTATTATCAGTGGACATCATCCACTCCCTCTGGCAAAGCAAAGATCCCATAAATACCACAATCCCATAAATAACTGAATGTTCTGCTTTCAGCTGGAACAGAGTTGATTTTCTTCATAGCATCTGGTATGATGCGATGTTTTGGCTTTAGGTGAAAAAGAATGTTGATAACACATCAAAGTTTTAGTTGTTTCTGAGCAGTGCTTCGCAGACCCAAGGATGCTTCTTGTTCTGTTTCCCAGCAAGTGGGCTGAGGAGGCACAAGGAACAGGTAGCAGACAGAATCAGAACAGATGACCTAAACTGGTCAAAGAGATGTTGGAATTGGTGAGAGGTCAGCTGCTGCTACGGAACTGGCTGGGCATCAGTTGATGGGTGGTTGCAATTGCATTGCGTATCACTTGTTTCATAAACATCTATCTACCTATCTATCTATATGGTTATCATTATTATTATTTCTCTTTTCCTTTTCTGTTTTAGGAAATAGTTTTTATCTCAGTGTATGAGTTCCACCATTCTTTCCATTCTGATTCTCTCCCCCACCACAGTGGAAGTGGGGGGAAGAGTAAACGAATGGTTGTGTGGTGCTTAGCTGCCTGCCGGGTTAAACCACATTACTGAAACGGTCAGACTATTCTATCAGTCTGTGCTATGTTGGAAATTCCACAAACATGGTGTCAATGGTTTACGGGCATTCAGCCCGGTTCCATGACGAAGGGGACGGGGGACCCATGGGCCCACAACCCGGGAAAAGGGAAAAGGGAAAAAATGGTAAGGAGATGGCCCTGAGAGCAAAGAACAGCGGCAACAATCTGAGGAGAAACAAACTAATTTACTAAATAAGATATCAGAATGCAAAACAACACACTATAATACAATATAATTACAATTTAAGCTGATAAATCCAATACAGAGAGAGAGAATGTCCCAA
>NC_034410.1:80608499-80657209 GCF_002078875.1 Numida meleagris
TAGTAGTCCTTCTCTTCTGAGAACCAGGTACATTCACTACATGATGTTATGATGTGGAATACCAATAACCGAAAATCATAAAACCATGACACTTGGTTATCTGAAGATTTTGTTGTTATTATAATAACTTAGAACCTAATTTCAATGTTTAATTAACAGTTTGAAAAATCTTTGTCTGACCTTTGTAAATTGCTAGAAGATTAACTTCCAATTCACCATGCCCGGATCATTCATTCTTGTCCTGCTTAGCTAAAGAGATTTATCTGACAGCTTAACACTATTTCCCATGTTAGACCACCACATTGTCCAGTCCAGATCATCCCTGCTAATTCTCAACATTCCACTGCAATCGAGTCCAATCCCACAGAGTCTATGCTAAGCCAGTATAGGAAGATACATTCTCTCTCCCTTTTAAACTACCAAAGACATCCACCATTGAAACTCAATTAACCAGAAGCTACTCATATTTTTTTTATAGTTTTGATATATCCCAACATGAATGTGATTGAAAGGGAATGATCACAGATCATTTTCATTTAACTGGGAAACAAAAATAACATTGGGATTCCGTGAAGCTTTTGTCGAAGCTTTTATTGTAAACAACACAACATGATTTCCACAGAAAGAGAAATATGATCTACAAGTTTTCACTCTCACATGAATAAGTAGTGTCAGAGACTGATAGACTCACTGGAGTGTTCGCAGTTGTGCATATTTGTTCACTTCTTGATGTGAGTTTTTGGTAGGACAGAAGGAATTTGCTGAAGGCAAACAGAAAGGGAAAAAGTAACTCAAAAGAAATAAGAAGCCTAATAAAACACATAAAGGAAGCAAAAAGGAAAATAGAAGGATATTGATGTAAAGGGACTTATGGAGAGAACAGTACAGAGTTAAATGAAACAATAGTTCAATACAAGGCAAAGGAAAGAATATCTAGAATGATCTCAAATATCACCTGTCACTGATGGCACTACCTGGTGCCACTAGGCCTTGAAAATCTTCTTTTTGTCCTCACTCCCTGCTCACTTCTGATGAATTTACAAATATTCTAACTATTACTGTTTTTTCTTCTCTGATATGTCTTGTTCTTTTCCATCTTCTCTACACCATGATCAGTGTTGTGCTTTTTTGCTACAGGGGGAGAAAAATGGCTCTAAAGCTACACAGACAGATTGATTCAGACCTGTGTTAACAACAGCAGCAGTTTAGTCAAAATCACAGTGTTTTCTCCTCAGAACATCCCAGGGATTTCCCAAATCAGTATTTGCACAACAGCATATTGCTTGTCTGATAAGAATAGATTAGATTATATTTAGTATGGTTACTTAAAACAACTTCCTCTTGATAGTGATTTGGATAAAAGCATTTTTGTTTGGTTTCTGGTTTTCCTTTTTCTTTTTTTTTTTTCCAGCATAGTAATGTGGTTGTGCACGAGTTTTCTTCAGCCTGTTCTGTATGTGGAAGTGCTAGATATTTCATTCACAGAAGCACAGTTCTGAAGGCACCTGAAATAATTCTGCCATTATATATCCAAATAGATCTGGTTATATTTAGGAATAGCCTATCCTAGAATAAAATTTTTGAACTTTGATTTTCAGTAAAGCTTTCAATACTGTCTCTTATGGTATCCTTCTGGACAAAATGTAGAGCATACAACTAGGCCAATACATAATATAATGAATGAACAACTGGCTGACAGGTCAGACTTAAAGAGTTATACCAAATGGGGTTACATCAGGCTGGTGTTCTATCACTAACAGGGCTCCATTCTGGGGTCATTTCTCTTCAATGTATTCTCACATATAAGATTTGGATACAGGACTCAAACACATACCAAGAAAGTTTGCAGATGATAATTAGGAGTAGCAGTTGACTCACCCAAGGGTGGAATGATCTTGCAGAAAGAACTTGACAGACTATAAGGCTCATCAGTCACAAACCCTATGAAATTTAACAAGCGATGGATTCTTCACCTCAGACAGGGCAATCATAGAATCGTAGAAGTATTTGAGTTGGAAGGGACTTTTAAAGATCACCTAGTCCATATCCCCTGTGATGAACAGGGATGTCTATGGCTAGATCAGGTTTCTCAGAGCCACAGACAGGGTATCCACCACCTCTCTGGGCAATCTGTTCCAGTGCCTCACTAGCCTTACAGTAAAAAACTTCTTCCCTAAATCCAATCTAAATCTCCCCTCTTGTAGTTTGAAACAATTTTCTCTTGTTCTATCACAACAGATCCTGTTAAAGCATGTCATCCTTTTTTCTTATTACCCCCTTCTAGATACTGAATGGATTCTGTATATCCAGGATATACGTATAGACTAGGGGATGAGAGGTTGGAGAAAAGCCTCATGGAAAGGGATGTGAGGTTTCTAGTTGAAGACAAGATGAATTTGAGTCAACAGTGTGCCAAAGGGGCCATTTGTGTCCTGGGATGCAACAGGCATAGCACTGATAGCCAGTCGAGTGAAAGGAGTATCCTGCTCTCTTCTGTGCTAGTGTGACCTCATCTCGAGAACTGAGTGGATTTTTGGATTCCTCAATGTAATAAAGATATATAACTCCAAGAGAGATTCCAGAGGAGGTCTACAAGGATGATGATGGGTCTAGAGGACAAGACATATGGGGAGCAGCTGAATTCATTTAGTTTGTTCAACCCAGAGCAGAGGAGGCTGAGGGGAGGCCTCGTGGAATATTACAACTCCTCATGAGGGGAGTAAAGGGACAGTGCTTATCTCTACTCTCTGGTGACAATGACAGGACCCAAGGGAACAGCATGGATCTATGTCAGGTAGGGTCATATTGAGTGTTAGGAAAAGGTTATTCACTAAGAGGGTGGTCAAGCACTGGAACAGGCTCCCCAGGGCAGTGGGCACAGCCTCAAGCTGCCAGAGTTCAAGAAGTATTTGGACAACTGTCTCAGGAACAGGGTTTGAATTTTGGATGGTCCTGTGTAGAGCTAGGAGGTGGACTTGATGAATGTTGTGGGTTTTCTTCTAGCTCAGAATTTTGTATGATTCTCTCATTTCATGGAAACTAAATTGTTCTATCACCAATAATGTGTAAACGAATAAAAGAATTCCCCAGGAATACCACTGAAATGTGATAAATCAATAATAACATAACAAAGAAAAACAGGTAATCTGCTTACATATTTAATGAATAAAATGAAATTAATTTTATTAAACTTGAGAGTATTTTCTCACTGTGATATAATTTTATGTACCCAGCAGATTTGCATTTAATATACTGTGTTACAATAACTACACAGTTCTGATTAAGACCAAACAATGACAAAACTGGTATTCTTTTAGTGATGATAATAGTCTGTTCAAGAAATATTATGGCATTTTTAAGTTCCCTAAAAAGTCCAAATCTATAAGGCACTACAAACTTTAACTCTTTTGCTAGTCTCCAATATATGAAGAGTTCCAAACAGAGCACAAAACAATCTCAGCAAAGAAATGAAGCATTTGTGCAAGTTCTTGAGCAGCGAGATAGTAGTTTTTTGCCACCTCACCAGTTAAAGAGAACCAAGGTTATGCTTGATAAACCATACAAAATTGAGTGAAAGATTAATGACTCATATCAGCATATGCAAACTCAGATTTCAAATTCCTTGCTGCTGTGGAAAACCAGACACACATTTGTAATGTGAGAATGACCAAGAAGAAATTAAATACAGAATTCATTTAAATAACTGCTCTCTTGTTTAAGGACATCACTGTGATACAGTTAAATTCCAGTCAAATAAGGGAATATAATGACCTGTTACTTTTCTGTGTATGTTACTGATAGGTATAAATACAATGGAGAGCACAGATGAAATGAATCCATTACCTTCTTCACTACTTACATGATCAGAAAGCTAGCAAAGCCAGAAAAAAGTATTAAAGAAGAAATCTTCTGATCAAAGATCCTAAGACCAAGCAGATTTTTCCATGCAAATTGGAAATGCAAGTGAGGAAAAAAAAAAACCAACACCCAACTAGTTGACCAAACAGAAAACTGTTTCCACATTAACAGGCAATAAGCAAAAGCAGCAGGCTTATATTTCTGTACAAGAGATTTAAAACAAATGCAAGGAATAATGTCTTTGGAAATGAGGAAACAACCGTAGAAAAAGTGCAAAATCAGTGAGCTTAGTCAACTTAGATTTCAAAAGGATGCTTGGTAAAATCTTTAAAGAATAATCTGTTAGAAGATAAGGAAAAATATGTTTCCTTGACTGAATAATTACTTAAAGATGAGATAAATGATAGGAATTAAAAGCCAATTTTCGGAAAACAAGGAGTGAATGCTCACTGTTCTATTGTCAAGCATATCCACAAAATGATTTAAAATGCAGGGTGAACAGTAAGGTGGAAAACCTAACACAGTTACATTCATGAACGTAAAAAGGAAGGTTGAATGTGAAGAGCTCTAGAACAACATTTCAAGATTGATTGAGCAATATGATGGTAGATAAAACATAGCTATCAGAATTGATTTAAAAGTCACTAATACATTAAAGTATTTCAGGTGCTCCTCCTAGGTGTTTTTTTTCTCTTTTGTCTTAGTGATATCAAGAGAAAAGTCACATTCTCACTTACTGTGTTGAGAATGTAGGTGCTCCTGCAAACAAAACCAAAAATAACACTTCTCTTTCCTGCCATCCTCAGTCTGAGTCTAAACCCTTTACTACTAAGAATGCAGCACAAAACCTTATGACTAGAGAGATTACATTTTTAAATAAGTCTGTCCTTTGACTTTGAGGGCTGTAGGCAGATGGCTATTTCTGTTTTGAACATGTGACCTGATGTATTACAGTGCATGTGTAAAATGAAGGGGAAAAATACAAGAACTTAAGAAATACAAACATTTTTCAAAACCTTGCAGTTGTTCAGTTTAGGAACTGATCTCTCTTCTATATTAAAAGTATTAAATATAGAAATATTTTGACCATTTCATTATTGATACTGCAACAACAATAAAGAAAAAAAAGAAGAAAGAAAATAGAAAAACATTAGAGAAAAAGAAAAATCGGAGTTTCACCATAGAAACAAACATTTGAAAGAATAGTTATAAATATTATTATAGGAAAAGAAACTCCACAGTTAAGCTGTTGTTCCTAGTTGAAATAGATAATCTCGGGAATGTTAACAGGAAAGAAAAGCAGATAGACAGAAAGATCTAAAGCATTTCAATTTAAATGGAAAAAAACCTCTGCTGATGCTGAAACTCCTATTTAACTGAAAATTTTAAGATTGAAAATATTACCTATTAAGTATCTTGTTCAACTATAGTTTAAGTTTTTTGAAAGCAGTAAGAATTTGAAGCATTCCAGTTTCAGTGATTTTATTTAGAAAGAAACAGTAGCAGCTTTGAATTGTTGACATTTATTTGAATGAATTAATGTAGATTTGTTTTGATAGAAGTAGTTGAATCTTTTACAGTGACTATAAGAATATTCTGATTGCTTTCATGAGAGACAATTCTGAGCCACTTGAGATCTTCACAAGAACATTCTTGTAATCCTTGTTCAGGTATTACACTTTTTTTTTTTCCTTTTTTTTTTTTTTTTTTTTTGTAGTTTACTATAGCCAGAAAAAAAGATGATAAAATAAGAACATAATCTATATGAAAATGAATCTCATTTCTTCCTTCTCTTTTGAGAGAGTGCATGACTGGAATGATTTTCGTGTTCTGCTATTTCATGTTTAGATTAGGACTGAAAGGACAGCTGTCAAAGACAGACAAATAAATTATTCTTTCTACTCTAGTGTAAATGAATAGAGACTAGATCTATTGCAGGGAATGCTGAGCCTCACAATCACAGTGATTTCTCCAAACCAAGTGATTAAGATAAAAAATTGAATTCCCTCTACAAGTAATCTATGACTTCTGCTTTTGTAAATATTTGTTGCTTTAAAAAAAGTATATATATTTGTTTATTGTTGTATAATATATGGTATTGTGGGCAAGAAGACCTAAGCAAATTCATTTCATCTTAGTGAGATGGTTTCAAGTTGAAATGGTAAAGATGGAGGGTATTCTTGTTCTCTAGTGAACTATCAAAGAAAGATATGCAAGATCTGGTAATGACAGTCTACACAGATGATTTTTCTAAATAGTAGTAACTTTCAGACGGTCAATAGGATTTTATGTGGACCTATGCATCCTGAGTGATGTTTCCTTAATCAAAGATGACCTGAAATACATCTCTGAACATTGGTAAAAAAAGTGGTATGTGCCAGAGATTGGAGAATGTATCATACAGACCACTGCTAATGAGGATTTTCCTGAG
This sequence comes from Numida meleagris, assembly GCF_002078875.1. Taxonomy (NCBI): domain Eukaryota; kingdom Metazoa; phylum Chordata; class Aves; order Galliformes; family Numididae; genus Numida; species Numida meleagris. The sequence continues at coordinate 80,614,789 of NC_034410.1, forward strand.
TATCACCCAATTTATCCATGTAAACAGACCATCATGTCATCTTAATTTTTGTCTCTTGAGCTGAGAATGATTTGAAGGGTCTAAGGATAAAGAGAAGCAACCAAGGTACATTTTATCCAAAGGAGAACTCTTTTATTATATAATTACTGTACAAAACTACATATTATATATGTATTTTAATAGCTCAGGAAAAGATTTGAGAAATACGGAAACAGCAGATAATTCTTCAGGTCTCAGAAGATATAGGTGGAGTATATGCATTATCCCTGATGTATCCCAAGAACCCAAAGGTGCTCCTTCCCTCCCCTGGAGTTGAAATTCAGCTTTCCAAAAGCACAGTAGCATTACAAGAGTCCCATCTAAAGACTTCACAAAAGTCACAATTCAGACTCTCCTATCTGTCTGGCAAGGCTTCTTATTGAATGGTCATGCCATTGCTCCTCCGAATCCAAGGTCACTGGCTTATAGAACATTTCTGGTCTCTGTGATCAGTTGAAGTTATCTGCTGCTCCTAATATTCTTGTAATGGACTTTTTTTTCTCCAAGCCTTGCCTAGGCCATCAAAATTTGTCAATCAAGACAATAAAACAATAATACTTTGTCTTTTTTGACTACTTGCTTTTACGACATCACTAACTTGTGGGGGGGGGGGGGGGGAGAGAGGAGGAAGAAAAAAAGTGCTAGAATGAAAAACAACCTAAAAATTAAAGCAGAAAAAGGAAAATGCAACACATTAATCTTTGTCGTTATTCATTATCCAGTTTTATTCCCTTTCTGTTGCACATACTGCTGAAAATGACTCCAAGTCTCATCATAGAAACAAATTTTGTAAACTAATATTCTGAAGTCTCTGTTTTAGCTCTATAATTTGAAAATTAACTCATCTGGACATTCATTCTTGCTGCACTTGTGAATACGCAGGTGTTTATTAATGTATAAAAATCAGATGCTCAAAATTAATAAATGAATTTATTGAAGTTTTTACCACACTAATGTAATGTTCAAAGAATATTGTTTTTCAAATATAGTACTGTTATTTCATGAATTTAAACTTTTATTTATGGAAAAAAAAAACAATAATTTGGGTTTTGACATTTTTATTTTCTGATATAAAAGAGAAAAATACATAGGAACTGTTGTGGTTTAACCCAGCAAACATCAAAACAACACACTGTTTCTTGCTCACTATACTCCTCCCAGTGGGATGAAGGAAAGAATCAGAGAAAACATAGGTTGAGAGAACACTGCTTAATAAGACAGAAAAGGAAGAGAGAAATAACAGTAATGATAGTAATAAGGAGATATATGTTTACAAAACAAATGATGTGCTAAGCAATTTCTCACCACCTGCTTACTGATGTCAAGCCAGTTTCCAAGCAGTGGCTGCATCTTCTGCCAACTCCCCATAGTTTTACAGTTTTCCTGCATAATGTCGTGTGGTATAGAATATCCCTTTGGCCAGTTTATGTCAGCTGTCCTGATTCTGTCCCCTCCCAGTTCCCTGTGCCTTCCCAGTCCCTTGCTAACAGGACAGTGCAAGAAGCTGAAACACTGAAATATCCTTTGCTCCATACAGCACTTTTCAGCAGCAACTAAAAAAATCAATGTATAATTAAATTCCTTTTTCTCCTAAAGCCACAATATAGCACCATACCAGGTACTATGAAGAAAGTGAATCGTGTCGAATGAGGACAGGAACTGAAATACTTTGAAAGATTACTGCAACAAGAAATATTTTTGTTACATTTCTTGCCTGTATAATCCATGACTTCACCTACACCATTCGTAATTATTTAAATGGCAAGTGGAATTCACAGTGAATTCAGATAAGTGTTAAATAGTTCACTGATTTTTTCTTCCTCTGATCTATTTTGATTAACTTGTCTCGTATCTATACAAAGACGAACAGACACTAGAAACCTGTTTCCCTAATGGTTCACGGAGATAAATGAAACTTGGAAATTTTCAAATTTTATGTCATATTTCAGTATATATATTCTTCCCAAGGAAACCACAGACAAAATATTCATAGGAAAGTAAACATATGCAAGAGCAGGTGAGGTATGCTTACGTAGGATGTGGAAGATGTTCAATTAATGCTACAATCTCTCCTCACTTTTGGATGTTCTATCAAAAACCTACACATCTTGAAATCCATATATTCAGAAAAAAAAAGAATTCTTCTATAAGAAGATACTTCTATACACTGCCACAGATGGGAGAGTATTTTCTCCACATTCTAAACACCTCCTACAGTAATCTTTTAGCTTGTGAGTGTAAGAAAATGGTGGAAGATGAATGTAGTCTCTAAGGAAGTGATCAAAATGAACACACCCTCTGGCACTTGCCAGATTATGTTTATTTCCTCATCGTGTGTTTGTGAATAGGAAAAGTATGAAAGAAGCAGGTGTAAGAAAGATTTTAAAAAGATGAGAAGATGTTTAAAGTAATATAGTTTAAATTTATTAAAGAAAAATCTAGTAAAACTTACTGAAGGCTGGAGCTCTATTTTGAAACTATTCTATGCAAGCATTCTGATACCAAGGTGTTTGCCTTTTTTATTCTTTAATCCATCCAGAGCCACTGGGAAACTTTCAGTTAGTGATGTTTCGAAGGCTAAGAGTACTGTCAATTATTATAAATGGTATAAACTACATTTTCTTAATAAATTGTTTTGTTTCATTTACTGTTGTAACTGTTTTCTTGATTTACAACTTTTATATTTCTAGTGTACAATGATGAGGAGAGGGGAGGGGAGGGGAGGGGAGGGGAGAAGGAAGTGTGTTACCATCATCCTAATACTCCTGAAGGACAAGTCAGGCGGCATCCTGTGCCTTCTTACATGAATGCTCAAAAGATTTCCTCTTGTCCCTTTGTCTAATAGAGGGCTATTCCTTACTTCCCTCACAGAGAAACTCTTCATTTCTCCCAAAACTACCTCTCCCTCTGCTTACCACAGACCTTCTATTTCAGTTTTCCTTCCACTCCTTCTCTCCTAACTATTCCAAAGTAACAATTTCCTTTTCCTTCAAATCTTCTCCCATCTAGTCTTGTCTTCCTTTTCCCCCAAACTCTTAACTCATCTCCATAACAGCCAGTGCTGATGGGCTATTCCTGTTCTTCTGTCTCAGCTGTCTCTGCACCTGGCAGAACCCATGACAGGGACGTTTCTCTGAGCACCACAGCTGGTGCACCTCACAAAGAAGATAACAAGATTCTTGTTCTATTTCAGGAACACCTAGAACAGCCTGAACAACCTTCAGGCTTGCCTTCATTTCTTATAAGGTAATTACAGTACTATAATTCCATCTGGCAGCAGGTTAGCACCCCTCTTGGATCAATCCATCCATGCTGGTTAGCAGCCTTTACTGCTTCCTCTTTCAGGTGCCTGACTAGTCACTTCTAAGAAAAGATAAAAATATTGAGATGTATTCTTTCCATTTTTTTTTCTCTTTGTAGAGGCCATGGAAGGAGACCACTGATAATTTACAGTCTTCTAATATAAATATGCTAAACCACACTCTCGTACAACACAGTATTGGAGTGTACCACAATGGATTTACAACAATAACTTTCAATTAATCACACTCCAGAGTATCAATTGGAATTAATACCACACACAGACACAATTTGAACTGGTTTTAAATCATGAGTGCCAATACATAATTTTACCCACTCAGTCAGTCTTTGAATTTGGCAGTAAAGCTGCCTGAATTCTTGCCAAGGTGATTAATTTCACCCAGACCTCTAAATGCATTTGGACAATTGAGGAGAGAGGTGGAAGCAGTTCAATAAGTCAAGAGGATTTTATAAATAAAAACTTGTGTGGTGTAATAGAAAGCATTAGCAACCAAGTAAAATGATAGAAATTGGAAAGTTATTTTTTTTTTCCTGAAGAAAAATAAAAAGAAAAAATTACCTTTCTGTAATTTTGCATGTTGATTTCCTGGGTGAAAAAATAAAGTATAGAAGCAGCAATGAAACAGGTTCACGAAAATCCAGGTTTACATAACTACAAGGGGTTCTCTGTGGGGCTCAAAGTGTAACCTCTGAAAACAGCCCCACAGCCCCACAAAGAGACTGTGCTACTTTTTAATTTCAATTTTTTTCTCATTAAATGATTTATTCCAGGTTCCAGTTACATACCACACTATGCTCTATTGGACAAGAGTTGTCAAGGACCGTTTATAATGATTATTTTACTGGTTTAAGTCAACACAGTGATGAACTTGGATTAAATGTAAATTTATGTTTATCTTTGATTCACTATTTATTCTATTGAAAAATGTTTATGTTGTGAAAAGATAGCAAGTTTTAACTACACTAAATATTATTCTGCTATAGTTAATATACCATTCCTACTTCAAGAGTATGGCTCTGTACAGCCCAAGCAGTAGTTTTCATAGAAAAGAAAGGTACTATGGAAAATAAACAAGTGTTTATATTCACAGAGAGCACGCAGTTTTCTATTTACCTTAAAAAAAAAAAACATGAACGATCAAATTTTTTTTTCTTTCAAGTGCATCAAGAAAACCAGTCTCTTTATTGTATACCAGATAAGCAGTGCTACAATAACAATTCACTTCTTTAATGTTATTGGTACAGCATCACAAACCAAATGCCACAACATCAAGGTAACAGGAGAAAAGTTTTCTTTATTTTTTCTTGAGCACTATGAGTATTCTCCGTATTTTCTTCAAACAGTTCATTTTCACCAGAAGTCAATTGAAGGCAAATGTAATCAGGCTGACTGATTCAGAGCTAGAGTAGGACTCATCCTGTCTTTGATCCAGCATAAGCACCTCACACCACACATGGAAATAAACCTACTTGAAGAAGGAAGGACAATGTTGGACTGTTTCCTAACCCATAGACCATGGGTGTCCAACCTTTTGGCTTGCCTGAGCTACATTCAGTGAAGAGTAATTCTCTTGGACTGCATATAAAATATATAATATAGTTAATCTATATAAGTAACAAAACTTCTTTCATTTTTGTACTATTTTATATTAAAATATAAAAAGAGCAATAAAAACATAAAGCTAGAGGGATATTTAACCTTATTTCTGTGAAACTATTGCATCAGTCTGGTTCAGTGGAAGTGGCTGAAATTCTTCATGAGTCCTCAAGGTGCTCATCAGCTCTTTTTGTTAGATTTTACTCTTCCTGCTTTTCATCCCTGAAAATAGTTGTTCACAAATATACATACAGCCAAAAAGCAATGACATAAACAACACGTGATTGTGAAGCGAAGGTTATTTTTCTCTGGCAAGAGAAGGCTTATAAAATTGTACTAAAGAAAGTCAGATTTTTGAGTTGAATATCCAATTACTTTTCTATATCTGCCATTCCAAATTTTGCCGGTAATATATTTATATTAAATGAAAATGTAGTCAGGAATATGCAAAAAATTAATGACTTTTTTAAATCTTGAAACCTATTATTAAATTCCTTTATCAAAATGGAAAGTGAGGCTGTTTATTTTTCCCTGTTCACAGGACTATGTTTAGCCAATTTATCAAAACATAAAATTATTTGCTATAACTTGACCTTGCTATAATTTATGTTTCATTTTGAACAGTATTATGGTTTGAAACATAGTGCAGATAAGTTGATTTTCACCTCGAAGATGAGTGTTTAAATCCTTTGAATGACAGATAAAAACCACCAAAAATGCTAAATCTGTGAGCCAATTTTCATCTTCATGTTCTGGCACAAATTTTCCTTTTGATTCCATAAACAATTTGATTTCACTTCACAAATCATAAAAAGTTTTTAGCGTTTTACTCTGACTTAGACACATTACTTCAGAAAAGTAAATGATGTCCACATAATCATCCATACTTTTAAGCAAATTCTAGAATTTGAGATGATTCAAGCCCTTGGGCTTTATGAAATCCACAGATTTAATGAAATTTTGCATGACATTATCCACCTTTAAAGCTTTCACACGCAAATTTTCCTGATGTAATAATATTTCATCAAGCATGAGCTGCTGATAGCAATTGCATTGTCTTATATTAATTTTTGAAGTCTCTCTTTTTCACCATCCATTGTCAGGGAGCCATTTGTAGCTATACCATATGTATGTTGACAAAGATTTTAAAAAATTGTTTAATGTATTTTTTATTGCTTCATTCTAATCAAGGGATTTAGCTATGTCTTTTATGGCATCAAAGAAGGAATTTCTTCAGTGACATTTTATTTGTTATCAATACCTCTAATAGAAATAGCAAGTTGAGCTGTACCGGTAGCATCAGTACTTTCATTCAAAACGTAACATTTGAAATTAGTAGCTTTATTCTCCAAATTTCTCTTGATAGAATTACTTAAACTGACAAAAGTTACCCATCTGTTCATTTTTCATGGAGTGCTCTTCCTTCATCCACAATCTTTCTTTCTTTTTGGTTCTGTTTTCTTTCGAGACAACATTAGCTAAGTTGAAATATAATATCAGCAACCACTGCATTTTATTCATCAAGCATCACAAACGCATACCACATGCAAAACACACAGGTTTCAATTCACCTGAGTGTGTGTGGTGGGCATGAGAGGTGGAGTTAGCTCTGCACTGCGCTCTCTCCTTGTCCTTTTTTAGCTGAGACAGTGTTAATACCACATCAATGATTTGTTTGTTACTGAGTGATGTGTGCACACACAAGACTGGGCCAGACTGGGAACAGCCAGCACTGTGATGGCATGGCGGCAGTAGGCAGGCCATATTGCTGTGTCATGATTCATAAGGCCTGCAGTACACGAGACGGACATGTCTGTCCTAGACAGAGCTGAAGGGTGATGTGAGAGATCCTCAAAACAGTAATTAGGCCTGAGGAAGGCTGACAGACAGCTGCAGCACTGTTTTAATCAAATAAACAACATGATATTAGCCACCATAGTATTCATGTGATAAGATATAAAATGTATGAAAAAATTGCACAAAACTTTGAAATGCACAAAATTGTGCAAAAACTAAGATAACAAAATGACAGCAGAAGAAAAATTATATTTTAAATGCAAATCATAATGTAATTAGAAAATTATTAGTAAGGCTTAGAAACTGATCAAGGATGCCAAATCATAGATTATATCTTTGGAACATAATTTCCATATTTAGAGTATGATTATTCTGTTTCTACAGCGAAGGCCCCTGGGGCCTTAGCTAAACACCTTTATATACCTTTTACAGACTGAATTATATATCAGCTTGTTTTACATTATAAATTTATACATAATCAGATGTGTTCATTAAATGTAGATGCTAACAATGTTTAAAAGATATACAAAAAAAGCAAAAAAAAAGAAAGGATTGGTAGATAAGTAGGCCTAAAGATATTCTAAAAACTAAATTTATAACAAGCAATATCAATGATACTTTACAGTTTGGTTTGTTAAGTCTGTTACTTTGCAGTAACAGTACAGTTTCTTTCGAGTTCTGAAATGACTCTTTTTTTTTATTTAGCTTATAAAAAAAATAGTAGCAAATTCTTTCAAACAGGAGAAATTTTAGGATTGTAAGTACATGAGCAATTATTTGTTTACTTATTTATTTATTAATAAAAGCTCTGTCAGTTTTAGCTCTCCAAATAATGAGTTATAGTAGTGTACATAGCTCTAACAATTAACTTCAGAAGTCCTGGATTTTGTAGCATTGTTGTCCAGCATCGTATCTCCCTTGTATTCATCATGACATGACACACACACTTTGCTACCTTTATGTCATGATGTCATAGTATCATAGAAACTTCCTATCTCCTCACAGCGTTCTCTTCTCTAGACTGAACAAGCCCAGCTCCCTCAGCCTGTCTTTGTAGGGGAGGAGCTCCAGCCCTCTGATCACCTTCGTGGCCCTTCTCAGGATCCTCTCCAACAGCTCCCCATCTTTCTTGTATTGGGCACCACAGACCTGGGTGCAGTACTCCAGATGGAGCCCCACAAGGGCAGAATAGAGAGGGAGGATCACCTCCCTGGCCACCCCTCTTCTGATGGAGCCCAGGATACCATCGGCTTTCTGAGCTGCAAGAGTGCACTGCTGGCTCATGTTCAGTTTTTCTTCCACCAGGGCCCCCAAGTCCTTCTCCACAGTGTTAATCTCAAGGAGTTCTTCTCCAAGTCTGTATACATATCTGGGATTCCTCTGATCCAAGTGCAAAACCTTGCATTTTTCTATGTTAAACCTCATTAGATTCACACAGGCCTACCTTTCAAGTTTGTTGATGTTCCTCTGAATGGCATCCCTTCCTTCTAACTTGTCAGCTGCACCACTCAGCCTGGTGTCATCAGCAAACTTGCTGAGGGTGTGCTTGAGACAATCATCGATGTCGTTGACAAAGATGTTGAAGAGCACTGGTACCAAGACATACCCCTGGGGGACACTGTTCATCACTGGCCTCCACCTGATCATAGTGTCATTCACCACAACCCTCTGCCTATGGCCTTCCAACCAATACCTAATCCACCAAATAGTCCATCCCTCAAATCCGTATCTCTCCAATTTAGAGACAAGGTTGTGGTGGGGAAGCATGTCAAAGGCCTTGCACAATTCCAGGTAGATGACATCAGTTGCCTTCCCTTTGTCCACCAGTGTCATCACTCCATCATAGAAGGCCACCATGTTGGTCAGGCATGACCTTCCCTTGGTAAAGCCATGCTCACTGTCTCAGATCACCTGCTCATCCCTCACGTGCCTTAACATGTCTTCTGGGAGGATGTGTTCCATGATCTTCCCAGGCACAGAGGTGAGGCTCACCAACCTGTAGTTCCCTGGGTCCTCCTTCCTCCCTTTCTTGTGAATAGAAGTGATGTTTCCTTTTTTCCAGTCGTCATGAATTTTGCCCAACAGCCACAACTTTCAAATATAGTGGAGAGCAGCTCAGCAACCACATCAGCCAGCTCCTTTAGGACCCTGCAGTGCACGTCATCCTGCCCCATAGACATGTATACGCTCAGTCTCACAAGGCAGTCTTGGACTTGCTCTGCCCTTAAAGTGAAGGGGGAATTTTCTCCCTAAGTTCCCACCTAGAGGTTCAAGGACACAAGCTTCTGGGACATGAGAAATATGAGAATCCTGGCTGCCAGTGAAGACCAAGGCAAAAAACGCATTTAGTATCTCAGCCTTCTCCATAACTGTCATAGACAGTTCTCCTTTCTCATTTACCAAAGCAGGTACACTCTCTTTGGCCTGCCTCTTCTGGCCAATGTACCTATAGAATCCCTTCTTGTTGTTTTTAATATCCCTCACCAAGTTCATTTCCATCTGTGCCTTGGCTTTCCTAATCTGCTCTCTGCAATTCTGGACAGCGTCCCTGTATTTTTCCCAGATGACACGTCCTTGTTTCCACAGCTGGTAAATTCTTCTTTTCCCTCAGTCTGACCAGTACGTACTTGCCAAGCTATGCCGGTTTCCTGTCTTCCCTCCCTGCTTTCTTATTCTGAGGGATGGAGAGCTCTTGTGCTCTCAGGAAGACATCCATAAAGAGTAGACAGAGGCATCCCTAAGGTTACATAAGAGTAGCCAGAACCTATCAGACTGAGCAGCAGAGAACCATAGGTTGGTTGCGGAAGGTCAAGGGAAGGATCTCTGCCACCATCTGCTGGAAGAGAGCAAGAAGGCCTTATTTTGTCCTCCAGCTCCACACTTCTCATCAGAAGCTTTCTTGACAATAGTCCTCTGGGCCCACATCTACCAGTCTGCTTATGTGTGCCATAGGAATGAAGAGATCATGTAATGAGACCTGCTGGAGCAAACTTGTAGCAGTCTCCATATACCACATTTTGGACCTATTAATCTTGCAGCCATGCAGGCAGTATTAGTCCAAGAACGTACCTCATGGAGCAATCCAAACAGATTATCAGAGTATTTCTGTTCTGCACCATTGGGCTCTACATCATAGCTAGAGGCAACAGCATGGAAAATATCTTCATAGAAGAAATGGTGCCACATACAATATGGTTCTAAATATAATAGCCTCCCAGGAGACAGACACAAAGCAATTCTCTAGATAGACATGCCACAAGGTATTCCAAAAAGAAAAGCCAAAGAAATTTAATATTTACATTTTTTAAAAAGTTGGAACAGTCAATGCAGTTATTTTGAGAAATATTAGGCAGTCAGCCCTTGCTATTCTTGTTTGAACATTAAACCAAGGGAGTATTGGCACATGTGAGATCAAGAGATCAATGGTATTTATATCCTAAGAATACATACAGCCACTTAATTGTATATTTCCTTTCCCTACTCTTTTCCTGGCACCTATTATTGTCTCAGCCTTGTTTCACTTATCCTTCATATTTCCCTATTCATTTTCTTTATTTAAGAAAAGTTAAGAGGAGACCTGATTTTTTTTTTTTTTTTGTCTCTTCTTCCTATCCAGCTTTGTCTATTCTATTAAGATTGTGGGTTTTTTTCTTATCGTCAGCAGCATTTCCTTCAACCTTGTAACCCTTTTTCTATCATTTTTTATTCTCCCTGTAACATAATGTAGGTATCTTTATGTTTCTTTTTAGTTCTCCTTAGTTATAGGGTATTTTGAGTGTCCCTCCGTATCTATTATTCTTTGAATCTCTCCCAATATACCTTCACTTCTTATGCCACGAAGCTGTCACCCACAAGAGAGTGTTTTTCTTTTTCCATTCAGCCAAAGGACTCCCTCAAAAATCTTCATGTTATATGAATCTGTACTCAAGCTAGCACTACACACTAAATTAGACAGAACATTCCTACCATCTGTTCAGAGTAGCTGTAAAGAGTTGCACAGACATCAGTTTCATTGCACAACAACAAATTTTATTGGTCTTACAAACCCCAGGGACTATACCACACAGTGAGCACCATCTACTGGCATCTGATTACTTATACATGTATGTAGACATAAAGTATGTTTCTGTTCCTCAGCCTAGCAAAATTCATCTTTATATAATTATTTTTTTTTTTTTCCTACAAGGTATTAATCTAGGTGTCTGTTCATATTACTACATGGTAATATCTGGATTTCTGGCCTGGAAGGGAAAAAATAACTACATATTTAAAATGAGTTGTTTTATATTAAGATAAACTCACATACAATTTAACACACACAATTAATAAGTACATATATATTTGAAGATGCACACACATAGTAATGATAATCATAACTTTAAATCTTTCACTCTTTGCTTCTATCCTAGAAAAGCCTACCAAGACAACAACAGCAACAACAAAAACTTAATCCCACAATAATAAATGCAGATAATGCAATGTGAATATACTTTATTGATATCCTGAAAAAATCTTATCTACAGAAAGGGTGTGAAGAGTGAGAGATTACAAACTACAAATTTAATTTGGACATGTACTTGGTACGTATAAATCTCAGGAAGAGCTGGACAGGAATTTTCAGATTAGGATGATTTTGTAAGAAATGAACTTGCCATGAGCTCAGAATGTTCTACCAGAAGCTTTTAATTTTCTTGAAAATTTCAAACTTTTTATGATGATTCTTCATTTAGATCTTTTATCTAGAAAAAATAAGGTTTGCCTTGAGTGTCTGCCCTTGTACACAGCTCTGGTGACGGTGCACTTTGAATACTGTGTTCAGTTTTTGACCTCTCTTTACAAGAAAGACATTGAGGCTCTGGAGCTTGTCTACAGAAGGGCAACAGAGCTGTAAAGTATTTGGAGCACAAGTGTTATGGAGAGCAGCTGAGGGAACTGGGATTGTTTAGACTGGAGGAGGCTCAGGAAAGACCTTATCACTCTCTACACCTCCCTGAAAGGAGGTTGAAGCAGGGCCTCTTCTCCCAGGTAACTAGTGATAGAACAAGAGGTAACAGCCTCAAGTTGCACCGGGGAGGTTCAGGTTGGGAATTAGGGAAAATTTCTTTTTGGAAGGAGTCGTTAGTTGTTGGAACAGGTTGCCCAGGGAGATGATGGATTCATCATCCCAGGAGGTGTTTAAGGGAAGAATAGATGTAGTATTTAGGGATATGATTTAATTGGCAATATTAGTCATAAGTGGACAGTTGGACTGGATGATCTTAGAAATCTTTTCCAAGCTCAACAGTTCTGTGATCCTATGATTCTATGATTCTGTGATTCTATGATTCTATGAATGAGGACTTCCTTCCCCTTCTGTTTCTTGCATGAGAAGAACTGTAAGGCTATGTATGTCTACACTACACCAGTTAGTTAAGTGTCCCCAGAACATTTCCCCAAGTGCAAGTAGCACGAAACAGCTGGGATCTATGGCGATTAATTCTTTTACACTCCACCACAGGTGTTGCTGTAGGCAAGCTGAACATTGAGAATGGCGAGAATGGCTCTTCAAGTGATGTAAATCCTGAGCTGTGTCAAGAAACTATTTGGGATTAGCTAATTTACATGCAGGGAACATAGGAATCAATTAGTGGAATAGACAATAAAATTCCAGTGCCTAAAAATACTCACTGGCTCTGATTGATCTACTAGCATAAACGCAGACTTAGAGGATTAAAGAACAAACCTAATCCTAGAGACAGATGTACTTCCCAACATTGCATATCATACCACGGGAAATCTGGAACCACACAGTATTCACAGATTGACTCATTTTATACATACAATGGGGGGTCTTCAGTGATAAAGAAAATTTACGTTATTGTTTAACATCATTGACATACATATGCTAACCATCAAACTAATTCAGAGCAATGACTGTGGTCTGTATAAATGTATATCACAAAATAAATATATTCATGGATATCCTCCTGATTTTTACCAACAGCTAAACTGTGTGTTTCAAGATATTACAAAATATAGGCTAACATATCACAATAAGTAAAAAGTAATAAAACATACTAAACAAATTGTACTGAATTCTGGTAATGAAATACTGGTTTAATTAAGTGTATTTTCACATTTTTAGTGAGTAATACCACTGCAATATTTATAGGTCTGACAAAATTATCCTATGTATTTTAACAGTATACCTTCTTCAGAACAATAAAGACCATGGTAGGGCAGTAAAACCTATGTAGTACAGTGGAGCCGGAACCATTGCCCAGCTTTTTCAACATTTTCTTCTGGGTGAAGACAGCACTTTCAGAGCAAAGATTCCATCTTGAATACCAGTCTTCTTCTGAACAATAAAAGACTTCAAGATTGAATTCACAAGGACATTTAGGCTACCCCTCATGTTACCCTAACAGCTGCATTCTTCCAGCAATTATTCCACTCTGAATTTAGATAATTAGTTAAGCTTATATGCTTTCCTGGCATCCTATCCTATCTGAATTCTCAGCATAATATAGTACTTGAAACAAAATATTTCGTTAGCCTAAAAAGTCATTTAATTATGCAGCATTATGTTGGATGAATGAAAAAGCACTATCACAAAGGCTACCAAGATTTTGTAGTGGATTTCTATACAGTTCTACTACTTCTGCCAAATGTAATTAAGACTTTCTATTTTATTTTTTAAGCTTATGAAAGGAAAACAGAAATTGAGGTATTTATTTTATTTTTTACCGTACCTTTCTCCATTAGTTCTTGAGAATAAGTCTTCCCTAAATTGATAGTCTGAAAATACCCTTCCCATGCTTTCACATAAGATTATATGCATGCTTTTAAACTGATTTGTGCATGCACCTCAGAGCTTTGGAAAAGCACATTTAAAAAATCTTTATAGAAAATGCATCAATATTTAAACACATTAGATACTCTTGAACTTTTACCTTCAGCAGTTTTATTCAATTTGCATTAAAATGTATTTCTTTAAAGGTTGAGAAGGAACAGGAACATGGAGATACACTAAAAACAAACATAGGTGCTTACTTGAAAAGGTATTTTAGGTGAATATAAAGCTTCAAGTGCCTAGACATAAAGTTTCAAGAGCAGACAGACCTAAATGGAATATTATGGGCTAGTATCTCAATAAGTGTAATGCATACAAGAAAGTAGAAAGCAAGGGAAGATATTTTGATGGAAGTTATACTTTCTGAATTCCCTAAAAACATCAGTGTAACTTTGCAAGTCTCAGAATTCAAAAACTGAATTTCTTACTGCTCTTTCAAAGCTTCTGAGTGATAAAGCAAAGTTTCTGTCAGTTTGAAAAATTTTAAATCAAATGAGAAGCCCTCTAACCATAACACAGGTAAAGTATTGCCTTATCTAATAAAGTAATTCAGGCATCAAGACCAAACTCTGTTTGGTACTATAGTGATTACCAAAACAAAGGAAGATTTGCCGAAGAGCTTCCTTGTTCTTCCTTAATCTGTAAGTTGTTATTTCTACTCAGACAGAAGCATTTCTGAAGATAATAGTATTCTGTAGATCTCTACTGTATAAACCATTTCTTGGAATTTTCACATATGAATATTAAATAAATAAATAGCAACAAAAAAAAAATTGGCATTCTTCATGTATCTGCACAATAAAAATACAGATACCTAGCACCAACATTTTTGCAAGAATCATCTGACTAATTTTTTAAGACTACCTTCACAACTGGAGTCATTCCAAATCTCACCCAACTGTTGTTGCCAATACACTCAGCAAAAGATTTGTGTTTCCTCTTGGAGCTTTGAGATATCAACATGGGTACTCTCCACTACCTCAAGACTGATTACACAGACTTTAAGTTTTTATTTTTGCTAAAATAAAGATGGGTTCTGATTTTCTTGTACAGCTTAAAAGCCCACAGATTTAAATTACCTGTGAGAAGAATATACTTTGCTACTGACACACACACCCTTGAGATGTAGCTGAAAAAGAATCATTACAGGAATCATGGTAACAGTTATATTGCACCTACTTGTGCTTAGAACATTTTTAAGCTTTGCTTAAAAGTCACAGTATCTGGGGTTTCTACAAGGTGACGAGATAGCCCATAGCTGTTTAGAATAAAAAAAAAGTGAACAGTACAGTGCCATATGCAAGGAAAACATAGGTTAAGATGTAGTAACAGGATCTACAAGGCATGAGTGCTTCGTAGCTTCTGAGGGTGGTGACATTTGAAATTAACCAATCACCAGCAATTGTCTTGCTGATGTAAGCTAGCAATAGCATTGCACCTGTTTAGCTTATTATTGTGCTGTTAGGAACACAGGGCACAGTGTGCTTAGGTAAAGGATAAAAATGTTCTTCTGCATTGCAAAATGTAAATCTGCCAGAGAAAGAGTGATCTTTTTTCCCATTCTAATGTATTACTTAAAATAAAATTGTTCTCTGGCTTGTAATTCACCTAGAGGGCATCCCAAATTATTACATGGGAAATCAAGACCTATACTCCGCAATGAAAACAAGTACATTAGACTAACAATCATCCTAAAAACAGATACATATATATACATATATAGTTTAGTGACTAGTCTAATTTTGCTAAACATGAATGTTACCTTTATTTATTTGATCTACAGGATGGTTATCTAGTCACAGAAGCTGTATATGGAATAAGCTTATTAGCTAGTCTAGTCAATTTGTTTGTTGACACGGAACATTTCCCCATAGCTTTTCCAGCTATTATGCAGCACTTAAAAAAAAAGAGTTTTTATTATATTCACAGCATACATTATCTCTTAGCATTATGAATTTTCTTTGATGCTCTGTCCTTATTTTCATCTCTTGCCACTTTGCAACATGCTCTGTACCTAACTTAATTTTCTTTGCTTCTGGGTTTTAAAGCTACTTAGCATAACGTGGATGTTCTCAGTCAAATATTGCTCATACTCTGTGTAACTGAATCTCTCTGCTATATAGAACCTTATACAATTTTTGATTGAAATTTTTCTGTTAGAAATGGATTTGAAAGTAATTTAAGACCTTAACTTCATTAGAAAATCAGGGCAGCAAGGGGTCTTATCATCTTTGATGATTTATGCCTTAGACGTTAGGAATGTTTATTTTTAGTGGTAGGCAAGCATAGGATTTGAATGTTTTTATGGAAACCTAGCAAATTCCAGAAGTTTTTTTGAGCAAATACAAAAATTCAAGTGTCAGATAATATTTTCTTAATGAAATCTCACATACGAAGATAGGTAAGAAAAAAATGCAATGCTTTGTCAATTTGAGGAGGTGATAAGCACAGGATACATTTATAGTATATGGATTTACATGAGTTAGAAAGAAAAGAATTAAATTCCTATTGCAGATATATTTGCTAAAGAGCACAACTACCATTTAAATATCCTAAGTTCTCAAATAAACATCAAGTTTAACCATCTTTGTTAACGTGCTATTGTACAAGACTTAAGAGAATACAGTGTTTGTGATGACACTTGAAAATAATTAGAAAATAAGTCATATTTACAAGAGATATAAAGGTGCAGATCTTCACTGCTGGTGATGGTAAACTATCTAAAATATCTGAAAAATATATTGGAAAGTCACAAGTAAAAGAATAGCTCTTAAATAAGTGGAAGCAGAGGCAATCCAGCCAGGTACTGAACAAGACAGAGGAGACCGAACAAATATTTATATGACTTATCTATGTTTTTTATGGAAACTAATTTGCTTACTGAAAGCTAGATGGTTGAATAGAAGAACCTAGGGAAATTTCCTTGAGAAATCTCATATACAAAGTACATAGCAATATCCTACAATTAATTAATCCTTTAATGTGAACCATAGGTAATCAAAACTGCACTACAAAGTGCATTTGAAAATGACAATGTATTTTACAAAGAAAGCAACAGCAAGTAAAAGAAAAAAAAATCAAAAACTCAAAATGTTACAATTTTGTATAGATTCAGCATGAGTAAAATGAGTACAGTAGCTAATATGTGGGTTCTTCATTGCATTGCATACAGAACACAAGGAATTAAATTCAAACTAGATACAAACAATACTTAGTGCATCATATAAATTGTAAAGGAAAAATGTGAGGGTTTAGTAAACAAGAGGGAGGAAGAAGATAAAGGATGTTAGAAGTGAGGATGGAGGAAAGACAGAGGAAGGATGGAAGGAAGCAGAAAGAAAGAGGGAGGGACTAAAACTAAAGAAATAGCATACTAAAAGAAACAAACAAAAATTAATCCTGGTTTGTTTTTTGTTTTTTTTTTTTTCCTAATGGTAAGATAACAGTGATGATATCTATGAAATATATTTCTTATTTTTAATTATATACTGCCAGAATCTGGCTTTCTGGTCATGAGTCAGCATTTTTGCTAATAATCTTATTGATTTAAAGTACCATTAACTGTAGAACCACAAATCTCTTTCAATTCAAGACAAGACAGTTGATAACCATTAATTTTTCACAGAATACCTAAAACTCTATTAATCTCATCTGGAAACATTGCTTCTTTTTCACAATATAGTAAATGATATCTTTCAGCAATGAGTATAAGCAATGAGCACCCGTTCAAGTTGTAAGGCTCACTGTTGTCAGTGATTCTGGTAAACTACAGATAGACAGATGAACATCTGCAGTAAATACCGCTACAAACTGTCAGTCCATTGCAAGACAAAGCAATAGACTTAAGAGTCTCAAGCCAAGGAAAGTTTATATTTTTTGAGGAAAAAATAAAAATAATCATTTTAACTCTGATACAGTTGTGGTGATTATTAAGAGACTGGGAGATCAGAAATTGTTCATAAAGCAGAATATCCAGAGAGCTTTTCTTATGTTTTCTTCTCTGATGGAGAAGACAATTCAACAATATTCCTCTCAATGAATATTTAAAATGTCAGTTTATTGAGTCATTTAAGACTCTTTGAACTCTGCATATTCACAATCTCAATAGTGTGCATGCTTCAGCTCTGCTAGGATCATGTACAGCAATAGTGCTATAATAAAGCATCAGGAAACTGGTGTAAATAGGACGGCTAAAGCCTATTCCCTGCAAATTTTCTTTGTTATCATAGCTCTTACTTGAAGCCTAGTTCCAGGCATCGTGTATTCATCCATAACTGAGGTAAAGAGCTTTAACTTCATCCATCGCTGCCTCTACCTGACTTATGCCTCGCTACAAAGTTTTTGCAGCTGTGTTGTTTTCCCACCTGTGCACAATTAGCACAAGGAATCTTACTGATTGTTCAATGACTGTGATTGGACCTTCCTCAAAAGATCAACCCTCCAAAGGCTTTTAGAACACCAATAAAAAAATAAAGATTTTTAACAGAGAAAATTGTGTTTCCCACAGTTTGGGAAAACAGAGGAAGGTTGCTAAGCACTCCACGCTGCAGCCTTGGAATAAAATATTTTCTTCCAGCCACCTCAGGAATCATTTCCTTAGCTGCAGCCAAGGTTGCCTCCAGTGTTGCCAGCTCTCAACTCCTGTCTTACCAGGCTCTCTTAAAGGAACAGGAGTAAGGAAACTGAAAAGGATAATGGGACAGTAATCCAACCATCATATAACCTCATGAAACAGGTATCCTTGCATGGCATGAGTTTGCAATTAAACTGCTCAGTTGGACAGCATTTCTTCCTCATAGATCTAGAGAGTTCTTCAGTATTGCATTACCTTGTTACCATATGCCAAAGTGGAGTGGACTGTGCCATGTAAATTCAAATTTTGTTCCCATTATTCCTGCATCCTGTGTTGAGAGCATTGGCTTTGTTCCTGAGCAGGCCACACAGAGAGCTGCAGTCTCAGCTAGTGCTGTACCACAAGCAGTGCCCTCCCTGGAACAAAACAGCAATGAAGCACAGGCACACAAGGACTAAGGTTTTCTTGCCAGCTGAGAAGATGCTGGAAATATCTTCCAATCTGCCTTTAGCACCATTTTATCCACACAAAAGAAGTAAGCATGCTCCCTAAACTACCCTTCTCAATATAGGCAAACTGACCAAGAGGCAAATAGCTGCACAAAATTGAACGTCCCCTGACTCCAGAGATTTGCCTCTGTATTTCTGTGTAAAGGACTATGCCAATCAACCAACAATGTAACAGAACTAATCATGTTAGTTAGATGTTTCTGCCCTTCACCCTGAAACTGGAGTTTCTGTGTCATATATAAGGCATAGTCAGATAACACAAATATTTGTAATGGTGATTAAAGCTGTTCATAAGGCACAAGCATTACTCATAGTTATAAATCTTATTATCCTTCAGTGAGCCATGAACACCTGTGCAGTCACAGCTCATTTTGAAAATACGCAGTTCTACACCCTTCAAAATGTAACCCAGAATACAAATTTAAATCATAGCAATTTATTTAAAAGAACACATTTTGAGTTTGATGGAGAAACTTGCTTTTTCAAACCACAACTATTTTACTCACTGGAAGAACAATCCAAAAAAAATGCAAACTTGTTTATTACTATGAATGCCATTGTGATACAAATCATATACTCAGCAGAAACATTCAATTCAATAACAAAATTTTTAAAAATGTATTTTTGTTCTTCAGTGACATTCCGCTACAGAGACAAGAACAGCTGCATACCACACAAGTGCCTAGTATCCTTTAAAGTTGAATAATATCTAAGCTTAGATGATTGCCCTGAATCAGTAGAATATCACAATTTTCTTTCAGATTTCTCTCTAGTAATATTTTTCCTTTTAAATACATAATTTTTTTCCAAACCACTCTTGTCAACAAGTCCTGATAAGAATCAAAGAGCAGAATTATATTTTTCAGAGACTGTATGGAAAAATATTAAAATTTTATATTTCTCAAGAGAGAAGTATAAAGTGAAATGCCTATCATAATTGTGGTATAACTGCATTAGGAGTGACCTTACAGGCATTCAAGAAATTTTTAATTGAAGAATAATGCACAAAACTAACAATATAATAATACACCTGTAATAATTTCCAAATCTGTTGCAGACAATTACATATATTTTCATTGTTTTTTCCCTAATATTTTTTTAAATCTTCCAATTCTCCCTAACAATGCTATGTTTACTTGATGTTAGATGTGCCCAGATGTTATGGAGAGATTCAGAGCAATTCCTTCTAGAAGAGGTGTACATTATCAGCAAAAGCAGGTTTGCTGCTTTGATTGAAATAATGTTATAGGTGCATAGACACTGCCTCTGACAAACAGCATGAGAAAAAGCATCACATGATGCCAAAATACGAGGCTGGTTTTTTTCTAAGAAGTTTAACAACATTTTGGGTCTTCTCATGATAGCAACGAAACTCAGTTTAAGCCTCTTACTAATTTCAATAGGGTATGAAACATTTCCTTAATTAGCAAAATCATATTCATGTCTACTGCTTGAACCAAACATTTGTACAGTTGCCTTCAGCTAAATTAGCTACCAGTACAGTAGTGTCAATATTTCTCATTAATTTCATAATTTGTTAATCCAAGTACTAAACTTGAAACTTAGACAATATTTTAGAAAACACTTTCAGAAAATAGTATAAATTTTAAAGTCACTTACACAAAGCACTCAGTCTTAAAACACTCTTGCACTTTCTGCTTTAACATTGGTTGACAGAATAATGACACATTGCAAAATTTAAGTAATGTAACTAATAGTATTATATTGGGGGTATTATGAGTCAAATGTACAAGGCAAAATATTCTTTATGAATAACATGATAACTTTTCATGACAAATCATACTATTATTATTCATCTTCAAATAATGGGAACAAGAATTATAAAATTTTCTGGGAAGGTATCAGAACTCTTTCCAATGAACTAGAAATACTGAGTCTTTTCTCACTTTTCTGAGTTAAGAAACAATTATGATACAATAGAGCTATTGAAAAATATTGTTCTCAACTCCGGGAAGCTAGTTAAAAGGTAAAAGCAGTGAGTGAACACTCCATATTAATGTCGTGGAATCTAGAAAGAAAATAGGCATAATAGACAGAACAAAGTCCACGTAAGACTTTATTGTTTTGGAAAAGGATAGTCAAGCATAATAGCTAATAATAGCAATGACAGTGGTGGAAATCTACTACAGAATCTTAGGATCAGACTGAAATATGATTTGAAAGAACTTACATTTTCAGAGAGGTTAATATTGAAATTGTTTGACTGAGATAGACTAAATACCTAAATTATTGCGAGAATTTGTTCACCAGTATATCACAGAGCATTATTCCTTGAGAGATACAATAACTGATACTTCTGAAATTGCCTCTGATGTTATTTTTAGAATGATCTTGACAAACAATATGTTCTGGAAAAATGGGTCATGAACCTAGTCATTGTGACTTGAATCTGAGCAAAACATATAAAACTAGCCCTGTAAATAACATTCTCCATTTCAAGCTACAGGGTAAAGTACTGTGGAATAAAGTCAATGAAGTGAGCTGGTCTGAGAAAAGAAGCCAGTACAGGAATCAAGGGAGTCAAAGTCAAGAAACCTCTTCCCATTTTCCCAGGTTTTTATTAACAGACTGGAATAAAACTGCTTGGTTAGCAGAGCTGCTAATGGAGGAGGTGCAATAAATCTTTCAACTTCTAACAGCAAACACTTCAGGTAAACTACTCCCTAGCAAAATGTCAGTCTAAAATTGATTAACACAGAAGAGATGAATTGCTAAACTCTGCCCCCCACCAATACCTCTGTCAGATAATAATAATACTAATTTAAACAACAATTTAAACAAACGAAAAAACAAGCCTGTTACTAAAACCTGAACTTGGAAAGAAACAGGAAAAGCTTTCAGAATCTTTCATTTATGTCTTCTAGGCACAACCCTAATGTTATAATGTTATAATGTTTGTATATATAGTCTACAAAGTCAGACTTTTCATTACAAGTTTTTTTTTCTTGTTATTAATTCTGCTAATATTGCAGGAATATTTTCAACAATAACCTCACCTAAAGCCAGATAGATTTAATGGCATGAATTGTTGACATAACTAATTCAGTTCACCATATAAATCTGAAGACGTCACATGTAAAACTGAACATGCAACAAAAAAGTTAAGCATACTGAAGTGTTACTGTCTGAAGGACGTGTTGGACTATCACTACAGGGAAACTGATATACAAATAGTTGTGGAGCAGTGAGATAAGAGCAACATTTCTTGGCAAATACTAGAAAATTGAAGGACACTATTTCCTTTAATATGGTTTAGTTTTGTTGGGTATTGCTATATACTGGAGAATATGGAAATATATTAGCTTATGGTTTGCACAGGAATTTCTTAATATGAAAGAAACTTGCCTAGAGGTATAGACAACAACACATCATATAGGTGAAATAAATGATGGTGCAGTATGCCTCTATCCCTGCTACCAAGTTATGATTCTAACTGTAACATGTAGTTCAACCTTTAGAATTCAAGCTTGAAAAATATGTACTTTTCAACTCAGCTCTGTTCTAGCCAAGGCACAACTGATTCTCTAACCAGCTATGCTAAAGTCAAGCATTGTATAGCAAAGCTATTTCTTTCATAATCTTGTATTGAAGTGAGTGACCACAAATTTCTGCATGGAGGTGCTGCCACTCCAGACTCTTGTCTAAAAAAGATTACTGGCTTGGCTGAGAAAGAGTGTTGGAGTGCATTGTAGTGGCAGCACTGCCAGAGAAAACAAACTTCATTCTCAGGAAATCAAATTTGGACTGCATTTGTAGCTCAAATTTAAATTTTAAATTTTGGAATCAAGGAATATTTTTGTTCATTTCTACTCATAAAGATGAGAGAATAGAAGTTGAACAGACTTAATAATGCATGTTTTGTTTAGCAGAAAAAAAGAAGAAAATAGGAATTTTACAACTTTTATAACATTCAGCATACTTTGAATGATTTAGTAAAAGGACTTGCGTATTCTCTCCTTTTACACGCATAATCTTTCAACATGAATGAGACATCACCTTTAAGATTCAATTATCTCACTGCGTTACTATAGCAACTCACAGGGAAGGTGCATTAAGCAACATTCAACAACTGCAGAAAAACCCACTCTAATTTATAAACAGTCTATAAATGAAAGAAAAATCTCTCTTTAATTTTTCACTTCCTAATTTTGATGACTATATAAAGCAACTAAAGATGGCTGTTTGTAACACAAGATTGATGCTGCCTGTAGAGCACAGAAGAACAGCCAAATTTGGAGTAAGAGCAACATTCAGATGAATGACTAATTCTTCATTAAACCTGGTGATAGAAGATCTCTTTGAACCTAATCTAATTTTCAAATTAAAACCACCATGATGCCAGCCATGAAAAACTGACAAAGTTTCACTAAATTCAATGGAGCAAAGCCAATTTACATTTGCAAAAGCTCTTAGCATTTTTTGAAATAACAATACTTTTTTTCCAGGATAAGAAGACTTGTTGATAATACTCACAAAAGTGAATGGGCAACTCTGAAATAAAGAAGATGGCAAGTATTTCGATCAAGTAAAATTCAAAATTGAGTTCAAATTATTTTTGCATTTAATGTTGAGATGAAATCCCTGCCCTAACATTAGTAAGTGCACACCTATACACTCAGTTTTCAGAGTGTGATCTGAAAAGGCAACAGTTGCTGTCAATGCCCACTGTTGAACATATTTTTTAATTATTATTATTATTTTAAATAAAGAAACAGACTTACATGTTTAATGTTCTACTTTGACTTGAATATATTTGGCCTGTAACAAATATACTTTCTAACTTGTACTATGGTATATTTTTTGGTCTGCCTGATGGAATCTCTTTATTCTCAACAAAATATTTATATAGGAAGTAGTCTTTACTATCACCTATGGATTCTTCTTCGAAATGCAGTGTAATTCAATACATGTTTGCAATATGCAAACTATGTGTGCAGCCCACTTTCAAAGCAGAGCTTTCCAAGACAGCATTCGTATGGAAGAACATGTACATCTATAGAAAATGACAGCAAATAGGTCAGATTCTGTATGTGCTGTGTTAGCACTCTCCTATTTTCATTTTCTGATTTTTCCCTTAGGATTGTTGAAATGAAGTCTGAAGTTATAAAATAAGAGAGCTCGGAGGGTGCTGAGAAGGTCATCCACCATCATTCTTCTGTTTGAAATTGTTTACAATATCTGCCTTCATTTTTATCATGTTCCTTCTCAATACATTGTCTTGACCTTTATTAAGTACAACAAAGGTTGTCACTTTCTTTATCTTTTAAATAAATACAACGTTGAAGATAAATAGAACTGAAATCAGAATTAGCATAAGAGCTTTAAAACTTCAGTAACAATACTGCTTCTCCTTTAGTGAGAAACTGGTGTCAAATTATGGGTCATCAAAATAGAAAGCTGGAGGTTATCAGAGCAGTAGATAAGTGGGAAGAAAAATGCTATACATTCATAAACCTACATATATGTAGAAAGATGAAGGGACTGACATGAGGTGCTAAGAAACTGAAAAGCGCAATATGATGGGTCTCACTCCTCGAGTTCAGGAACAGTGGAAGGTGAAAATGATTTCTGAAAGTTAGACGGGTATGGTACTTTTTCCAGTGTATTACTGGTTTCTTCTAGTATTGTCGTTAACATTTTTAGCTACCACTAAACCTTTAATATCAGACTACGCCAGTGTGTGACTTATTGCTTGAACTATTTAGAAGCTTAAAAAAAATTAAAATTCAGCATGAACCTAGTGGGATTTTGTTCTGAAAGTTCGATTATACCCGAGATTAAATTTAAGGAGATCAAGACTAAACCGTCAAAGGGTATCTCAGCACAGCTCCTTCAAAGTCCATTTGATTTCTGCGCTAAGACTTTCTGAAGGTCCTGCAATTGTCAACAATACAAAATTGAGCTGGGTCAATCTAGTTGTTCCATGATTCACAAACAAATGAAGGTTGGCTTCCTCAGTGTCATAAGGTTGAACTTCCATATCACTTAATTTTTAAGAAGTGCTAAACTGCATTATCTACATATTTGTAAAGCCTCTCTTCTCTGCTGGCCCTTTATTTTCATAAAATACATTAGAACTTAGTCTTTGAGATCTTTATACTTCATTCAGTTTCATCCACACTGAATACAAGAATTGAAAAATTGCAGGACAAGGTCAATGACACAAGAGAAATGGAACAAGATGCATTTATTCAGAAAACTTCAGTATAAGAGCTTTTCTTTTTCTAGATGTGCCCAAATGCTTAAACACACAAGATCAAGAAGTTCTCACTTTGTTACATTTAAGCTGATGTAATTCGTTCTCATGGAAAATTTTTTTCTGTTTCACAAGAAAAATTATATATATTTATTTATGGAATTTCCTAGAGAATTTAAATGCCATAATTTCCACAGTCCTTTTTGCAAGTCTTAATTTTTCAGTGTTACTACAGTAATTCTTTTAGATATTGTCTTAGTCAAACTAACTTGCTTCCTTCTGAAGCAGATCTAATTATCAGAATTTTGTTATTTTACAAATAATATAATAAGACTTTTTTTTTTTTTTTTTTTTTTTGTCTCTGTAGCCTTATCATTGCCTGTATAATTTAAAATAAGTAGGCAAACATTTTTCTGGAGTGAAAACAATGTTCAGATTTATCAGATCAACTGCAGTAGAAGTTGCAGTGAAATATCTTTAAACACAAAATAAAATGAAAGAAATGAAAAGCCAAGTGGAAAGAAGAAAAGGAGACCAAATTTTTAATTTTTTTTTTTTTTTTTTTTTTTTTTTTGTCCAAGAAGACTGATAATTAGATGTAGACTTAAGTTCTGAGGGAAAAGGAAGACTGGGTTGATGTGACAGTGGAACAGGACAGAGCTATCCACAAACTAATTGGATCTGGTTAGCTTTTGTTAACTGAAATCACAGACTACAAATAACTTCTCCAATTTTCATACCCCATGCAAGGTTTCTTATGATTTTATGTGTCAAAATGTAAAAAGAGTGTGCCACAGAAGAAAATTGATCATTTTGTTACAGCTGAAAAATTGACTGTTATTCCTCCATAATCTCAGATGTAGGCATATATCTGAATTTCTGTGGGAGTTCTGTGGGAGTTCTATCTTATTCATAAATGTGTCAGGAATAAATTATGGTTAGATAATTAAAAAAGATCATCATAATGTGCACGTGTACGTTTTGAAATTGAAGGTCACTCTGGCAATCTTAATTCAGTTATTTTCTGCCTCTTGAGCTTGCTATGCTTTCTAAGCTTCATGGTTATAGTTTCATGCCTGTTGATTGATGTATTTTACATTACATTCACCAAATAATCTTAAGTAAATAAGGGAGGTAAATGGATTTGTAAAAGCAGACCAGACTTCTATTCCCTATGTTTGAAGTGTTTTATAAATATTGCTGTTAGTACATCATAATTCTGCTGTACAATGTAATCTATAAAACCGAGCTACACTTCGCAGCTCGCTTTCTCTTCGTGTGTTGTTGAATCAGGCAAGTACTTCATCATGTAAAAATTTTTGCCCACCTTGAACTTTATAGAAATAGGTCTTATTTACAGCAATACATATTTTCAATACTTTTCACTTTCCAAACTATTCTGATAATGACTTTTCTTTTCATATGCAAGAGATTCCATCAACAATATGATTACTTTTATACAGCCCAGTGACTATTTTGGAAATAGTTCCTTATTATGTATAAGATAAATGCTTAGCAGATAACGTTTATTAAAATTAAATACTTACATTACAAAAATAAAGTTGCTTAATAGAGGAACAGATGGCTAATGGGCTGTGACTAGCCACAAATGAGTTGTGAATATTACAGCAAGAATCTATCAACAGATAGGAAATTATTCAGGACAAGGGCTAATTGCCTGGAGTCAATACACAATGTAATTTTAAACAATTTCCTTTTGAAATTTTTCTTTCTCTTTCTCTCTCTCTCTTTTATTTTTTCTCTCTCTCTTTTTTTTTTTTCCCATATAGCATGAACAATATGATGGAGTAACTTTGCTAGACACAATTGAACAGAACTGACAAATTCATAGAGCTTAAGACCATGAAATCCCAATTGGTCCGATCACAGATACATTTGTCATGCCCATAGAAAAATTATTACAGCTATATCTCATTGCATTTCCCACTGTGATAACTGGCCCTTGGAAATGAGCCAGTTTTGCCAAATAAAAATCCACTCAAATATATTTATTCATAAGAGTAATATTTTTTTTAAAAAGTCTCACTTGTAATTTAATTTTTCCCCTCATGAAATCACTTGAGATGGACTCTGATAGAGCTTTTTAAATACAAGAGTAAATTTAAAAGCTTTGTTCTATTTTTCTGTGCTTACAGAGGTATTCTGCATCCTAGTGTGAAAGCAGATGTAATGTCTGAATTCACACATGAACTCTATCTGTACGAAGATCTTCCTTGTAGGCAAAATAAAGCAAATTTGTTTTACTCCTTGTAAAATTTGTTAAGGATTTAAAATTATGGCTACTTTATTTTTTCTATCTTTCTCACTGTTCTTACCAATAGCAAAACAGACACAAAAGCTGTCCAGGACAACATGAGAAACTCACACAAAGTTAATCAATAAGATTGATTGATAGATTACAAATACTAGTATGTATGTATTTAAGCTTATTTAGACTGAATAATTCCTGGTCCTTTATTCAGTATCTGCTTTTCACTTTAGATAGTTGTAAGAAATAATTACCGTTTTAGTAAATAACTATGCAGTATTATACAACCACAAACAAGATATACAGAAAACTTAACTTCCTTACTCAGTATTCCCTAGTATTGACAGCTAAGGAATGTGTTAGATTTTCTAAGTAACCATTTCATAGTACAAGATAATGTTCTAATTAATATCTGATTGTCTTGAAATCACTGTTAGCTGGTGTTTTTTGAACATTCTAAGGGGCATTTTTCAAATATAGCCTATATATATATTTTTTTTTTTCTAAATTGACTGACTTTATACAAGATAGTAATTCCAGGTTATATAATTCTGTATAATAAAGTCCAGAAAAAATATATACTTTTTTTTAATTTATTTTAATAAATTCTCTTCATGTCCATTCCTTAATATTTAAAATTTGAGTAATAATTATGGCTATCTAATTAAAAAAAGAAAAGCACAGGAAAATGTTCTTAATTAAAATAACATGCTTGTGCACTTGAGATTTGATGCCACAAAATATTTTTTTAAACTAAGATATTTTTTGTTAAATTCATTGTTCTCAAAATTCAAGTTTATTTTATGTCATAATAATCTATAACCTAAATCATCGTGTTTTCCTTTTCTTTTCTTTTCTTTTCTTTTCTTTTCTTTTCTTTTCTTTTCTTTTCTTTTCTTTTCTTTTCTTTTCTTTTCTTTTCTTTTCCTTTCTTTTCTTTTCCTTTCTTTTCTTTTCCTTTCTTTTCTTTTCCTTTCTTTTCTTTTTTTTTAAGATCAGTACAAAGCTATTTGTCGCATATTTATCTCAGGCATGAGCAAGTGGCTATTAAAATAAGTATGGGATACTGAGGCTAGAACACTTGCACCCAAAATATCAGATGAATCTTGCTTCTTCTCAAGTCTCTGAAGTCTCCCTTGGTAACCAGCGGTGAAGTTTTGAACATTTTCTATTGATCACAGCATGAAATTATACATATTTTCTTGTTGTTGTTGTTGTAAGTTTCATTTTTTTAGGAAGATTTTTTTTTAGATGCTAAAGATACCACTAGATTGCATTTTTATTTCCATGAGAAAAGGCTGAAGAAAAAAAAAAAAAAAGGAAAAAATCCCCACAAAAAGCATTGCTATTTCAAACATTTAATTAAGTAACTGTTTTGCCAGATATGTTAACGTTTCATTTTCATTTATGTCCAATAGCAGCTGGGCTGGTTTTTGTGTTTGATTGTTATTTATTTATTTTTTGCTCATCCTAGTGATTAATTATCCTCATGTGAAAATCTTTTTTTTTTTTTCCCAAGCCTTCTAGCAACTAAGCAAAACTTCATGAGCATAGCAAATATATAAATTGGCTCACAGTAAATAACATATCATAATTCTGCTCAGCCAAATAAGAATAAAAATCAGTACCACGAGAGAACTTGCACTTTTTTGAACATCTGTTATTTGATCAGCTGTTTATAGACAAAATAATGTTTCCAAACTGCCAAGCAACATGTAGTTTACACCACGGTATTTGTTCCCCCAGGGACTTCTGCTACTTTAGCAATAATAACATTGTGTCTTCCATCCTAAAGCCTTTCTCACTTCAATGAGATGACCAAGCCCTCAATTTCCAATCATTCTTTAAATGTATCTGTTAGGTAGCATCACCCTGTGCTGATAAACATTCAAAAAATTCTGTTAGACTTGATTTGCCCATGTCAGCAAAATTGTAAAGAAAATATTTCTATGAAGGTTAAATGACAAGATGTTAAACTTTATTACCCAGAATTCAACACTGACCACGAAAAAGAAAAAATAGATTCACTGATGGTATCACTTAACAATAAAGCTTCTTCTAATCTTCCAAAAAACATCCTTAGTGTTTGTCCATTGACTTAAACTAAAAATTATTAAATCCATTGTTACAATTACCTCTTTCTTATAAAGAGCATGTTCTCATGACTATTGCAAAAGTGGCCTCAAAGAGAGTCCTGAATGAACTGCAAGATAGAGTAAACAAAACTAACTTTGGAAGAGTTAAGGTCGAATTATAAGTCTTATTCTCAGTGCACTTGTCTGAAGCAGATCTGTGGGAGAGGATCATCAGAACCTAGCTCCTCCAAATTTTCTCTTTGAAATTCTAAGCTGCTTACTCTAAGAATCTTAGGGGTAGCTTTGCTCTCCTCAAGCTTCTGTACCCTGTCCTCAGAGGTACACATTCAAATAAGAGTTAATCAAAACTTCAGCTGTAAAAACACCTCGAACTTGCAACTAACTTGCAACTTGCTTGCTTAGAAGCCTCTCAATTAGGATACAGAACCTGGAATATTTGTTGCTTCTAGTTTCTTTTATCACCGCAGGTGATCTTTATGCCGCACTATTTTTGCTAGCTGCCATTCCCTGCTCATAATAAATGCAGTGAAGCAATACTTAGACACTGCAAGGCAGCATAAAGGACACTTTTAGCAGTACTACTTTATAAGTAAATAAAAATAAATGAATAAAATGCTCTTCAGATATGAAATAATTTTTACTTTCTTCCTGTCTGGCTAAATCTGGTATATTTTTCTAGACTGACTTGTTCCAGACTCCCATCTAGGCTTTTCATAGAACATGTTGCATAAGGAAGTGTATGGAAGGAAATTAACTCAAGTTCTCTCATCTATGTACGTTCAATTCCCTAGATCATAAAACATGGCATATGTCCCCAAAGTTG
Source organism: Numida meleagris (assembly GCF_002078875.1). Lineage (NCBI taxonomy): Eukaryota > Metazoa > Chordata > Aves > Galliformes > Numididae > Numida > Numida meleagris. The sequence goes on from NC_034410.1 coordinate 80,644,862, forward strand.
CTTCAGGTAAAATATTCCCCTTTATTACATATTTAAAAACTTTCAAGACAAGACAGTGACTCCTCTACACCTTTTATGTAGTCCCAAAATAACTGTTATGAATTAATTTCACGTAATCTGCTATTTCATCTCCCTCACTTCTCATTTTGTGACCTGAATTAATCTGTTGAATGAGTGCTGAATCACATGCTAGCAGTCTCTCTCTCTCGTGCTGCTCTCACACCTTCCTTTCCTGAGTTGCTATACACGGAGATGGGAAGTTCTTGTCTCCTAAGGAAAGCCTCCTTAAAGATTTGCCAGCTCTGCTCTGCTGCCTTGTCCTGGAGAACAGTTTTCCAGGGAGCTGCTAGCTAACCCTGAAGAGCTGGAAGCTGGCTTTCCTAAAATGTAGTGTCCTGATTTTGCTCTCTATTTGTCTCATATCCCTTGAGAATATGAACTCCACCACTGTATGGTCACTACATGGAGTCCAGGCATCCTCCAATCCTAATGTCACCGATCAGACTGGCACTGGTAAGTGGTAAGCAAACAAGTATTGTCATGATCACTTCAGTTAAATGTTCAGTTAGCTATTTAGGTTTTCTTAACAATCTTCTAAATCACATGCCAAATATTTATTTACTATTTAACCTGCTAAAATGTCATTAGCTCAGATCAGGGACATGATCTATCTCACTATGGCAAGAATTACCTGGGCTTGTCCTGATTTTCTTATTGATTTAGGCTGCTGCCCAGGTGGTTTTGTTTCCTGATGATTAGATTTTTTTTTTTTTTGTTTTGTTCTGTCTTCCCTTAACTAGGTTATTTATAAGGACTGTTCCAAAAGTAATGCCTTCTATTTTATTATATTGGCCCACAATGTCAGAGGCAGATGTTGGTGGTATGGCAGTAGAGAACTGAGCCTTTCAGCCAATATTCCATTACATTCCGTTGCCATTCAACAGATTGCAGGAAAGGGGTAGTCAAATAGAATGGCGTCTAACATAGAAGTATGAATGAAGCAAAGCTGTAACACTGAATTCCTCCATCCAGAAAAAAAATTGCACCCATTGACATTCTTCAAATGCTTTCTGAATGTTTATGAAGACCAAAAAATGGATGTTAAAACAGTGAGGCACTGAATGGTGCATTTCAGCAATGGTGACAGCAACAGTGGGTCCTATCTGCTGGGGCAGATTTTTGCCAGGGTGACATACCAGCTCTTGTTAATGGCTGATGAAAATGAGTAGTGAATGCTGGTGACTATGTTGAAATATTGTATTTAGTAGCTGAGAATTTGCTCTATGAAACAGTGTTACTATGTTCCTTGTATCCGTTGTAGTTTCCATGGAAATAAATAGGAGGCATTACTTTCAGAGTGACCTGCATACATTACCAAAAATGTTCTAAGGCAGTCTGAGACATTGTAAAGACATGTCTCTTGTTCAGAGCAGATAATCTGTTAACCTGTATCTTAGAAACCTTCCTCCTGAATGCAGTTCTAATAAAGTCTGTAGGCAAAGCTGCTTCCTGGAGACAAATACTGCAAGCTTTCACTTCTACATTTTCTACCTCTGATTCTTCCATTTGCCTTCAGGTTTTTTTTGGGCATATGTTTCTACCTACTGGGTATATTTTTCTTTTATTATCCATTCTAAATTCAATGTTTTCAATCCATTTCTCTTGCAACTAAAACAGCAACCAGAATGACTTTCTGCTTCTTTCCATTATCTGGTTCCATTTGAAGGTAAAATCCAGGTTCCTGTTGAGGTCAGATATATCTTCACAAGGATTGCTGTTTCCTTATTCTTGTTCTGAGTATACATATAGTCTATACCTGAATCTTAGTTCTGTGTGGAAAAGTCATTAACCCCTGTTAGAAAGTGTTATTTCTCTGCTTCTAATCAAATACAAAGACATCTTTTGACAATTCTCAGAACCAGCAGGTGTCACCAGTGTAAGAGACCTCTTATGGCCAATCACCTGAGTAGACTTAAATTACTTCAGGAGGAATCAGGGCTTCCCTGTGTTGTACAAAGTGCCTTCTGGTCAACACCAACACATTTCTGGGCAACATATCCTGTTTTCAGTGGAGTTTATAAACTAGAAAGAGATACTGCATCTAATACTTGTCTTTCAAGTTACTGTAGATCGCAGTGCTCCTGGCCCGTTCAGTCTTTTTATTTCCTGACTTTGGCAGTTGCACCATAGGATTCTTTTGAAAGGGAATAGATGCAACATAAACAATTATGTCACTTGAAAGTAAACTATGGAGAGCAGCTTTAACAAAGAGACAGGAAGAACAATAAATCTTACACTGAAATCAAGCAAAACTTAAACACAAGTGGCTTCCTAATCCTGATCTTCAGGGATTTACTGTAATTACATTCTTTAACAATGATCTCAGAACTTGGACAGTGGCATTTTCTAAAATGGGCAAAATAAGCAAATAAATGGGAGGAATGAATGGCAATAGAATAAAAATTCGTTCTCTTCTACTTCTTAAAACAGAACTGCAAGAAATGTGTCTAAATTGTGATTAATTATTTTACGCAGTAAATCCTTATTTAAACTATAGTTGAACACAAAGCTCTTACCCATCCCCACAGACCAGTCATTTTTAATCTCACTAATGTTTCTGTTACTAGAAGTTAATTTAATAATGTTGAATAAATAGCTGGAGGCATTGAACACTACCACAGTAATAAGATAGTACAGCAAGAGACAGCCTAAATGTTGTGATTTAACCCAGCAAGCAGCTGAACATTACATAGCCTTTTGCTCACTCTCCTCCCTCTCAGTGGAATGGAGGAGAAAACTGGAAAAAGAAAAAAAAAAAAAAGAAAAAAAAAAAAGAAGGTTGAGATAAAAACTCTTTACTAGGACAGAAAACGAAGAGAGAAATAACAGTAATGACAATAATTATATAAATGATGTATATATAAACTATGCACAAAGTGTTGGCTCGCTTACCTGCCAACTGGTGCCCAGCCAGTCTTCAAGCAGTAGCAGCTCTCCCTTGGCCAACACCCCTCAGGTTTGGTATTTTCACATGATATCATATGGTACGGAATATCCCTTCGACCAGTTTTTGTCATCTGTCCTAGTTCTCTCCCCTCCCAGCTCCTTGTACCCACTCCTGCACCCTTGGTGGCAGGAGAGTATGAAAAGCTGAGAAACTGAAATGTCTTTGCCACTGTACACCACTGCTCAGCAACGAAACTGTTGGTGTGTTATCAGCATGGTTTTTCTCCTAAAGCCACAACATAGCATCATACTAGACATTATGAAGAAAATCAACTGTCACAGCTGAAAACAGGACACTGAATTCATACTTTCATTGTAAAATACTGTGTTCTCAGAAAAGAACTCACTAACATGGAAAATTCAAGTTTTTCTATATTCTATGAAAACTTAAAACTTACCTAAAATCACTGTAAATCATTAACAGCTTGCTTTGTCTTTCAAAGCTGTTTGTCTTTGGAAGTTATTTTAAGTGTCCTATTTTCTTCTACCAGACATCTATGGAATATCCATTAAAACAAGCAAACAAACAACACCAACAAAATTGATATTCCATTTCCACCAATTATCATTCATGTTTTCTTTAGTATTTTTAATTAAAACATTTATAACATCTCTGGAGGGTAAATATACCACGAAACAGATGAAGAAATAAATCCAGAATGAACTGAGATTCAATCAAAGGATAATCTTTTCTTTCTCTTCTTCTATATTTAAATAGCAGCGCATTTCTTTATAGATCAACTCACCTACTTTTTGAACGCTAAAAAATCACATAAAGTCATCCTTCTTCAAAGTAGGTGCTGCTGAAACCTGAAAATTTAATTTTAATCCAACATTTTTAACTCATAGAAAGCCTTGGTTATAATCAACTCTGCTTCAAAATCAAGTGAATGAACACGTATTAATCTAAGGTGACGAGGGTTTAATATAGACAAGTTTTAGTCACTTACCCTTGTAGTAGGAATAGGCAAGGACTAGCCTGATTTATGCCACAAGTTGAATGTGAATGAGAATATTTTTTTTACTTTGGACTGAAGATGACATCTTTGCAAGTCTTTCTTCAAGATAAAATCATCTATGAGGAAAAAAGGATACCTTAAAAATAAGAACAGTTTGATTTCTTACTGAAAAGACGATCTTCCTGCTTAAATTTAGGATTTAAAGATTAGGATTAATTCTTTGATGGTTTTGAGTGGTAGAGAAAGGTGTAACAGAACATTATTTCTTCCAGCCCTAATGTCTTTGATCTACTTTGCCTGCACTTTTCCTGGCTAGGGTTCAAACACATATTACAGAAGTTAGAGCACTGAATCCTAAGCAATAATTCACCAGAGAGAATAGTGTGCAGTAGGAACTTCCTGTTTTTCAGGCTGTGCTCAGTGTTTCTTATCCTACCACTGGGCATCACTGAAAAGAGTCTGGCTCAATCTTCTTTGCAGTCTCTCTTCAGGTATTTGCTATACACTGATCCCTTAAGCCCTCTCTTCTTCAGGCTCACTGAATCTTCCCAGATAAGAGAGAAACTCTAGACCCTTAATCATTTTCTTGGTCTTTCTCTGGGCTCTGCCCAATAGCTCCATGTCTCTTGTACTGAGGAGCTCAGAACTTTACAGTCTGTGGCCTCACTAGTGATAAGAGGAGAGGAAGAAATCGTTCCTCTGACCTAGTGGCAACACCTCATCTAAGACAACCTAGGACACCATTAGCCTTCGTGGCAAAGGCACACTGCTTGCAGCTCCTCATGAAGAGGCTGCCTCTCTGCCTTGTAGCAACTGAACTTTCACTTCAAGAAAGGATGGTCTGACTTTGCCAGGTGAAATCTAACCATTGCTTTGCACACTGAAATTATTACTTTCCTTTCTGTGCTAAAAAAAAAAAAAAGAAAAAGAAAAAGAAAAAATTAGGTAATATCTCCAGATATACTAACATCTTCTTCCTTCTTTTGTTTGCAGCTGTTTGCTTGTTGGCATGTAAGAATAAGGTTATCACAGTGTTCATCATAACAGTGAAAGTGACAGCTCCAGATCCAAAAATAGTATAACCATTCAGTATTACGTCTGATTTGGAAATGCAAAACCAGAAGACTCCACTAGAGTTACTGATCATTGTTCGTAAACCCAGGCACAATAGCTATAATCATCTTACTTTGTTGTTTTCACCACAGTATTTCCAAAACCATGCACTACAAATCCTAAAATGGTGACTTATACCTATTTTATAGAAAATATCAGATGCCTGAAAGATTCAGTATCACTCTGAACATAATGATCCTTATGTCATATATCTTGTGTTTTATCTAGGCAATATTGGCTGTTGCAGAACACACACTTTTTTAAACTAAACTGTGCATGAAGAGGCAAAAATATCTTTCCTGGCTTCCGTTAGTAACTAATAAAAGCCTTGAAGCAAAAGTTCTGTACACAGGTGGTAAAAACAAAAGTATTTTCTCTTCATTGTTTCTGATTCCTCAAGGAGATATTGACTCATAAAATACCCAGAGACTTGCAGCATGAGCATATCTTTCCATTTCTACAGTCTTGCTTGTAAACATTCCAGTCTTTTCCCTAATGTAATTAAGGTTGCTTGTCCTAAGTTTTTAACTGACAGACTATTCCACATCATTATTTGGAAGATTACAGTCCTGTTTTTCCTTTTTCAGACTTTACAAAAATGTGATTCTGTAATAACATATCCTTTAAGTACCTCTCATATTTATGTATTATCAAATCTTTGCCTGATATCTAAGGAAGGTGAACCTTCTTGATCTCATTTATTTCCTAAATTAACCAGAACTGTACTACATCCTCCTCTGTAATAAAATGCTTTGTTGATTATACTCCAGAATCATTCTAGTTTTTTGTAGAAAGAGGGAATATTGTTTTAGACATGACTGCAAAAACACAATCTGTTTTAACTGACTTTGTGGTTTGATGTCTGGACTATACCAGTGTCTTTGTATTATGTCAACAAAGTGAATCTTAATCAAGATCAAAAATATATACAGTTGATACAACCTTTACTAAATAAACTACTTAGATTGAAATTCTCATGTTCTCAGAGGAGAAACAAAAATTTAGTGAAACTTTTATTTCTTTTGTAATAATGACTTTTCACAATACAAAACCCAATGTTTCAATTCTTTGTAAAGTATTTATTAATATATTTTTACTGATTTGCTGTTTCTTCCTTGCAAATGCACTACAGCAATGAATCTATTATTCATCTGACTAACTGTGCACCTGCTATTACAGATCACTTTGAAGCTTTCAAAAACTGAGAATTCTTTTAAAGTACTCTCAGTGCCTGTCAATTTGATAAAAAGAAAAAAAAAAAAAAGAAATGTACATTTACTCTCATAAATACAGTCAAAGTTAAGAAAATGAGGGATATTACAAAATGTGTTGCTTTTTTTTTTTTTCAATTTTTGACAGATTTCCTCAAGATATTTGTCAGAGCATGACTGAAGGATGTTATACAGCTAATGCTTCTTTGGGAAATAATATTTACTAACCTTAAATAATCTAGAAATGACAAGTTCACTGTTTTTAGGAATGACATGGAATATTTGTTTATTTTACATAGAATAAATATTGATTTTACAGTTTAGGTGTTTTTTTCAGCACATCAGTAAATGATACTTTCATTTAGAGTTACTTAATCTCAACTTTGAACAGTCCACTAGATTAAAGCAGTGCATATATGTTCTTCTTTTCCTTCAAACTATCTTTAGTTCCTTTACATTCTTCAGCCATACATTGGTTGTGATATCGAGTTTATTCCTAATACAAGGCCAATCTCACTTCCTTAGTTTTCATTCAATGTTTCTTTTCTTTGATCTTCTCTTTACTCATTTCATACACTTAGAGAGTTTTGTTCCACACAAAAAAGTTTGGCAATAGTCACATGCTCAAACCAAATATGGCATTTGAATGATGGACCAGGTGTTCAATGAAGAAAAATTACTCTCAGCATTATTCACTGAATATTATTTTCTTGACGAATACCCCTTTTTTAAAAATGAAAGAGAATTAATTTATTTTACTTTTGTGCTTTCTCACTCAGGTTATTTAATTTTACATCTTTTTTTCCTCACTAGTTGCAATTTTTTTTGTTAGTTTTTTTTTTCTTTTGTATTTTTATTGATTTCCACTTGCATTTAGGAAGAAAGTAAAATCAAGAAATAGAAATATCTATTTTCTACTAATGACATTTTGGACTTTTTTCTTGATATTAGAGGCAGACTGATGAAGTACAATTCAAAAGGTTTAAAAACACTTTGAATTTAATGTTTAATTAAATCAAAATAAATTTAAAAATGTCTATATTGTCATTGAGAAATAAATCTGCCATACCAAAGAAGCAAATTTTCATTGTCCTGGGCCAGGAAGGTGTTTCATTCTCTCTCTTGTGAATAAGACTTATTTATCTCAGAACAGTGATTTTCATAACTTCTAGCATACCTAATGAGAAACCTGAGACATTTCATTGCATTTCTCCATTGAAAATTCTTTCCCTCCTCAGGGAAAGAGTATAAATTATTTGAGGGTGGTGTAAGTCAGTGAGTAAGGTCCAAGTTCTCTGTTACTTGCAAATATTTGGCATCTCTTCAGCCATGTGGTAATATGCTAAGAAAGCATTTCTTAATAATTTTTTCTTTTATTTTGAGAATTTGAGAATATCTTTCTTCATTCTTCTCTTAGTCACAGATTCAACATTTTTATTAACTTCATATATGGCTGTAATTTCTTTTCTATTTTTGGCGTTTTGCTGTTGTTGTTGTTTTTGTTGTTTTATGTTTCCAGCCACGCTCCCTGCCCACATAAGCTAAATGGCTTTTTTTTTTTTTTTTAACAGCAGTAATAAGAGAGAATATTTCGCTAGTAAACATTAAAAAGCAAAAACTCCACAAAGTTGCTCTTAAACATGAATATAGACAGTCATCAGTTGTGTTAAAAACGGGAGTATAAAATCATCTTTATGCATGTACCTACATGACAAAAAGCACTTTCCGAGACCTTTATGTTCAATTGGGAAAACAGTGGAATTTCATGACTTTTCAAGTATATAAACTGTGGATAACAACTGCTTAAAAGAATTTTTCCAATTTACAGTTATGCAGACATTTCTTGACAGATATTCTGTTTACTTTTCCTATTATAAAATGGGAAATAAACATCTTAAAACAATATATACGTCTATATATAGATAAAATCACGTCTAACTTAAAATGTGTAAAAGCCTGGCAATTGTAGAATCATGACATCAATTTTGTCCATAGCTCACATTTAGTGCCTTGATGTTGAAATGCATAAAGTTAACAGGTTAGAAAAAAGACTGCCTGCTGTTTGGAGAGACTTGAAAATATCTGTGCCTGGTAGGAAATGCAAGGGACAAAGTGTTCCTCCAGAGCAACTTGTCTTGATTTAGTATTTAAAGTCTGAGCTTTAATTAAAGAGAAAAACTTCAGTGATTAATTGCCATTGACACCTAAATATATTCTTACTTAGTAAATAACTGACTCAAAACAGCTTTTAAATATACCTATTGCTTACATCATTCTAAGGCACTGAATGTTTCTCTCAGCAGGAGTTGATGCTTTAATAATATAATACTGTACATCCTATAAAGAAGGTGAATATCAGGAAGTATTGCAAGAAAAATAATTTATCAGAACTTGAAAAGCACGATACCAATACATTCACATAAATCTGACTCCCACATTAGTTTGTAACGCAAAATTAATTTTCTTCCAGGCCAGCTGAGCCCCTCTTAATCACTTTATTTCACAAGACAGAATTAGAACTGAGTTGTTAATGATACTGTGGTGTTATTTCTATTACTGTTTTCAAGTTATACCGAATATGCTTCCAAACCAAATTCGCAAATAAAGTTAAAATTCATTTAAAGCTATGTATTTGATGTTTGCATGCAATATTAATAACTATTCAGTTGCAATAGTACCTACTTTCACCATTATTTCCATTTCATTTTAATTTAAAGCAGTCAATGAACACAAAATAGCTTTGTTTACTAAGCATTTAAAACACTGGAAAGCTTTGTATGACCATATAGGTATACATTAAGCAGAAATCCATTCATGAATAACCTGTAGACTACATTCTCTTCCTCTGATATGTTCAGTTATCCAAAACTGACTGCTACCAACATATCTGTAAGTAATAAATCCAGGATTACAGACTTTCCCACTTTCAGAACAAAGCAGTATTTGAACAATCATTGCCTTTCTATAACAAAATTTATTGTCTTTACAAGTTGTATCCAGATGCAATATTAAAATCCTACTCAGTCTATGTATGAAAAAGAAGTGTTTTTCACTGTTTAAGGGAGAAATTCAGGCACTCCTTGAATAAATGCATTTCCATTAAAATAAGCAGGTATAGTATGTGTGCATATGAATTAGTGAAGCTACACATTCTAGCCATTAGTCATGGATGTCATTACAGAAAAGGAAGAAAGGAGAGAGGAAAGAATGTCAGCATTGTTTACGAAATTTCTTCTCAAATCAGGCCCAAAACTGGACGTTGCGTTTCATGTCCAGCCTCATCAACACAAAACAAAGGATCACAATGGGCGCTCGTGATCAGCAGAGAATGCCCCTTTGAATCTAAGGTAGCATTTGGTTCACCTGATCAACAAGTTATTAAATTAGCTCTGGTGTCCCTGAGGTAGATAGCCAGATATCACTTTTGTCAGCCTACGACAGAGACAGTTAAGGAAGGCTCAATGAGTTGAGAACGTGTAGAGCTGTCTTCAAGGTTTTTTACTAGCAATGAAGTAGAGGTTAACTGGAAGATTAATGTTGACTATCAAAGTTGACACAGTGGAGCCTTACTGACTGAAATCAAGTTCAGGCAGATGGAATGCACGATAGGAAGACTTGGAGCACAGTGTCTATCTCTACTATCCCCTCTAAGCATGTAATTCAAAATTACAAAAATTGAAAAATTTAGGTAATTGATGCAGGAAGGGAAATAGGGGAACCATTAATTACCATTCTTTATTTTTTTCTTCTCAGTGGTAGATCAGATAAACTTAATTCAGTCTCAAAATAATCCACAGTAAGGACTGAGATTTTCTGAGCATTTCCTGCAGAAGCTTTTGCAGAAGCTTCTGTCATACCACATTCTTCCCAATATTTATTTTGTCCAGATGGTTTCAGAGATCTGAACTGTGATGTAGTTTCCAATCAGATTCTTATAGTAATGAAAGGAAGGCTGATGTGAAAGGTTGCTGAGATCTTTTCCTTCTCTTTTTTAGAATACTTCACAGTATATTACTGTACCTTGCCTTCCACATTCAAAAACTTCTCAGCATATGGACCAAAATAACTGTGCAGTCGTTTTCTTACAGAAAGGAGTTTTGTTTGTTATTTCCTTTGCTGAGTGAGCTCTGCAAATAGAACAAATTTCAACCTGAGAAAACATGGAGGAGGGAAAATTTGTTTTTTCAGTGCCTGATTATTTTGCTCTTACCCAGCAGACGCTGTCATTTTTGAGGTCAGTTAAAAATCAGTACTTCATTCAAACACAAAGGACTGATGAGTGACAGACTGGAACATAGTAATAGTAAATAACTTCAGAACAAAATGTGTGCAAAAGAGGTTTCCATCCGACAGGTTAAATTGAATAATTTGGACTTTGTTTAGAGATCCTTTTCCAACTCTAGCTCTGTGGATAAAGAGATTATGGTTCATTTACTTGGTACTGTTAGATGAAAGTTAATGTAATTATGAAAAGATTTTGACCCTCATTCTCTTTACTTTAATCTTACCCTAGATAATAGCCCTTCTTTCAATTTTCTTATTCCGTTATTGATATGTGAATACTACTACAAATAAGGGAATAAAGTTCTATTGCTCATGATTTGTTACTGTAGTTAAAAAAAAAAACATTTTGAGTATTGGGATTAGAGGTGATGCTTATCTAATACTGTTTCATGTTGAGCTTCATTGGAAACACTAAAAGTTTAAGGTATTCTGTGTTTCTGCAGAAAATTGAATGACGCCCACATAATGAGACTGGTGATTATTTAGCATCTCAACTCTCTCAGCTTTTCTGCCTGTATCATGGACAAACAAACCAGTATGTGACATCCAACTGAATGTCTTCTTTCTCCAGAGAGCATAACACTTGCCTTCTTACTAATTTTTTTATTTCAAATTATTTATTTTGTAATTGGGAGTGTAATTGCATCACGTAGACACACTCAATCTATTTTTAGTAGTTCCTCCTCAGGTACTGATAGCACTGAAAATAATGACAGTGTTCAGTTCATCCAGAGCACATAAAGTGTACTTCCCTTCTTTAAATGAAGGTCTGGAGTTGCAGCTGAAGCTAGCTGATGAAAGGCAGGTTGTGTACACATTGCATTACATCTTTGGATTAGAATCATAGAATCATACAATGGCCTGGGTTGAAAAGGACCTCAAAGATCATATAGTCTCAACCCCCCTGCTGAGTGCAGGGTTGCCAGCCACTAGACCAGGCTGCCCAGAGCCATGTCCAGCCTTGCCTTGAGTGCCTCCAGGGATGGAGCATCCACAACCTCCCTGGGCAACCTGTTCCAGTGCATCACCACCCTCTGAGAGAAAAACTTCCTCCAAATATCTAACCTAAATCTCCCCTGTCTCAGTTTAAAACCATTCCCCCTTGTCCTATCGCTATCCACCCTCATAAACAAATTACAAGACAGGATTACAAGACAGGAAGAGTTTATCATCTATTGGATCATCAGGCACTGCTTAGTGTTCAGTTGTAAGAGTTGTGCTTGATAGGGCGGCACAAAGAATGGTTGAGGTTTCCCTATGTCCAATATTTTGGGACCATACTGTCACTCACATGTTATGTGAAATGTGACTAATGACAGGCTGTCTGCAAAACATATCTGTCCTCATGGCAAATGCAGCAAATTCTGCAAGATCTCTCTGTTACCAGAAGTCTTTACCAGAAACGCAGCGGGACAGATGCCAGTTGAGCCTCTCCTCACAGCGTGCAGTCATACCCCTACAGTGAACATTGATCATGATGCTCAGACAAGTTTCTCCCTAGGGAACACAAGTGATGCTACCTCAGTGGGAGCTCATGAAAAACATTTTCATAAGAGTTATCAGATAGGTACTTAAGAGGCTGCTATGTTGGTCTTCAGGGTTTTCCATTGCTGATACCTGTATTCTGCAACTTAGAAGGTAGATAACAAAGATATCCTGAAGAAAAGTACTTTACAAGAGAACTCCAAGAAATGTGGAAAGGTTTCTTTCCTTCTCACTTCTCTTCCCTTCCCTTCCCTTCCCTTCCCTTCCCTTCCCTTCCCTTCCCTTCCCTT
>NC_034410.1:80657859-80726149 GCF_002078875.1 Numida meleagris
GGATAGCGATAGGACAAGGGGGAATGGTTTTAAACTGAGACAGGGGAGATTTAGGTTAGATATTTGGAGGAAGTTTTTCTCTCAGAGGGTGGTGACGCACTGGAACAAGTTGCCCAGGGAGGCTGTGGATGCCCCATCCCTGGAGGTATTCAAGGCGAGGCTGGACGTGGCTCTGGGCAGCCTGGTCTAGTGGTTGGCAACCCTGCACTCAGCAGGGGGGTTGAGACTATATGATCTTTGAGGTCCTTTTCAACCCAGGCCATTGTATGATTCTATGATTAATTTATGCAGCAAATAAAACCACAGAAGCTAAGTTGAAAAGGTAAAATCTTATTCACCCGGCAACAAAGAATTAAGACACACCTTCATATTCCAAAGTCCATAGTATTTACCTGACTATGTTTTATTCTAAGAAACAGTACTATCAACCTTCTTTCTCCTGAGTTCTATACAGACATGTATTCAAAAAAAAAAAAAAAATCAAAAATGAAAGACTCTTACATTAATTTGTTCTTAATTTTAAAGAAGGATGATTCAAGAATCAGGATTAACTATGCAGTGAGAACAAGAGGTTTATGCAAACAATACAGTTTGATGGGAGGGCAAGAGAAGAGTCTTTATCAGGTAGGGAGATACAAACTGAAACAAATTATCACCGATATAATTTGACCTCAATTCTCAAAATAATTTGAGAATTATTTGACAGCTAAGTGATAATGCAATGAATCTTTAACATAGGTAAGAGTGTAAAGTGCTGCTCAGAATGCTTGATTCTTATACAAGCACAGAGAACCATGAGATGTCATTCAAAAATTAAATGCATGCCAAAAAGTTGATTTTAAATATTTGGTGACAAAAAACTATGTTATGGTGAATTTGGATTTTGACCATATACATTAATTACTGCGTACTCTGCTTGTCAAAGAAAACATACCCCATAATATTCTTATGAAACTGTCACAGCTTATCAGAAGGCAAATTAATAGTAAAATAATCTAAAGTAATAAATTACTCCCAGGCCTTAGACATCCTGGCTTTTTATGAAGTGAGCATAGATGACAGAGTAATGAGCTTTCAATAACTTAATCTGAGGTGGAGTGGGGGAAAGACTGACCATCTATCTCACGCTTTTGAGTGTGACTCTTCACGGATACCTTTTCTAATTAATCAAATTGCAGTGTTATATTTAAGTGTAAGAAAAGGTTTTGTATCTTCTTTGCGGTAAGACATTGGTTAAACTGGAATAAAATCTGCTCATATAATGTCTAATAATATTTGCAGAGTAAAAAGAGTAAGCTTGCCCACTCAGGCAGGTAAAAAGAGATCAGTTCCTAAGCCACAACAGCCTCCTTTTCTGACTGTTCTCACAGTTACTTAAGGATGTTTTCTGCAGAATATTTCAGAATTATTTTATTGAGAAGAAATAAGAGATGAAGCTATTTTGTTTACAAAGCAAGACAATGAGTTTATCTCCAGAAGATAAGGATATCTTGGGATCACTAAGAGGTCAAGGCTATGTGGCACTCTCTTAATATGAAACCCTGTCAAAATCTTGTACTAGAACTTTACCTTAGTTCTTGCATTCTTTTTGATGATAATTGAGTTCTTCTAAGGTTATTATCTATCTCTACAATCCCATGTTATTTAACAATAGGATAGAAATATATGTTCTGATGATTTGGATGTTGTTGACTGATGAGAAACAAAATGATGAGGAAAAATAGAGAAGAGGGGGACTTTTCAGAGAAGAGTATAAATTGCTGTAGAAACCATTCAAGAAAGGAATATAAGCTGCAGGAAGTATTTTTCTCATATTTTTCAATTTCTTTATTATTTTCTTTAAAAAGAATTACAGAAAACATTACTAATAATGCAGATCAGGGAACTGAAGGAGAAATGTTACTGCTATGAATGAAAATTAGAAGATCTAAGTAAATTACAACATGAAAAGCCTGGAAAAATTTGTTGAATATAATTGAAGTTAATTTTTTTATATTTCTTCACCAAAAATGCCACTTACATTGAGGGTGAAATTTCTCATGATACATTTCACTTCAGCTAGGCAAGTTTAAACATGAGTCATCTTCTTTTTGCAGTTGGCACCAAATATGTTTTAATAGTACTATTCCACAGAAACATCTCACCACCACACAGAATTGAGCAGTAAAAGAACAGATTTGATGGACTAACTAGTGGTGAAATCATGAATTGTGAACCATAAGAATGTAATCATAAAGCTTTAATTCAAGGAATTTGACCTTTTACCTCAAGGAGCTTATAAGATCAATAGAAATTATTTTTTTTAAATGGAGACTTGTGGAAGAAGGTAACAGATAAAAAGAATTATAGAAAGTATCTACACCTTATTAAAAAAAAATGCAATATATCATGTTTTCCAGCATCTGCCTGCTACACCCATATGTTGCAGTGAAGTAGTAATATTGAGAAAGGTAACTTCATTCTGTTTTGAAGAGTAAAACTACACTGTGTACTCCACCAATATTTTTTATTTAGTTCTTTAAATAATTTTATTAATATTATTTTAATATTAATACCTATGAAGTTGCCTTCTGAAATATTAAAAAAAAAAGTTGTGTTTCAGACTAAGATATTTGATCTAAAACATTAGATCCAGGAGATTCTTAGAACACCTTGATGATACCTTGATGGTACAGGTACCAAAGGAACCAACAATAAATTCTCCTATATTTATTCCTTGTAAAAAAAGAGGGCCTCATGTGTGAAGTGGAGATCAGTGGCTGCCTTGGCTATAATGACTGTGAAGTAATTGAATGAATCACATTGTCATGAGGCAGTATGGTCTACATTTTGACATTGTTCCTTAATAAACGAATAATAAACCAGAGAGATAACAAACACGGTACTGATTTGAAAGTTAATTTTTACAAAGGCTAGTAAAAACAAAATGTTGTGTAATTGGCCTGGATTGACAAAATAAATGTTAATAGAGGGTTCAGGCACATTGATTGAGGCTTTCTACATCCTTGTCACTATATGAAATCTGCTGTGTAATGTGTTCATCCCCGACCCTGTCCTTTATACTGCAAAGTGTCTGCATAAAATAAAAATGAAGAAGTCATCATGACAGTCCTCTTTAAGAGGAAGAAATTTGCGTATAAACAACAAAAACAAAAACCTTATGTTGCAAACTAATTTTCTTGCTAAAGAAGCTGCATGTGTAGCTAACTAAGGAGACTTGAGATTATTAAATTCAACTCTGAGGAAGGTACATTAATGCACTGGAGACTCACTGAAAGAGTTCACAAAGTGTGATAAATGAAATCTTACTGTAACGGATTTATCATGATGATAACATCGCATCATACGTGATAGCACTGATACCTTCTCAGCAGATAAAATTGTTGAGTTGCAAAATGGCCTGATGGATTTTATTTGCATATCCACTGTAGTAATTGATATTATAAACCTCTGTAAATACACATCTCAAAATCTTGCTACTGGCTTAGTCCAATATATACTCTGCTGTCTTCTGCACTTATTACCCTGTACTTTTGCTGCCACAGCAGATTTGTCCTTCTCCAGCTCTGGGACTCAGCTTTCATGCACAAACACCATTGCATATACCTACTCTTACCCTCATCCTCATTCATCCTCCTTAGGGTACATAAGCAGTCAAATTTCTACTGTTAATTTTGTAGTTGTCCAGTTCCATGGGAACCTTCAGCAGCTCATTGGACTTTGGTCTCTCCAGAAAAGGCAGTTCAAACACAATTCCATAGTGAAATATTTTTTCCTTCTCTTAAGCACACAGGTGGATATTTCTAGCCATATATGAAACAATGCCACCAACTCCCTAGACATCTGATGCAGAGCACCCTCCAAATGCACTGCTCCAGATACACACATTGACTGCAAATAATTAGAAGAAATATAGAAGAAATTAGAAGAAATATACTAGAAATTACAATGACCACTGGTTCAGAACTAAGTTTTGCTTGCTTTTTGTTTCTTCCAATTTTTGAATGGAGAGAGAGACTATTTATCATGCAGCTGTGTAGGAGTTCCAGCACTGAGACATTTGGTACTGATCATGGCAATGATGAATCAGTGGCTAGAAGTGTGACTATGAAATAAAAATTCATGACAAATTCCGCTGTCAAGATAGTTACTATGATTAATAATCATAGGTAAGCCTTATTAAGCATTCGTGCACTAAGTAGCTTTGAAAACAAAACAAAACCTAATCACCTTTATTAAAAATATATACATATTTCAGTAGCCATCTAAAATTTGTATATCTCCAAAAGAAAACTAGAAAGAAAGAGTATTTCTTAGACCTGGTATGTTTACTACATATGTTCTTAACAGAGATTTTTCTTAAACTAGCTGTTCCTCAATCTCTTTCTTTCTTTGGAAAAAATATTTCGTAAACAAAGGCAGTCCAAGTCTTCAATTGAAACTATTCCATTTTTGCTTTCAAATATATAAAAACATGGAATTTCCAGATCGATATTCAGTGAGTTTCCCCAAACATCTTTCAATCTGCCATTTCATACTAATATTTCTTCCTAAACTGACAAGTATACAAGGCTTCTTTAAAAATAAATGGTTGTGAATTTAAATATCTTGTACGTATTTGCCCTTTATTTCATGAGTTTTCTGAAAAAAAAAAAGAGATTTGTCATCATCAAGAAAGTTCCTTAGAAATTTGAATGCAGAGACCTGTTTGCATGACATCATTCACAGTACCAGTTTTTTGCCTTAAGTGCACTGGTAAAGCTCTTGTCCAATCTGACTAGCCAAAATAAAAAACAGTTAAGAAAGCAGTCCCCAGTAGACTACAGTTTAAATCATTCAAACTTTGAGGTGCCCATTGGAGTCACTTTTTTTTTTTTTTTTTGTATTTTCACTACTGGACAAGAAATCACTGCAGCTACTTTTAAACAAGGCTTCTTAAAATAATAATAATAATAAAAAGATAAATGCTCCTAGACAGCTACAGTGCTTCAGTGCTTTGTGAAGTACTGAACTGTGCTGTGGGTTGACCTATCCCCAAAACTGCTGCTAAATCACAAAGGCTCAAAAGTCAGAACAGATTACAGAACATTTTTACTTTAGCAATCAGGATATACTGCAGCATGAGGAAATATTCAGAATTGGTTTTTGACATGAAAAATATTACTACTCGACAGAGTATGCAATGGAGTTCATAGCATGTATGGGCTCCTCATACATCACAAGACACATAATAGCTTTTTTAAAACTAGTTTAGGATGTACTACATTAACCTATAAATTAAAATATGGCTACATGTATTTTAAGGTTATATATTTCATTAATAAAATGCTAAATATTGTGAACTATTGAGATAGTGAAATGTGACTTTCTACGTAATTTTATAATAATAGTACATATATTTTCTTTGTTTTCCTTACTAAGTAATCTCAATGTATGTGAAAAAATATATTACATATTCATACTATGGTTTTCTCTTGGAGAAAGTGGAAACCCATGGCTTGGACAGGTACACGCTTTGCTGGGTAAGGAGCTGGCTGGGGGGCCAGGCCCGGAGAGTGGTGGTAAATGGAGCTAAATCCAGCTGGCGACCGGTCACAAGTGTTGTTCCCTGGGGGTCGGTGCTGGGGCCTGTCCTCTTCGATATCTTTGTTGATGACCTCAATGAGGGCACTGAGAGCACCCTCAGTCAGTTCGCAGACGACACCAAGCGGGCAGGAAGTGTCAGTGTGCCTGGGGGTAGCAAGGCCCTGCAGAGGGATCTGGACAGGCTGGCTCTCTGGGCTGAAGCCAATGGGATGAGGTTCAACAAGACCAAGTGCCAGGTCCTGCACTTTGGCCACAACAACCCCAGACAACGCTACAGGCTTGGAGCAGAGTGGTTGGAAGACTGTGTAGAGGAAAAGGACCTGTGGGTGTTGGTTGGTGCTCAGCTGAGCATGAGCCAGCAGTGTGCTCAGGTGGCCAAGAAGGCCAATGGCATCCTGGCTTATATCAGAAATAGTGTTGGTTGCCAGTAAGAGTAGGGAAGTCATTGTCCCTCTGTCCTCAGCACTGGTGAGGCCGCACCTCAAATACCGTGTCCAGTTTTGGGCCCCTCACTGCAAGAAAGACATTGAGGCCCTGGAGCATGTTCAGAGGAGGGTGACAAAGCTGGTGAGCAGTCTGTAGCACAGGCCTTTCAAGGAGCAGCTGAGGGAGCTGGGATTGTTCAGTCTGGAGAAGAAGAGGCTCAGGGGAGACCTTATTGCTCTCTATAACTACCTGAAGGGAGGTGGCAGTGAGCTGGGGGTCAGCCACTTCTCTCTTGTAACTAGTGACAGGACGAGGGGGAATGGCCTCAAGTTGTGCCAGGGTAGATTCAAGCTGGACGTTAGGAAATACTACTTTTCTGAAAGAGTGGTCAGGCACTGGAATGGGCTGCCCAGGGAGGTGGTTGAGTCACTGTCCCTGGAGGTGATCAAGGAACATTTAGACGTGTTGAGAGACATGGTTTAGTGGGGATATATAGGTGGTGGGTGAATGGTTGGACTGGATGATCTTGTAGGTCTTTTCCAACCTAGCTAATTCTATGATTCTATGATTCTGTGATTACAATCCTCTGATGTCAGCTATTCCTGAATTTTCAGGAGCTGTTCTATATTCTGCCTTGTTACCTATGCACATCTACATGCTGTTTTACAATTTACTAATCTGATTGCTGTATCAGAAGCAATCAGTCCTGGTCTTTATCATGGAATCATAGAATATCCAGAGTTGGAAGAGACCCACTATGGTCATTGTGTCCAACTCCTGGCTACACACGTGACCATACAATAAACAGACCATATGAGAGCGTTGTCCAGATGCTTCTTGAACTCTGACTGCTTGGGGCCATGATTGCTGCCCTGGGGAGCCTGTTCAGTGTTTGACTGCCCTCTCAGTGAAGAACGTTTTCCCAACACCCATCCTTACCCACCCCTTATGCAGCACCATGCCATGGTGCTTCATTTCCACAGTTAAGAACCACTTCAAAATAATAAATTTTTCTTTCCTGGTTACAAATTGCCACTGGAACAAGTACTTTTGCATTTCTTGAGGGTGGAAGTGGATCATAGTTTGTTTCTTAATCTAACCAAAGGGACCAGCGCACCATACCTATCTACTGCTTTCTTCATTTGATTGCATGTATTATGAAAAGCAGATTACAGAGGCCAAAATTCAAACTAATCTTCTGCATAGTCATTTAGGCTACATTGACTGAAGTGAGACACAAATACATAACAATGAAATCTGCAAGTATGAGAAAGCTTTCTCCAGCATCCAACTTGAATCATTATGGGCCTTCATAGAGTACTGGAAACTAATTTGCTGATAGTCTTTTCAAGGCACCTCTAACTAGCACTGATTAAAGTTTGAATCATTAAAATTATTGATTTTAAAAGATTATCATTTTTAGCTATGGCTTTTGTAAACAGCGGAAAGTTTATTCCCGTAAATAATTATATTGATACTCACAAATCTTTTTTAATTACTATTATTTTTAATTAAATAAGAAAGATAATTACATTCACCTTCCATTAATAAGTTTATCATACATAGGACTTACTTTTCTGATGAAGTTAGAGTATAATTCATTTTAATTCATATTATACATGCTGTTTTTATTTTCGGTATATTTTATCTAAGTATCTCAGGTTTATTTATTCTGCTTTCACTGGTACAATCTGTACTCATTAAAAACATTTTCTTCTGAACATTTAAAAAAGCAGAAATTTGTTACAGTTGACATAAGTTGTGGCACAAAGATGAAACAAACTGAAAGAAATCCAGAAGTAGCAATTGTTCATGTATCACTTTAAGACATCAGCTGATATAAGGCTTAAGGAAAAACAAATCCAATGTAAGATTTCCTCTCCAAAATATATAGTATTATAAACGCAGACTATTTCTAACCTCCATCTTCATAAAAACATATATTTCCACTTAGTACATTACTACATTCAATGTATTTACAGAAGTTTAGAAACACATTGCTCATGGGTGAAAGATTGAAAAAGTCAATTTTTTAAGTGATCATAAATATAGGTAAAATCATATTTTGGTATTGCTCCCATGGTACAATTGATGACAACATTTACTTGACAGCAAAAGATAGAGGGACTCATCACTTTTGATCATAGCAAAAATTTAATTGAAGACAATGAAATACTAATAGCAACTCATTGGCTTCAAACATAATAGGCTCAAACAAGATTGTTTAGATCCTGTTTTAACAGATTTTTTTTTATGCTAAACACCCATTAAACACCAATTGGATTAAAGCACTTTACACTTTGTAACTCCTTTGAAAATCCCAGCCACTCTCACAGTAGACAGTGCTTGGTGTATTTGATGAAGTGTAAATTTAAGATTTTATTCTTTCAGATGGTGAATTAAGGGAAATGAATGGGCAAGTATACATCAAAAGAAAAATTTAGTTTACTTCACTCCTCAGAAGAGAGGAGTATTAAAAGAATATGAATAAAACATGCGAGGAAGCTTCACTGAATATGTTGAAAAGTAATGTCCAGAGGAGAATGAGAGCTTGAGTCAATTGCCTAAGCACTCACAGTGTCTTCAGGTATTCTAGGTACCCTCCAGGCAAATATCGTGATCTCCAGATGTTATTGTAGATGGGTACATGTCTTCCACCAATCTTCAGGGACCATTTCCTTTAGAGAAATGAATTAAATTTTTCAGCAGTTCTGAACTGCAGTTTTGACACTTCAATTCTGCCTACTCTGGGTGACTGAGTTCCTAATTTGTTGAATGAGAATTCTATATTTTTCTTGTAATATCTCAAAGGCATGGATAAAGAATTTGGGCTCTGCGAGCAGAGCATATATGTGATTTTCAACTTTGGATAATTAACTTAATCTGTGGAGTAGTTATATTTCTATACAGAATGTTATAAACTAGGCTTTGTATTTTTGTTGGGAGAATTCTGTACCAGCCAAGTTACAAAGTTCTGTAAGTATTCCAAATGTTGCGAACTATTCAGTATTGAACAAATACAGATATAAAACTATTGGCAAGATAGTCTTGTATAAGAAAATGCCTAAAACATTTTATTTTTTTTTAACAAGGCTAGCTGTTTAACAAACTAGATGGCAGTTCTGGAATCAGAATAAAGAATTGTTTTTAGACAGGTGTAAAAAACTGTCAGCAACAGTTTTTCTACAGATTATCAAATAGAATTTACCTAAGATATTTGATCTAATGTCGCTATCAAAGAGAAAAACATGTAACAGCAAAGAAAGCATTAGATGTGCTTCAGGACTACTATAAACGTACACCTATATGCAAACTGTCAGAGACAAGTTTTGCAATGTCTTGCTAAAACATTCAGAGATTAGCTTGAAATACCATGTTCAGTGACGATACCAATGAGCACAACAGATTATTTTTAACACATCCACTCAAATATCACCAATGAATGAGAATGGGCCAACAGCTTTCATTATCCTCAGTCCTGCAAAAGCAGCCTGTATAGCTGGTCAGCCATCTTTATTGCTGTTCTATGACACTGAGGTGATGTGAAGTATCTGGAACTTACTGGAAGTAAGTGGGATTTTGCACTTCTAGGAATCACAACAATCAAGTTAATCAATAGTAGGTGATGTGCTTCCTTAAAAAAAAAAAAAAAAAAAAAACAGACAGAAAGAAAGAAAGTAAATCTAAATTTTAAATTGCTATTAACATTTCAAATAGCAGTAACAAGATCCATCTTTTAAAAAGGTCTGTTTAAGTAAATAAATCAGTACATGTTTTGAATAATTCTGACCTTTGTGATCCTCTAAGCTAACAGAAAATATTTCCATCCGATAATACAGTCAGTGATAACAAATAGACAAGTAAACTTGTAGGAATTAATTCTAATTTCAAAAGAGATTGATGTTTAGGAATGTGCGAGAAAAAAGAAAAGTAATTACATTAATACTTAGTTGAAATGATAAATTCCCTGGTACAAGGGACCTGACTATTGAGCAATATTTATTTTCTTTTTTACTATTTCAGTAATTTACACACAGTGCTTAGGGAAGCGGATGGTTAAAAGTTTTGCAATATTTCACGCGTGGAGAAACAATACCTGCTTTCTCCGATGCTAGGAAAATATTTAGTTACTCATTTTGTTTGCATGCGAAAGCACATCTAGTGCATGTTTAAATAAGATCAAATACATAATGGGATCATTAGCAGGATTTTGTCACAGGGCTAACACTTCTAACACATTTTGTATTACATTTAGCAACTTACAGTCCTGCTAAAGGATATGTATACCTATGTGTTAAGTATAAACCTATGATATAAATAGATTAATAAAGGAAAATAACAGCTGTGTATCAATGCAAGGAAGTTTGAGACCATCAGGATAGACAAGTAGACACTAAACAGTAAAGCACTGGGAAGCATCTCACAAAGGCAGGAAAACATACATTACAATGCACACGATAAATAGGCTAAATAGTCCGGGTTGAATATTTTCATAAAATTGTGTATCCTTCATAAAATCAGATGTCAGATGTCTGATAGACAGGCATTGCTGCCTGAAAGACTGATAGGCTAAGTAGTCTAGAGGTCTCCAAACCTGTTCATATCAACAAAATCATAGTAACAAGTTTGCCTAATGAAAGACCTTTACCTTCTGGGCAGATCATACTGAATAAGCAGGCAAGAACTCTATTTGAAAACAAAAACTAAGTGATTCCCTAAGTACCCTCAAGATGCACAGAAAAACAAGAAAGACAGAATTGCATATTGGTGTCATGTCTATCACAGTAGATTATTTTATCTCTTCCATTAGACACACGGCAGATTACTTTATTGTACACTGCAGACCAAGATGCCAACTGGTAAGAAAATCCATATAGCACAAAAGCACAAATGATGATATATCAGCTGTTTGCAAATAGAAGCAGTCATTGCACAGTGATGAGGAAAAAACAATGCCATTTTTCATGATGGTTCCTCAAAGAATCTGTAGGGATTACAACCTTTAGTGGCTGTGTTGACACAGGACACTTGGTTTGTTTGTTTTATTTTGTTTTCCTTTGTGTTGCCTCTAATAAAAAAACTACAAACTGCTCCCTGTCTGGATATGGCTTGGATTTTATTACATTCTGCCTTTATAATTGAGACTGTGAGTGTCTGTTTTAAATCTTCTTTC
The DNA here is from genome assembly GCF_002078875.1 of Numida meleagris. Lineage (NCBI taxonomy): Eukaryota > Metazoa > Chordata > Aves > Galliformes > Numididae > Numida > Numida meleagris. The sequence goes on from NC_034410.1 coordinate 80,669,045, forward strand.
ATCTGTATAGTATTTCCAAATTTTATTTTCCATTGATTGCATTTTTTTTTCCCAAGAAACGTCCTAATTATAGTCCTACAAAATCTATATTTGGCAATTAAAAATATTTTGGAATGAAATCCAAAATATTGGATTTCATTCAATATGGATGCTGGCTGGTGGTACACATCATGTGATTCTGCTGCAAATAAATGGGCCATCTGAAATTCTAACACAGGAATCTGGCAAACATTTGTAATGATTTGACAGGTATTCTAAGGTGTGCAAACAAGTTGGCTTAAGAATACATAGTGTCAATATATCACACTGAAAACCAACCAACCAACCAACCAACCAAAAAACACAACATGACCTAAAAAATATTGCTGATTTTTCTAAGAAGTCAAAATAGACAGGTCTGGTTTCCACTAATTATGTGATTGAGGATAATTAATTTTCCTATTCCATGAAAGTTCTGACTAAACAGAATAGTTTTTGTTGGGGGAGGGGAATGAATAAATAAATGCACAAATAACACATGCACACAAACCCGCAATAATAAAACAAAACAGAAATATTTGTGGTTAGAATGAGAAGTTACTACTTATTTACATTTTATACTGGGCTATCATTTATCTGTAGTACAGAACATACAGACACTTAATTCTATAGTTTAGTACAGTCTGTACTACTTGTGTTACATGAGACTGTGAAGACTTGCTGATCAAGAAGATATCACAAGTATTCAAACTCAAAGCTTATTCAGAAAGGTTTAAATAAGACATAATGTTCATTTAAATTGAATGCTAAAGCATTGGCAAATACTAGTTAATTTTTAATCACTGATTGCTATACTAAACTCATTTATATGTGAGAAGCCATTGACTTGATTACAACATTATAAATTTGTAATTCTTGTTCAGAAAAGGCATTGAGACCTGCCCTGAAGAATGTATAGCTGAATATGACTGCTTAGCTTGTGAAGCTTTAGCAGAAAAGCCATTAATTTGTGAAAACGGTGTTCAGTTTACAATTATTTTGTCTTTCTTGATAAATGTGACTTCCTTGAGACTCTTCTATCCTCATGATGTGCCTCAATCCAGTCATTGTAATAATATATTTCCAAATTGAAAGGGTGTTGCATTCTCAAATAAACTTTGACATTTGTAATCAAGTGCATTATGATCCACTGACTTATGAGCATGTTTTTGGGATGTTCTATAGATGAACTTCTATTTCAAAATAAAATGCATTTAAAACTCCATTAAGTAAACATGCAAGAAGAGGTGAAGGAAAGAGACTTTTCCAGCATATGGTTAAGGTAATGTGGCAGAATTTTAAGCATGGAAACGTTAAGGGAATAAAACATGGCCATGTCTTGGCAACAGTCTTAGTTGCAAGCCTGAACAACCATTCATTCAAAATGTTATTATTTACTATTGTTATTAAAACAATAGTAAAACAGCTTCATTGATGTGAATAAGTAGGAAAGAAGATTCTTGCCGTAGTCTCTTAATTACATCCCTGTCTGTTCCAACTTGTCATGAGGATTATCTGCAGAGAAATTAATGCTCACCTTTCTTTCTAAAACATGTAGTCGTATTATCTTTAATACAGGGAGACATCCTTACAATAGATTAACACTGAATTTTCTAGTGAGGAGTAATATTAGGCGTCATTTCTAAACATGGATATTAAAAATGTCATTTCTAACAGGTTCTGCAAGGAACGAGCCAACTGCTTCTCTTATTACATTTGAAATAAAGCCCTGATTGAAATACCACCACAATCAAGAAATATGACTTTCAAATGAAACATTCTTGGAGGCAGAGCACTTTCATTCTGAGAAGCAATATACTATTGTTGTCTACTATATACAAAAGGATGAATACTTTGGAAGAAAGATGGCCATTACAGGCTGGAAGATAATGTTTGCAGAGGAACCAGGAGGACTGATTTGGCCATAGCTTACTTCACAGTGGAAAACGCAATTAACCTAGATGTGCTTTCCAACTGAAAGTTCAATTGTCATATATTAAGTTTAAATTTGGAAAAAAAGGTGGAGCTTTTATAACAGCTGCATTTGAAAATCTAGCACAGCAAACCAAGTTATTTCTTCTGCTAGCTGTAAGGAAATTTCCAGAATTTAATTTAAAAAAAAAATAAAAGACACAGAGCATAACTTGCAAATGAGGAAAACAAAATAGTCTAGAAAATAACATTCTTTATACTTGAAACCATAGCATCTGGAACATTGTTTTCATTACACATTGGGAAATAGCTATTAATATTTCAGCATAATGAGAAAAAAAAAAAGCCTACATTTCTTTATCATGCTTGTTGATTATTCTGTGTATTTAAATGGAGGAATTTATTCTGAATTTTATGTGTGTCTTAAACTCCTATAGCCATCAAGAATAAACCTACAAGTGACTTGTATGTTTGATTCTGTTGTTTTCAGATTGTGTTGTTTTTCAATTTCTGTTGCTTGTTTCTACTAGCTTACATCTTTTGAAGGATGAGTATGCTGAAATTGGTGATCTATATGTCAGAAGAAATGCACAAAAGAGATTTAATTATACACAGTTGTAGACAGGCAAAAATAGTATTTAACATAAAGATGCTTAATCTAACATTTCTGGCAGCTTGTCCATTCTCTTCGTTCCACTACCCCCAAAAACTCTCCACTTCTGTGACCTCATAGAAAATATGGCTGAACACCTGCTAAGGGTTCTTTCACATCATCTGTATCCCAAAGTGAGATTAATCACACTGAGGTCTTTTCTAACAAATAGTGATGTAAGATGTTCTTTAAAACTCTTGATAATGCTTCTCAATCTTGGTGATTCTATGATTCTATGACTCTATGAACACAGTAGGTTTATGGCTGTCTCTCATCAGTGCACTCACCATTAAAACTTTCTCTTTTTCCAACTCTGCCTCCTCAGACTGTGGAGTGCTCAAGAATTTGGAGGAGGACACAATCAGCAGAGCTAGTTAGGAACTAAACAAAGGGATATTTCACGCTATGTAATGTCATGCTGAGCAATTAAAAGTGATGGGAAGCATTCTGGGGGAAAACCACTGCTCAGAGGTTGGCTAGGCATCCTTCTTGTAGAACGTGGTAGGTAGCTTTTGCATCTGTTTGCTTTTTCTTTATTTATTTCTTCTTTGAAATTCTTCTTTCCTTTTCTTTTAAACTATGCTTAACTTCAATTGATGAATTTTCGGTCTTTTACTCTTCCTATTATCTCCCCTACACCACTGGAAACAGCTAATGAACAGGGGTTAATACACAATATTTCTGCATTTACGAATTTTAAGTGCTGTCTGGACCACTTTATTTCTTATATCTCAAGAACAAAGAAGCAATTTTTGGTAGCTGTCTTAACTAAAATATTTATATTGCCAAACGCATATATTTAACTTTCAGGATTTTGAATTTTATTACTGTGATATCCTTTGCAAATATAGCTTTACTCCCAAGGTTATTTAAGCTGTCTCCATTAGACATACCTTATAATGCTTGTTCTATGTTGGAAAATTCTATGAGTTTCCATGCCATGTATAAGGCAAACTACATAATTTGGATCCACAGATCATGAAAAACTTAATGTTTGTATCATTAAGCTGAAGGCATAAACAGGGAAATTTAATAAGAACGTGAAATTTATTGGAAGTTGAAATCATACAGGTGAGTAAGAATATAAGCACTTAGATTTTGTTGCTGCATGGATGGCATGAGAATCATGACATTAATATCCAGAATACTGTGAATTAATAAATAAAAATATAGCATCTTGTGAATATTGAACTATTATTAAACAAGCTGAATTTTCTCTACCTTATAATTGAATATTTGCTGACTATTTCTTGAATTGAATTGTTATGTGCTTACTTTTTAAAATAGAGAATGCCATTCCAGGATAACATTTCTTAGCTCATTCCTGATATCAGCTAATGCAAAGTATAGGACTGTTATTAGCTTCAGGAGTGCAATTTTCTCAGGCTAAAACTGCAATACACAGAAAATATGTCAAGTATAATGTAGAAATATCAACTACTGAGAAATTAGATTTTTCTGGGTCAGGGCTAATGCCCTTCAATTGCATTCAAATTATTTGTTGACCGATTTCTCACTGCACTGTTGAAAACAAATGAACAAACAAACAAACAAAAACCCTACGTAATGTCACTGGTATAAAATGAAGATAAAAGACTGAAAATTGGGGAGGCTCTTCATTTTTCATTTATGTAACCATTTTGTTTCCCTTTCAAAATAAAACCAGAAAGAACAATGATTCTAATAGAACAGTGAGAGGAAATGGCTAGTATTAGGAAAAGGGTCATTTCAAAAGAAATTTTGAAAAAAATGATGCATTTTATGCCAGAATCTGAAAGGAATTTCTTCTTTCTATAACTTGTGTTCACTGGTATGCCTTTAATACCTTGTTTTCTCCTAAATCCCCTATTAAAATACATCTGTTTGAGTTTTATGACAAAAAAGCTCAAGTGTCTCTCAACAGTTAATTCAAATTGTGGCACTGCTTGTCAACTCAGTGCAGTCAGTTAGCATCATATTTACTGCCATGAATAATAAAATTTGTATAGACTTGCAGCAACCTTTTCCCCCCAACTTAAGTGTATTTTTAATCAAACTTTCATCCATTTTCCTCATGCTTTCCATTCACTAAAATACGTGACAATTCTGATTTCAGACTTCTGTCTTTGCACTGTTGTAAAGCACTCATGTTTACCCAGTATTCTCTGCATACAATATAAAAATATAACTCTGATACATGGATATCTGTAAAAGTCCATTTCGTTTCTGAAAGTTTTTCCCATTTAGCAGTTAGTTTTTAGAACCCATATCCAAGTAAGAACTTGTTAGCTTTCTACTAAGTGCTGCAATACATGATCTTTTAGATACCTACATTGTTCAGTCATCTAGTCCGCAACATTAGCTGCACAGAATCCTAACAAGAGGTGCTGCCCACAGTGACATCCCGCTCCTCTCCATGTATTCAGGACCCAGAGCATCCCCTTCAGCAAAGATATTTACAACTACTTATTCTCATGTGACAACATCAAAAATGCACATAATTTAATCCCAGAAAAATCTATATGTTTGGCCAAATTTTCCCTGTTCCTCTTGAATGTCTACTGTTTTCTGCTGATAAACAGCTTAAAGTTGTACTGCTGAAGCATAAGAATAAATAAGGATGTCTATAAATACTCCAATGTAAATACAAAAAATTGATATACTGCTCTTTTGAATAAGTGTGCTTTAATGAGTTTGGAAATCTATAAAAGCCATAGGAAATCTTCCATGCTAACAAATAGTATTTTGTACATCAATATTATCAATTCACACAAAATATAGTATTGCAAATAAGAACTTCATTCTTCAGGAAAACATTAAACTTAAGAAAGAAAAAGGATATTTAATGGAAAATACTGTGCTGCTATTTAGAGGCAGCAGATGCTTTTATATATGGCTGGATGGTTGCGTGGAGGAAACGGACCTGGGGGTATTGGTCAATGCTCAGCTGAGCATGAGCCAGCAGTGTGCCCAGGTGGCCAAGAAGGCCAATGGCATCCTGGCTTATATCAGAAATAGTGTTGGTTGCCAGTAGGAGTAGGGAAGTCATTGTCCCTCTGTCCTCAGCACTGGTGAGGCCGCACCTCAAATACCGTGTCCAGTTTTGGGCCCCTCACTGCAAGAAAGACATTGAGGACATGTTCAGAGGAGGGTGACAAAGCTGGTGAGCGGTCTGTAGCACAGGCCTTTCAAGGAGCAGCTGAGGGAGCTGGGATTGTTCAGTCTGGAGAAGAAGAGGCTCAGGGGAGACCTTATTGCTCTCTATAACTACCTGAAGGGAGGTGGCAGTGAGCTGGTGTTTGGCCACTTCTCTCTTGTAACTAGTGACAGGACGAGGGGGAATGGCCTCAAGTTGTGCCAGGGTAGATTCAAGCTGGACATTAGGAAATACTACTTTTCTGAAAGAGTGGTCAGGCGCTGGAATGGGCTGCCCAGGGAGGTGGTTGAGTCACTGTCCCTGGAGGTGTTCAAGAAACATTTAGATATAGCGTTGAGAGACATGGTTTAGTGGGGTTATTGGTGCTAGGTGGATGGTTGGACTGGATGATCTTGTAGGTCTTTTCCAACCTAGCTAATTCTATGATTCTATGATTCTATGATTCTATGTATATATATATATATTCAGGGAAAATTAGGCATGCAATGATGGTTTCTCACCTGTTTAGTTATGAGGGGCTAACCTCTGTACTCTGTGATCTAACTAATGAAGGAAATGTCAATGAAAAGAAAATCCATGATCTCAACTTTATCTGGACCTCTTGTGAAAATACACAGGCAGATACTGTCAAAGTACTTATCATAAATGCAGTTGTATCATTTTGCAACTTATGTTATTATATTCAAAAGATTTAGTCTGGATTCCAGAGCCTTTGCATGGGGAACAAACTTAGCAGAACCACTTAATATGAGACAAGAGAAGACTATATTTTCAGGATAGCTCTGAATGGCAATAAAATTGGGAAAGCAAATAGGTAAGAATAAATATGCAAATAGGTATTGTCCAATCATCCAAAAAAAAAATTTCTTGATAAAGTTGATGCTTCTATTTCTATGATGCTCCTCACTTTAAGATTATCAAATTATAACTGAGTACTTATCTTTACAACACCTAGCATTGAAGTAGTTAATAAAGTATTTGGAGGGGCTTACATGGAAGGAGAATAGAAGACCATAAATGCTAAATCTTTGCATGTGTAGAAGCTATCCTGTTGGGAGAACAGAAGTGTTGAAGTTGCTAACTAACTACTAGCTCTTCTACTAAATATTACTTTTTTGAAGGAGAACAATTTAGCATGGAACCTTCAAAAACAGATGAACAAAGAGTTGTCTAGGGTAAATAAGCTATCTGTACTCCGCATACAAAAATATTTCCAAAGACTAATCTGTCCCATCCTAAACATTAGAGCGATGATATCTGTTCTGCGGTATGCCATTCTACCTAGCTCTGGCCAGTGACTTTCCAGGGCACTTGAACTGAAGGATCAAATTAAGTGTCTAACTTTTAGATAGCCAATAGAAGGTAAAGTATATCCCACTCTGAGGAAAAAGCTATCTGTAACAGTAAGAGTGACTAGATGCAGTCAATCAAGGATTCTAGTTCAAGATATCTCAGCAAGTAGTTCTAATAGACAAGTCATCTTCAGATGCAAGAGTGATCATGTTTTTCTGTTAACTAATAGGGGAGACTAAACAATGACTGACTTAATGACTAAACTTTGGGTGGCTAGATGTTGGTGAAATGAACTGGATTTCAAGTGATCTTAGAACACTGAATACTTAAGAATTAATGTCTGTGTAAATGTCAGGGGGATAAATTTCATATCTTGATCATGTTCTTTTAGAGTTTCATCATTATTCTTTGCATTATTTTCTCTTGTTGAATACAATAGAAAATATATATAATATATATATGCTATAGAGTATATAGTATATAATAATATATTAGTGATATACAAAACATTATTTTTATTCCATGGCAGAAAATGCAATTGTTTTGTTTTTATAGCCAGTGAAATTTCAAAAACAAAAATTTCTAGACCCAGTAAAAATACTCCAGGAGGTGATATACCTTGTGGACATCTCCTACAGCTCTCAAGATGTTGCTATTAACATTGCTGAAGAAAAAGAGAAGGCAGACCAGGTTTCTAAAATAAATATTATTATTCTTCTAAATTGAGAGCCTTATACTAAAAAACATGATTATTATATTTAGCTTATTACAAAAAAAAAAAAGTCATTACTTTCCTAATATGTGCAGAAGTAAAAACATGCTTTAGAATCCTTCAGAATAAGAATGCTTTTAAAACTAGAAATAAAACACCTTCTCTACATGTAGATGATCTATGCGAAATTAAATTCTGAATTTTAAAGCTGAGGAGTACAGGATAGACCCTAAATGGGACTATAGGTAAGATTTTAGCATCTCATTAAAAAATACCATGAAATATATATTCTTATAGCATCTCAATGTATTATGACTTTCCATTAACATCAATGGGACTTGCACAAGTTTTTGGATAGGCAGAGAAGTTTAACAAAAATAATCTTATGAAAGCAAAGTAATTTAAGTTTAAAACTGAAATAAGATTCCATTTTTAACACAATCCATTTTGTACATATTTACTGTCACACATGGTATTGCCACTTTAAATCCTTTTTTTTCTGGTATCATCTACAATAGTTAATTGAATTAAGTTTTTGTGACTAGCCTGGTTTTATCAATATCCCATATCATGACATCATGCAGCAGGCTATTGTGTGCAGAGGTACAGTGCACTTGAAATCACAACAGTGGTTTTGTTTTGTTTTAATGGGGATAGGGAATAAAAGAATCCATGTGTCTTTGTCTCTTTAATTAAATAAGTTATTTTTCAGGACAAGAATCATAGATCATATGTTTGGTAATTGAAAAAGATACCTGTCATGATTATACTGAAACCTTGATTCAAAGATACCAGATAGATATTTCTGGCAATAGTATTGTATATATTATCTTGGCTCATTATATTTGTGCTGTTCTTTAAAGTCTGTATTTACATAGCTCACAGGTTTACCAAAAAGAAAAAAAAGTCTTTTTATAGTACAACAAAAAGCTTAAGCTATAGATGTATTAGTTCTTCTTAGTTATTCACAGCAGCTGGAGCAAGGTCTGATTTTTATGTTGGTGTTTTTTAGTCAGTTAGTTTGTTTAGTATCATTTAAAAATCGTATTACATTTACTCTATTTTTTGCTTATGCTGGAATTGTTATGTTTTGTTTTTTGTTTTTTGTTTTTATAATTCCATGTCCTGAACATTGTCATATATGTATATATAACCCTAAAAATAACTAAACAAGAGTATTTAGACCAACACACAGATGCTTTCCAAACTTATATTATGCTATTTTCTCTGGCTTTTTACCAGTAACGCGTCAGAGCATCTAGCTAGAATACAGTGAGTAATCTGATTCCCTTAAAAACAAACAAACAAACAAACAAACAAACAAACAAACAAACAAACAAACCTAGAATCAAAAAGGTAAAGAAAGCTTTGTGGTATTCAGGGTTCACTAGGTGAGAGCTGAGACTTGAACTGTAAGTTAATTCCTCCTTGTAGCAAAAACAATGTGTAAAGATGTTTGCCTTTGGGATTTTCTTACTGTGCTACTGGCATTCAAAGTCATACAGCCAATTATTTATTTCAGCTGAATGTCATCCAACATATGGATCTAATAGCTTTTTGCTCATTTAAAATCTAATCAGTCTTCAGCCCAACTGCCATTGGTTGTGAAAAAAAAAAAAAAAAAAAAAAGAACATTTAAAGCAAAATAAAATAATTCAGATCTGAAAGGATGTTCAAGGAAAAGCTTCAGTCCCAACCTGTGATATTTGCTAAGACAAGTTTTTCTGGATCCATTAATAATACTTCCTAAAGATCACCACATATTCCTCACTGAAAGGAGTTTCATTCCTAGATATATCACAATAGAAAAGATGCTCTTAATATTTTAAGGATTTCCCTTCAATAGAAACATACACTATCTACATTGAATTATTATTCTGATGTACAACTGCCAAGTAGATGAAAAAAAAGAGGGACTACAAAAAAAGCAGACAAGATAAGATGTATCAGTTTCACAGGTACACTATAGTCTTCCAGATGAATACATGGTCATTTAATTGGTAAAGGCGCTGTTGTCTGTGCCTGAAAGACAGACAGATGAACTACAAATCTGCACTGAATCTTGCTTTTTCCATCAGGAACAATTAGCTTTCCTTGTTCGAGCTTTTTCTTCCTTTTTAGCAGTATGAATTTTAATTTTTATTATTTCCTCTAATCATGATCAGAGAGTTCTGTAGTGTAGAGCAAAGAATTCTAACTGACACCTTCAAAACCTGAAGAATACTAACAACCAAATGTTAAACAAAGCCTGTGCTTGATGTCTTGGGAGAATCACAGGAGGTTTATTGGCTTTTGAAAATGAGAGGCAGTATTTTTCTAAGTTTTGAGTTTCCCAGATATTATCATAAAAATGTCTCAGGGAAGCTGCTTAATTTTAAGATAAGTTCTATTTGTAAAACTGAACTGCTAAGCGAAGCTGCTGAGGGAGTGAAAAGGTCTCAAACTCTTGTTAGAGAAAATCAGTAAAAGTACATTCTGCTGTGTTTGTGAAATTAAAACTTTGGTATCTCCATAAGTTTTTCATAAAAGCTCTCTAAAAATTGTGGGTTTTTTTTCCACCTGATAATGTTTAGAGACATCCTAATTCCTATGCGTTAGAATTATGCCAGAAGTTCTGCTGATTTTAGGAACATCAGAATCTGCTCCAGATCTAAAAGCAATGGTCAAAGGAAGGAAAGGTGGAAATTGACTTCTTTTGCTTATTTTCCCAATAGCTGAAGATCTCTTCCAACATGAAACTTTATTCAGTTCTCTTGTCTGAATGTATTTAAGCTAACTTTTCACAACTTCCAGAAGTATACTCCCACCATTACCTTGGTTTTAGAAGCTGTTTATTTCAATAAAAAACAAGTTTGATGAGTTCTGTGAGCTGGTCAGAAACATATGGAATTTGCATTCTTCAAAATTTATCCTTTGCCAGTGATGGTTTGAAGTCTAGAGTCCTTACAAATGTTATGTCACTAAGATTCCTGAATACAGATTAACAGGATGGTGGTTGATGCATTTTTCTACACTTCAGACTTTACTGGCACCTTAAAAATTTTTTTTTTCATTTAGGGCAATGATTCATCCTGGATCTTCCTTAGTCCAAGATACTTCTACACCAGAAAAATCATGTTAAGAACATATGGCGGCCTGTAATTCCTCTCCCTGAAGATATTTGAATACTCACAGTTGACTGTGAACAAAGCATGTTTCCATAGCTTAGTGTTGCAGGATGCAGAAAAGCTGCATGCCATACCTGGAACAAAAAATGATTTAATTTAAAGAATTTGAAATTTTTGTAAAATTCATTAGCAATCTCCCCTCTGCCAACTGTATGCCCAGTGCCATTAAGGGTGCACATTTTAATGTTTCTTTTTATGCTCTCTGGTCTGGTGACTGTTCACAGATTCCAGGCGAAATAGAGTCAGTCTCTCACAGTGTCTAAGGAAAACTGTATCATTTTTGCCCTGAGGATTCTGACTACTGGTCTACAGATGGAAATCTTTTTTTTTTTTTTTTTTTTTTTTAATGCAGTTCAAGTCTTCAAACACACATGTACCCCTCTCCCCCATATTATGACTGTATATTTATTTTGGGGAAGCGCATACAGACAAACATCAGAGTTTAGAAAGGAATACTGTCAGGGTCAAAATATATTCCTAGATGTGACTAGATAATAACTTGAATACATAAAAAGCTTTAAATGCTGGAACAGCCACATCATTTTGCAATACCAGAGTAGTTAATGGTTTTTGGGTATATCACTGTTGTTTATGTCATTGAAAATAAGTGCTTGATTCCACAGCTCTGTTGTGACAAGACTTAGACCGCTTGTACTTCTTAAAGCTGAAGTTTTGCTTATGACTGTGCAATCCTTGAGCCCAAGATGGTGATGTGTGACCAGCTGAAAAGAACATGACCGACATTTACAACTTTAAGAATGTATCTATCTGATAAAAAAAAAAAAAATCACAAAATCTGATGTGACTGTGAATAATACCATATATGGTTTATAACATTTTTAAGCACTATTTATAATTAAAAAACAACAACAACAACAACAAAAACAGTAAAAAAGGTTTTGTTTTCTACAGAAAAAGGAAAATACATGTTAATAGTATCATGATTTGTATGGCCTAAATGTAGAATATAATGAGCGTGTTTCCATTCAGCATCTTTATAAGACTTGAAACAAAAAACAGATGTTGATGTTTATTAGATGTATTAAACTGCACAATGTCCAATAGAGAAACAGATGCAAGTTGAATTTATGAAAAGTTATTCAAATATGCATTTCCAGTGGGATGAACGAGTCTGAGAATTATCTGGATCTGGATAACATGGATCTTTGTACTGGTTAGGATACCTTTCAAGGTTATGTTTTATCCTGATTTCTGAGGATTTTTTACATACTGTTTCCATTCTGAAAGCAAATCTATGACATCAATCTCAAGCCATCCTGCTATAAACTAAAAAAAAAAAAAAAATAGTAATGGAAGAAGCATTCAAGTACAAATGTTACCAAAAGTGCTTATTTACAAAAGAAGAACAGAAGAATTTTTCTAGGAGTAAAATATAGCTTTAATCTTTGATAGAAATAAATATTTCTGAAATACCTTAATACCTTCACTTTTCAACTGGAAGAAATAACAATTCTTAATGATAATGCTGGTTATAGAGTCTACAGACATATCTGTTTTTTTTTTTGTTGTTTTTGTTTTTGTTTTTTTTTTTTTTTTCCGTTTTGAGTTCCAATGGCTATGCCTTAACTCTAATCAATTAACTGTGCAGTCAGGGTGTTTCAAGGGTCAGGGTCTCCTTGAAATGTGTTAGAGCAGGACCTAGAATCCACTGCCTGTCCCACTACACTACTCCAGCCAGTGCAGCCCCAGACCGGGGCACTGGGCACACAGGTGCACTCAGTGGTCAAGGTCCATTACTAGGCAGGGCTGTGGAGATCTGCAGTGATCGTGCTGGGGCAGGGGCTGATGACCCATAGTTGATGTTGGGTCCTGGACCTGGGCAGGTTGGGGGAACCCCAGGCCTGAGCAGAGTGCTCATGCTGGGTAGGAGCTTCTTCACAGTAAAGAATTAAGGAGATCTGAATGAGTATATGAAACTAGGAAAAACTTTTATTCCTTTTTTAATCTAAGAAAAAATAGAAAACTTTATTTTTTCATCCAAGATATCTTTTGCTGCTTCCTTCCTCTCACAGCACTTTTGTTTTCAGTCACCACCTTTTTTCCCCCCTTTAACAGCTGCATTTACAATATATATAACAGTATCTGCTGTACCATGCTGCTTAAATTATTTACTATCAATGCGCTTTTTCGAACTACAAGAAAAAGAGAAATAAAACAACTATTAACAGTAAATTGGACTTCATTACAACTTCATAAGTCTTGATTTAAGATGATTATAAAATTAAAACTTCATTGGTATAAGTGCAAACATCTCCTTCCTAGCGTATTTTATTATTAGTTTATCTTTACAGCCTTTATTCTTGTCAGAGAATTGTGTGATTAGTGACTATTTTTACAAAACACACTATATGTTTCTTTTATACACAGTCAGTAGGAATATAGGACACCTGCTGGTTCAATTATTTTATATTATTAAGTTTTGGATGCTATTTGTTTAGGATTGATTAAGTTTGTATGCAAGTTAATGTCAAAAAACATAATGCATGCACCATTTGAGAATAACAAACGTATTAAAAAATCAAATGCCTTAGACTTTCGAGAGCTTGGCATCTGTTGAGGAGAGGTATTTAAGAAGTAATAAATTCTCAATTATTTTTTTTCTCTCAAATGCCTTCTAGGTTTGATAAATAAGCTCAGAACTACTAAATGCAGTAGTGCTTCCTTTTCCTTGTGTCTCACACAGACCTGGAAAAAAAAAAAGAAAAAAAAAAGAAAGAAAGAAACAATCAAGTCATTGCATTCAGTAGTATATTTCCTACAGATTTTAAGTTCTATTTTCTGGAACCACTAGACCTATCAACACATTAGTTCCACGTTCCCTCCTTCACATCTTTTGTAATCTTCGTTGGAAAATGACAGTAGATGTTACATCTTTGCTACAAGAGTGAACATATACACTGATCACCCAGATGGTGCTAAGTAAAGTACATTACAAATGTAGTAGTGCCTCATTAGTCTCATCCTTACCCATCTACCAGTTTTCAGCAAACTTGTATGAACATAGCTTTTCTTGAGATTTCTTTAACAGAGTCAATGCATATAAGCTTTTTTTTTTCCTTCTTTTTTTCTTTTTTTCTTTTTTTCTTTTTTTCAAGAAGAGGAAGAACGAAACACAGAGAAATAGATGACACAGGCTATGGTCTGTGTGACTATATAAACCTCATTTTTATGGAAAATTCAGTCACAAACATATGCATCATTCTCCAGGTGAGCTTACCATGCAAAATAAAACTGCACTAGTGAGTATAAAATTCAATAAAATCTTCATTAGTTATCAGACAGAAAATAGGAAGGGTATGCATTTTGTAGAGCATTTTCCCTTTTTTTTTTTTTTTTTTTTTTTGTATCCCTCGAAGCATATATGCTATATAAGATGGTGTGTTGCTACAATAAAGTCGGACGCATCTCATATTGAGTTGATCTTGCGTTCCCCACGCAAGTACCGGTAGTGCAACCCTTTTGGGGAAACTTGGGGCGTTCCCCAACACACTAGATGAGGGCAAAGTTCTAGAATATAAAAATGTTTCATTTTATTCCTCTTGGTGTTGATCATTCAATCTTTCATGCATTCAAATTGTCCCAGCAACTAGCATCATGCTTAATTTTATTTAGTTTGAATATTATGTTTTGTATTTACCATGGATGGGCCTAGCTTTTAAGTCTTTCTTTTCTGAACTTAGGGATACAGGGAACATGCACACATGTTACTTGTTTATTTATCTAATTGTTTCAACAGCTTGCATTCTTATGGCTCAGGCAGCTACACTGTATCGAACTTGTATTATACTTAGCTACAATTTGTTTTTTTATCTTGAAGTGCATTGTGTTGTGGTTTAACTCAGCAGGTGGATAAGCACCACACAGTCATTTTGCTCACTCCCCCACTTGCCAGTGGACAAAAACAAAGGAGAACTCGTGAGTTGAGATAAAACTATTTACTAAGATAGAGAGAAGGAAAAGAAAAATCGTTATGACTATATATGAAAGTATATAACAAGTGATGCACAAGTAATTGTTCACCACTTACCAAATGGTATTCAGCTAGGCCCCCGGTGAGCAAAAAAAGCCAGATGAACTCCCACCTCCCTCAAAACTCCTTCTGCATGATGTCATATGGTATGGAATATCCCTCTGGCCAGTTTAAGTAAACTGTCCTAATCCTGTTCTCTCCCATCTCTTTGCTGAGAAAGTGGAATGGCCTTGGCTTTGTACAACACTGCTTAGCAATAACTAGAAACATTGGTGTGTTATCAACGTAGTTTTTCTCAAAGAACCAAAACCAATACATCATACCAGCCACTCTGCAGAAAACAATTCCATCGCAGCTAAAACTAAGATACAATTTTAGACAGGTACAACTGCATCCACATCATAGCTATTTTTGTTACTCAAACTGTTACACTTGAAATATCAAATGCCAGGTATGGAGATAAATTTAGGCATGGGTGAACTCTCCCCTTCTTTCTCTGTTATTGTCTCTTGTGTCTTAATAATACAGTAGACATTGTCTAACATCTACTTTTCAGAATTATGTTACATGGCATCCATTGGCAATTTATGATATTTGAAGCTGGGAAATGTAATAAATTTCTGTAGCTTCATAAGATAGTATATGTCTGTATATCCATTACAGAAGTAGGCTCTTTTTTCTTTCTTCTTTTCCTACAATTCCTCTACACAAACTTACTTATTTTTCTTAGATTTAATCCTAAATAAATAAATACATAAATAAACAATTTATTGTTCTGAAAAACAATTTATATTAAACAGCATTATTCTGCTTTTTGTCAGTTAGTCTTCTCAGGCTTGTTCACATTTTGCTCTCAATTTTATAGGGATTAGAACTTCATCCTGTGAGAATGCTAATCTCTTCTTGCTCCAGATCCTAGGAATCGTTTTTAAGGTTTATCAAAGGTCATGTGTTCTAGCTATTATTCCTTTTGTGTCTGGAATATTTATCTACTTAATACTATCTAAATGTTTCCTAATAATACATTGTGTTTGCTTCAGCAAGCCTGCTTGCTGAACTATTACATGGACAAAATGATGCATTCTAATGCATTCCACTGCTTCCCTCCACCTTCAGTGCATATTCTAATTTAATGTCTATTCTAATTTGTCCTCATTGATCAATTTAACCTCTATAATACTCCTTTCTGTATAATTGTATTTTTGGGGGTTTATTTTGGATTTTTCATGCATGCTTGAAAACATTATTTAGTCTTTCTCTAATGGAGATAGCATTAGGAAATTATCTGCTCCACTGCCTTTAAATATGTATTAGTTATTTGCCTACAGCATTCGTCAGTGAGAGGGGTGACTTGAGATGTATGTATCTGACAGATAAATCAGGTCCACACATTCACAGATATACTCTTAGTGTGAATTTGATCCCTCACGTTACTGGAATTTAGAATCTCAGAGCTAAGGTTTGAAAAACAATTAGAGGACTTATTTGCAATGGCTGTACATATAATTAAAAATATTTTATCATCTCTGTTATTCTTCCTTAAGTCTTCATTTAAAATATTTTGGAACTTGTAGTTAGTTGCCCTAAGGTTAGCCTTAAGGCTATATGGGAGTCATAATTAGTATAAGTACCTACAAAATTCCATCTCTAAGTATGTTGACAAGTTATTACTTATTCACACATATAACTGCCAGAAGTCATCCATAAAGAGTTGAAAACCATAGCAGAACATAAGGAAATCATCACTCTTCTAGAAAAAAAAATAAAACTTTGTAACAGTTAGATATAATAGAAAATAGAAGCGCTTCCCATATTTCAAAGCTAAAACGACAAATGCCCAGATCTTACAAAATCACAGAATTGTAGAGGTTGGAAGGGACTTCTAGAAATCATCTAGTCCAACGAATCTGCTAAAACAGGTTGCAAAGGAAAGTGTCCAGGTGGGTTTCTAGTGTGCACAGAGAAGGAGAATCCACAACTCTTTTGGGCAGCTTGTTCCTGTGCCCTTTCACACTCAAAGTAACAAATTTTTCCTTTGTGTTCATATGGAACTTCCTTTGGCATAGTTTGTGCCCATTGCCCTTTGTCCTCCTGTTGAGCACCACTGAAAAGAGCCTGCCCTCACCCACTTGATACCCGCCCAGCAGATATTTATAAGCATCAAGAAGATTGCCTCACAGTCTTTTCTTCTTCAGGCTAAAGCATGCCAGGTCTGCATGCCTTTCAGAGAATCACAGAATTGCAGGGGTTGGAAGAGAAATCCCCATTGTAGCAATATAAGTGTATACTGTACAAGACAGAATGGCATGTTTGAGATGTCTGCTTTGTGAAAAGACATATTTTCTTCATGTTTAATGACTCGTGTTTTTGGAATTTCCTCTTTATGTCTGGGAAGAGGTAAACACCGAGGAAAAAAAAAAACAATTAACCCAGAATATAGTCAAGCTGCAAAGTGATTTTCACAGAAAGAAAAAAAATGAAACGTATCTGTGCTATATTATTGAACAAAATTTTTCTGAGAAGATATGGTTTTACACTACCACAGCTATAATCCAAGTCAACCATCTCTCCAACGCTGAGGAAAATTAAATCTTCTCAGGATTTCTTGGCTGCTTGTGAACTAGACATAAATTTTTAAACTGAACCACTACGCTCTGGGAATATTCCACCTCTAATTCCAGAAGCGAAATCTCCTTTTAACAAAAGCTCCCAAACTGTAGCAGTAATGATCCTTCTTCAGGGAATGAGAACTTCCCCATTAATATCATTGCCACTTTCAAAATCATGTATGCAACAACAAAATATAAATATTAATCTAATAAAATACACAGCAAAAGAACTGTTCATGTACAATTCTGTATATGAAGCAACAATTATAAAACCTTTAATACCAGTCAAAATTTTCCTGTCACTTACAATTTATACACTACTGAGAAGAGAGAAGGAAAAACAAATCAAATTATGTAGCAATACACTAGCTATTTCTCAACCTTCTGAAGAATTTAAGTTTGCTTTATTTAAAATGTGTAGAGTACCAAAATATTACTATAAACATATCTTACAGAAGAATAAAGTATTTTAGCCACGAACACTCAAATATTTAACAAGATAATTTCATTTTGGAAACTTTACCTAAGAAATGCTAAGTAGGAAACAGAGTTTGAGAAAAAATAAGCAAACATTCTTGTATATGACATTAAAAAAATTACAATTCTTTAAATAAAATTGTTTTTGTTAGAAAATTTACACTACCTCCTCAATAATGTCAGGCAAAATATAACTAGGCATAAACTTCTAGGTAGAGATGTGCAACAAATGAGGAAGTATACTCCCTTATGCTACAGGAGTAACAATGTTGAAATAAGACTACAGAACCATTAATTGCCATTGTTCTTTTGCAGACATACATTGTAGTTTATTATAATATACAGTCACATTTCAAACTGAACCACAATTTGACATGACAAATACCCCATCAGAAACCTAGCTACAGAAGAATAATTTTCTTTACATTTTCTTATCCCATCAGTTCCAAATACTTTTTGAATGCTGTATCTCCTGTTAGACCTTCAGTTTTGTTGTGGTTTAACCTGACAGGCAGCTAAGCACCACACAGCTGTTTGCTCACTCTCCCCACAGAGAGAGAATCAGGAACAAAATAAAACTCGGAGTTGAGATAAAAGACAGAAAAGGAAAAGAGAAAACAAACATTTTAAAAAATGGTGTATATATATATATATATATATACACATATATATATCCACAAGGCAACTACTCACCATTCATTGAGTGTTGCCCAGTAAGCAACACAATTGCTCACTGACCAACACCCTGCTATGTGTCATCACCTAATCACCAGCGCCCAGGTAATCCTGGAGCAGTGGCTGCCCCCTGGCTAACTCCCTACAGCATTATTGCCTTCTTCATGATGTCACTTTGGATGGAATAACTCCTTGGCTAATTCAGGCCGGTTGTCCTGACTCTGCCCCCCTCACATCCTCTGTTGTGTCACAATAGATGTGGCCATTTCTGTTTGTACTAGACCTGGGCAATCACTCATCACACAGCAACAACAAAAACATTGGCGTGCTATTAACATTGTCTCAGCTGAAACCAGGATAAGTTTAAAACTCTTAGTAGTATAATTATCTTGTTTCTTTGTAGACAGACAGTATTATAGTAATCAAGAAAACACAGGAAAATAGAAACT
The DNA here is from genome assembly GCF_002078875.1 of Numida meleagris. Lineage (NCBI taxonomy): Eukaryota > Metazoa > Chordata > Aves > Galliformes > Numididae > Numida > Numida meleagris. The sequence goes on from NC_034410.1 coordinate 80,688,156, forward strand.
CTAAAAACATTACAAGATAATGGTAATTTTTTTTTTTGATTGTACCATTCTCTTTTTCTGAAGGCATATCTATCTAGAACTATGTCTTGTCTTTGACACACAGTATGATTTTCTCTGCAACTGAGAGGTATAGATTTGATGGATAGACTACTGGATAGTTAAGGAATTGGCTGGATGGACACATCCAGAAACTTAATGACTCAATGTCCAGATGGAGATCAGTGTCAAGCAGTGTCCCTTAGGAGTCTCTACTGGGACCAATACTGTTTAATATTTTTATGAATAGCATAGTAGGATTGAGTGCACCCTTGGCAATACTGTGGACAACATGAAGCTGAATGATGCAGTTGATAAGCTGGAAGGAAAGGATGACACAAAAATTTCTAGGCAGGCTTAAGAAGTAGGCCCTTGTGAATTCCATGAAATTCAACAGGGGCAAGTGTAAGGTTCTGCACCTGGGTTATGGTAATCCCTGGTGTCTGTACGAACTGAGGGATAAACGGATGGAAAGCAATTGTATGGAGAGGGGCTTGGAGGTCTTGGTGGATGAAAACTTTGACTTGAGTCATGTTCACTTGCTGCCCAGAAGCCAGCTGTAAACTGGGCTACATTAAAAGAAGGGTGGCTAACAGGGTGAGGGAGGTGACTGAGTGACATCACATGTGATGTGCGGAACAATCAGGGGATTAAGCCCAGCCAGCATTGGTTCATAAAAGCAGGTCCTTCTTGACCAACCTGACCTCCTTCTATGGTAGACTTACCCACCTGGTGGATCAGGGAAAGTCTTTGACGTAGTTTACCTAGACTTCAACATTGTCTCCCACAGTATTCTCATACAGAAGCTGGCAGCCCATGGCTTGGACAGGTACACTCTTGTCTGCATAAAGAACTGTCTGGAGGACCAGGCCCGAAGAGTGACGGTGAATGAAGTTAAACCCATCTGGTGACTGGTCTTCCCCAGAGAGTTCAGTATTGCAGCCTGTCCTCTTCAATATCTTTACTGATGACCTGGACGAGGAAGTTGAGTGCACCTTCAGTAAGTTTGCAGATGACATCAAGCTGGAAGGAAGTGTCGATGTGCCTGGGGGTAGCAATGCCCTACAGAGGGATCTGGACAGGCTGGACTGCTAGACTGAGGCCAATGGGATGAAGTCAATTCCAGATTGGGGATTATCTAGTACAAATAATGATGTGTCATATTTGCACGTTTCCTCCTAAATTCTAAATATGCTTTCCACTTATATTAATATATTACATATTTTAATCAGAGTTTGTGTTTATAACACTACCCAGAGAAGCAGTAAATTATGGCACTTCATAAAATAAAGAACAGTTTTCAAAAAAGCTACAATTAGATGCTCTTCACAGATAAACTTGCTAAGATCAGATCAAATCCAAATCCTATTACACAATAGCAGAAACAAGAATACCAATCAAAGCAGCTCTTGGAAAATGAATATTTGTATTACCCATATTTTTTCAGATTATCTATGTCAGATTCTGTCATGATGTTGTCACAGAGCTGTTGCAGTGAGAATCAGCAGATGGTTAAACAATCCTAAAATGCCCTTCAGGAACTGCAACAGCTGTGTATGGTCAGGATTCGTAAACTTATCCAGAGTAAATGTGAACTGGGAACTGTGTAGCATGGAAACACAATGGTTTCCTTTACTTGTCAAAATGACTTTGCAAACATTTCTTAAGCTTTGAACTTTCCAGAATAAATTCAGTAAGATTTTTATAGTAATCTTGTGTAAACAGTCCACATACAAAAATTCAAAACCAATTTATTAACTGAGACTATGTTAATTAAAATGAATTGAGTAAAACGATTGAGTAAAATGTACCTTTCAAATACACAGATAACAGTCCTGCAGTCGTTAAATCTTTTAAAGTTTCTGAATATTTGTTTGTTAGCACTTCAGTGTATATCCCAAATATTTTTACTTGTATTTGGGTTCAACAATGACAAAAACAATAGAAGTAATTACTAGAAAATCTGTATCATGTTGTACAGAAAACAGTTTAGAGCTGTTTCTGGGGTTATACAAGGAGCTGAGACAGAACTCTGACGATTGATCCAAACTGGTCAAAGGGATATCCCATACCATATGGGACTATGCTAAACAATAAAACGGGGGAGTGGGTGGGAGAGGCTACCTACTGCTAGTCGGGAATTGAGTAGGCATTGGTTAGAGGGTGGTGAGTGATTGTGCTGCACATCACTTTCTTTATCGTTACATATACATATTTTATCATTATTATTATTTATTCTTCCTTTTCTGTTCTATTAAGCTCTCTGTCATAATCCACAACTATTACCCTTTTTCCATTTCTTGTCTCCACCCTACTGTGGAGTGGAGCGAGCACATGGCTATGTGGTGCTTAGCTGCCTACCAGGTTAAACCACGGCAATTGTATACAAGGAATTTCCATTATTTTTCTTGAGAGACCATGTGCCATCTAACAAAACTCACTGTGGATGTTTTCTATGATGCTTTCTCCATTTAATCTCATTCCTCTTAGTTACGTCCTTGAGGGAAAAAAAGTCACAGTACACAGTTTCTCTCCACACATAGCTTTTACATTTCTCAGGTATTTCTGGTCCTGATCTGCTCCATTAGTTATCCCTTAGTGAAGCCCTCATTCATATTTAGCTACTTCATTGCTTCCTCTTAAGTCAACTTTCCTAGCCCCTTGATCATTTTTATGCTATGAGCTAGAGCTTATTCTAGAGCTTATTCTTTTTAGGTCCTTAAAAATATATGCCAACAATACAACAATAATGACCATATTTTCATGGAAGAGTACACATGTTATTATACAACAAGTTGTAAAGTTGCAGTGTAAAGAGTTATATTATTCCTGAATTGCTTATTTTAGAAATAATCAAAAATAACTTAATGCCCTATGTGAGAGCAATACAATGTCTCAAGTGTTTATCCTCCAGCATGATTTAATATACATGGAGACCAAAAAGAATTAACAAGACTGTCTTTATATTCCTTACAACAAATGTGGTCATTTCAATTCTAGCCTACAGTAAAGTGATAAAATTCATAGAACACAAAGAACTCTATTTAAACCACTTTCTGAAGAGAAAAAGTATGTCTCTTTTGGAATTATTGACACAGATATTAAACGCAAAGAAGCTAAATAAGCAACCAAGTATTGGAAGAGCATGCAGACAAAACAAACAAAACAAGAAAGCAATCAAAAACCACCAAGGAAAACAGGAAAATGAAAGCACCTGATTTTAATATAATTTGTTGCTTTATCACTCAGAGAACAAAATGTGGAATTCCCACAACAAATGGAGCAAGAGAGAGAATTGGCAAAATAAACACAATTTAACTTCCAAAGCTGTATCGAGACTATTATATGTATTTGTGCTCTTGCAGGGTCCTTACAAGAATATACGGAGATAAATTTCAAAGGCTGCAAAATATTGTTCTAGTAAACATTATGATTCAGTGTTTTATTACTCAAAGAGCTTTCAGAAGAGAGAGTACTCAAAAAAAAAAAAAAAAAGCACCAGAAATACAGAACAGCATGGCATCAGTAAAACTGGTCAGATGTTGATAATTTTAAAAGGGTATGATGGGTTGGGGGCAGAGGAAAATCCCTCAGGTTTTCTGATGTCAAAATATTTGAAGTTGGCCTAGCAGCTTTAAAGTATGTTACCTCATTGTGCACCATAGGCAGCATTTTATTCACTTATGGGGGTGAAAATCCGAGAACAAAGCTAATTCCAACACTCTGACCTCTGCAAGTCAGCCAGTTCTCAGTCCACCTCACTGTCCACTTATCTATCTCACACTTTCTAAGTTTCATAATAGCATAAAAGGATGTTGTGGGAGATGGTGTCAAATTCCTTGCTGAAGTCAAAGTAGACAACGTCCATTGCTCTCCCCTCATCTACCCAGCCAGTTATGACATCATAGAAGGTTGGTCAAACATGATTCCCCCTTGGTGAATCCATGTTGACTACTCCTCATAACCTTTTCTTCCACTTGCCTGGAGATGACATCCACAATAAGTTGTTCCATCACCTTCCCAGGGATGGAGGTAACACCGACTGGTCTGTAGTTTCCCAGCTCTTCCTTCTTGGCCTTTTTGAAGACTGGAGTGACACTGGCTTTCCTCCCGACCTCAGACACCTCCCATGAGCTCTCATAGATGATAGAGAGTGGTTTGGCAATCATTTCTGCCAGTTCCCTCAGCACTTGTGAGTGTATCCTGTTGAGGCCCTCAGATTTGCATGCATCATGTTAGTCTAGATCTCTGACCAGACCCTCCCTGACTGAGAACAAGTATTCCTTTCTTCAGACTCTCTTACCTCCAGGGTCTGGGATTCATGAGGACCAGTCTTAGCAGTAGAGACTGAAGCAAAGAAGGCTTTCAGTATCACTTGCTTTCTCAGTGTCTGGCATTACCAGGGCGTACACCACATCCAGCAGTGAATCCGCATTTTCCTTATTCTTCCTTTTGCTATCCATATGTTTAAATTAGTCCTGCTTTTGTCCTTGACCTCCTTCTCCAAATTTAAGGCTTTAGTCTTCCTCATTACCTCCCTGCGTGCCCTGACAGTATTCCTACATTCTTCACTGGTGGCCAGACCATTTTTCCACACTGTGAAAACTTTCTCCTTCCATTTGAGTTTTTCCATGAGCTACTTGCTCATCCATGCAGGCCTCCCGTTACCTTTGCCTGATTTTTTACTCTTAGGGATGCTCTGATCTTGAACTTTGAGGATGCGGTTCTTGAATGTTAACCAGCTCTCTTAGGCCTCCTTATATTCCAATACTCTAACCCATGATAAATCTCTAAACAGATTTCCAAAGAGGTCAAATTTGGCTCTTGTCAAGTCCAGGGTTGCAATCCTAATTTTTGCCCTGCTAGTTTCACTCAGGATTCTGAACTCCTGTTTCTCACGGATGATACAGCCAAGGCTTCCCCCAACCTTCACATCTTCAGCCAGTCCTTCTTTGTAAGAATAAGGCCCAACAACACAGCTCTCCTCATCAGCTCCTTCACCACCTGCATTACATAGCTATCTTCCATGCACTGCAGGAACCTCCTGGACTGTGTGTGCCTGGCAATGTAGCTTTTCCAGCAAATACCAGTGTGAGGAAAGTCTCTTATGAGAATCACTGTCTGTGATTGTGAGGCTACTTTCAGCTGTTTGTAGGGCTCATCAACTGCCTCCTCCTGATCTGGCAGCCTGTAGTAAACACCCAAAATGGTGTCACCTGTTTTATCCTGCCCCTTAATTCTCACCCATAAGCTCTCCATTCATTCATCATTGATCCCTAGGCAGAGCTCAATACATTTCAGTTGCTCTCTCACATAAAGAGCAACTAACTCCACCACCTCACCTTGCTAGCTTGTCTTTCCTAAAAAGCACGTAACTATCCATGACATCATTCCAGTCATGCTAGCTGTCCCACTGTGATTACAATGAGATCATGGCCCTGCAACTGCATACAGATCTCTACTTCTTCCTGTTTATTCTCTATGCTGCTTTTATTGGTACGCAGGCATTTCAGAGAAGAAAAGAGATCGGAGGATGCAGGTTTACCTAGTGGGATGCAAGAGGATTCCCCATAGCTATAAGCATCCTTGAGGTGGCTGAGCTTCTGGCTCATGTCATGGAAAGCAGCTAAGGAACGTTTGTCACCGTTCTGGTTGGCCTGGCTTATTCCTGAATTGGTTGCAATGGTGTAAGCACTGCCATTTTATACCCCATCCCCTAAATTCTTTCATTTAAAACCCACCTCAGTAAGTTAGCTCGTTGCCAAAGATTGCCTTGTCTCTTCTAGACAGGTGGATTTTGTATCTTATTACTTATATATTGTATGTTGTATTTTGTATACTGTACATACTACGTATAATAATAGTAATATAATAATAAATATTGTTCAAAGCCTAAGCCCATCTCTTAGTAGTTGGAATATGATGAAAAATTTAATATAGTTCCCAATGCATACTTAATACCTTCAAATCTTGAGGTTTAAGGCAGGTTTTTGAAGTAGATGGACCTTAGGTCTGAACCAGTATTTCTATGTATTATCTGATTAACAAGACCTGTAACTAGTAATTATATTAGGAAGTTAATATGAAGTGATGTGTGTGATAAAGAAAGACTGGATGTAAATTATAATACAAATTAGTATGAAAAAATATGAAGAAATACATTCCAGATCAAATAGTGGTCAGATTACTGCAGCAAAATTATAATACTTCAGTTTCTAATTCTTAAGTACGAGTACGCACTGTCAGTATATAAATGCTTTCCAGTATACAGTAAAAGTACTTCTCTATATTTTTTTCTCAGTGCAAGTATTTTTTCTATATTTTTTTTTCTAAGTCCAGGAAATGTTGTACTACTGTTAATTATATACTTGTACTTGCTAGTTGACAGCAGGTGTAGTTTTTCCTTGCTTTGAAGTCAAAAGATTAATAGCAGTCAGATCTTTAGATGTGAAGTACATCAAAAGATCTTATTTTATTGTCACTCCAACAATTTTCCCCAAAGAGAACATGGACTTGAAGATGGAAGCATAAACAGAGAAAGAAGCAAAAGAGAAGCACCTTGTTCATTAAGGACCCTTCTCAGATCTTTTATGTATGTAAGGATAGCTTTCTATCTTCCACCAGGAAAAAAACAGTTCATTCTTCTCTAAATAGTAAATGTGCTGTTACCTAATTACCTACTAAACCTACACGTGCGCTAACGAGCTATTCTCATTAGGACCATTGCAACACAGACACCAATATGATGATATAAAAAAAGGCAAATGGCATTTATTGTTAGGAGTTACAGAACTATATAGTGTCTCTTATCTATTACCTAATCCTTGCTTATCTGTTACCTGAGCTCACGCGAGCTACTGACCAATCATATACGGAGCGGTCATGCACTTCCTTGTTTTAGGCAAAGAGTGCTGCCTCTCCTGATTGGTGGGCGGGATTGCCCAATGCTTGCTGGACAACTTGCTGTCTGTTGCACTTATCCATCCTTCCCAGGGGAGCCTTTCGATCCAAGAAATCCAGTTAGTCCTTGAGGCCCTGGTGGTCCTGTGCATTCCTCAGATATGTTCCTCCAAGCTGTTTACCATCTCTCCTAGGACAGTTCATCCTTGCCCGTTACAGCATGCGGGAGGCCTACATCCTGTTACATCTCGAGTCCCCGCTTAACGCCTAATACAACAATGTGTGAATATTATTAAAACTTCTCTTTTGTTGTTGTTGTTGTTGTTGTTGTTTCTACATATCAGATTTTTCTTATAAAGAGGCTACAGCTTCAAATCATGATGTTATTCATTGAACATAAAAGTCTGAGTTTTTTTCCTGGTACCATACGCTATTATCACTAACATCAAATCTTCTTTTATTCAATTGTATGTGAAATTGAAGGGCAATTAAAAATTTAAATTAAATACCTCTATCAGTGTAATCACTGCCATGTCTTAACTTAGTTTGCATGACATAAGTAACAGGCATTACTTATCTGCTCTTCTGGAGAAGAGTAGCTACTATAATTTTCTTAGAGATACTTAAGAACAAATAAGCTGAACTGAAGCTTATGCAGTCTCAGAGGATAGGAGTCTATTTCTTCTAATGTCCACTTATTTTACACCTGAATAAGAAACATCTGGATAACATGAGGATAAAAGTTTCTACTAAATCCACATTACAAAAAAATTACCAAGGCTGCTAATCGCTACGTAGTAGCAATCCAGAAAAGTAAGAGAGAAAATTAAACTGCTATAAATGAATGATAATGGATTTCTAACAACGTAATATTCCATTAAGTGATTTACCCAGCACTCACTAGCCCTACAACCTCTGACATCAATTTCCATAGCAACAAATGGCAATGTTACCAGCCAGAGCACATCCAACTACAGAGAAAATGAGCTCTAACAATGTAGTTCAAGAGAAAAATAAACCCATTATAGCAATATAAGTGTATACTGGGCAAGATAGAATGGCATGTTTGAGACGTCTGCTTTGTGAAAAGAGATATTTTCTTCATGTTTAATGACTCATGTTTTTGGAATTTCCTCTTTGTGTCTTGGAAGAGGTAAACACTGAGGAAAAAAAAAAAAAAAAAAACACAAACAATTAACCCAGAATATAGTCAAGCTGCAAAGTGATTTTCACAGAATCACAGAATTGCAGGAGATGGAAGGGACCTCAAGAGATCATCGAGTCCAACCCCCTGCTAAAGCAGGTTCTCTACATAGGTCACACAGGTAGGCCTCCAGACTGGTCTTGAATATCTCCATAGAAGGAAACTCCTCAACCTTGCAGGACAACCTGTCCCAATGCTCCATCACCCTTACCTTAAAGAAGTTCTTCCACATGTTTGTATAGAACTTCCTATGTTCGAACTTTAGGCCATTGCTCCTTGTCTTATCACAACACACCACCAAGAAGAGCCTGGCCTCATCTGTTTGCCTCCTACCTCCCTTTGCATATTTATAAACATTAATCAGATCCCCTGTCTGTCTTCTTTTCCCCAGGCTGAATAGACCCAGGCTACTCAGCCTTTCTTCATAAGGGAGATGCTCCAGGACCTTCATCATTTTTGTGGCCCTCTGCTGCACTCCTTCTAGGTGATCCCCATCTTTTTTGAACTAGGGAGCCCATATCTGGACACAGTAGTCTAAATGTGGCCACACCATGGCAGAGTAGAGGGAGAGGATCTCCTCCCTTGACCTGCTAGCCACGCTCTTTTAAAGGCACCCTAGGATACCATTGGCCTTCTTGGCTACAAGGGCACACAGCTGGCTTATGGTCAACCAGCTGTCCACCAGAACACCCAGCTCCTTCTCCACAGAGCTCCTCTCCAGCAGGTCATCCCCTAACCTGTACTTAAATTACAGCAAGCTCAAGTTACGGCAAATAATTTCATGCATTTTGATACACTGGCTAAACACAGACCTATGAGAAGTGAAAAATATGCAGCTGTGCATTCCATTTTGATAAAGAAATTAAAGAACTTCTTACAAAATTAAAAAACAAACATTTTTGTATATTTTCACCTCTATTTTCAGCTGGCATAAATACATTACTTGCAAATTTTCACATGGAATATTTAGAGTTGCAATCAGACTTTCAACTCAAAGAAAAATTTGATCGTGCCTCTTTACCAGACTTTTGTAAGCCCTATCTCACCAGCAAAAAATATCCCTTGCTTCACAGTCATGTCTTATTTATACCATCACTTTTTTAGTAGTACATACCTTTGTGAACAATTATTGCCAAGGATGAAGAACAGATAGAATTATATTTCATAAAAAATCTATGATGAACACCTTGATAACTCACTAGGAATGGCAACCACTGCCATTGATCCCATCTGATGCATTAGTTTCTCAAATCTCATCACATCCGACTATTTTTATGTTTTTGTTGCTCACTGACTTTTATGATTTAATAGAAAATACATAAAAAGAAGTTTTGTTACTTATATACATTAAGTTTATTAAATATTTTGTATGCGGCATGACAATTCTAGTTCCCTCTTTGCCCTGGCAAGCCAAAAGCCTGGACAATTGTGAACTAAACTATCAAGATGACTACTGACATGCTACAAAGGCCTGCAAAAACAATCATATGCAGAGACTTATCAGGCCCGTCAGTTATTCTATAAATCCTTCATATTGCCCAGAAGAGTGAAAAAATAAGTTGCATCAACAGCTCTGAACCATGCCTTCTCTTCCATTCAAAGGAAAATACCAAAACTAAAAACGTGATCTCTCAGAATGTATTTATTATGTGGTCAGATTTAGAAGTGACTGTCTATTTTAACTTAAAGTCAAAGTGGAAAAAAAAGCCACAAAACATGAAGAACTGTTGGTAATAACTGTGGTTGGTTTTCTTCCTGTTAAAATTAACGTGAATATATAACTTGATATTTGCTGTTGCAAGGAGTAGAACCTATCAGCAGGCCTTAAACTACACTTACTTACAAGCGTAAACTTATAGGCCTTCTGCTGCAGAACACTCTTTACTAGTAAACTTGTCAAGCACAGCCTACTTCATTTTATTTCCTTATAATTGCCTAACCTTGGAAATCAATATTGTGGCAGAGCATTTCTGACATCATTTTATACTAAAACAATGTAAGATACCAAGCTGGCTACAAAAGTTTTACAGATTACCTATTCCACCTGCAACTATGCCTCACCTACCAGTTCATCTCTCATTCTGTTAAGTGCAATAACCAGGGAAAAAAAGAGACAGTTTACCATGTTTCTTTCCACAGGAGTAGTTCAGATAGCCCTAACTCTTCCAAAACATCGTTCTGCAGCTCTGACTCTCCCAAATCAGTACCATCTGTTTGTTCTAAAACCACTGTTCTTTCCTTCTAGAGGAGTCCAAATAAGTCTTTCATCTGTAAATCTTTTATGATCATCTGAGCTTTTTGTCATCCTTTCTATAGGTAAACTATGCTGTCGTCCATGGTCTTTAATCTTTTCATAGTAAGAGTTTTGGGGAAGTTTCCCCCACCCTGGAAGGGCAATGATTCATTTTGTTGGTCTATTTGATTTTCTTACACTGAATTGTTCTATAGAGCAGTATTAGGACTGGGGTTACAAGAAAATACTTAAATGTGTTAATCTAAAAAGAATTAGTCATTTGCCTTCATGTCAAAGTAATTATTATTTTTCTTTTCAGTCTTTTATATTTCACAGAAAGTACCTGACTTTTCAGTGTAACAACTTGATTCCAGAACATGGAGTTATTTTCTCAGCAGGAATGTAAATATTTTTAATGGAATCAAGAGGAAAGAAAATACAGAGACTTAAACACGTTAGTACATCAAAGTACTCTGGATTAGCACCAAGCATTGAACTTTTTTTTTTTTTAAATATGATGTTAGAAATTTGAACTGTTGATTTGTAAATTCAACTTTTAAACCATCTATAAATTAAAGCACAGAAATAGAAATATATGTCCACTCATATGTGACTGAGTTGCATAGCAAATCTAACTGGATGAACTGACACCCTCAGAGAAGCTGAATCTCTTCAGTGTATTTATTCTAGGCTAAAACAGCACATTACTGTTAAACCAAAAAAACATATTTCAAAATAGATATTCCTTGGAGCAATTGTAATTCCAGCTAATTAGACTGTGCTTTTCCAAGACCTTTCCAACCTTCATTTACACACATATGACACATTTCAGTAAGATGAAGAGAACTTCGGCATTAATTATGGTCATTTCATGGTCAGTCTATTTAATAGTGCCACCTTACCTCTTCTACCTCTCACTACCTCTTTCTTTTTGTAAAGGAAATGTTAGTTTGTTGCATTGGATTTTAATGAAAGTGAAATATTATAGACTTCCACAAATTCATGATATATTACTAACTCTCCCTAGCATCATAAAGTTCTCTCAAGAGGACTTTTATCTTAAATTATGTTACTGTGACTCAACTGAAAATACATTAAAATAATTTATTTAGCCCTTAGATAACATTTAATTACATTGAGAAACACTAGAAGATTTTAAAAACTATTCAGCATAGAAGTGAGAGAGCCCTATTAGGAGCCAATGAAAAGCTTATTTCAGAAGATAGATTTTGAATGATCTTTATCCCAAACATTCTATGATCTTTAGGGTGTATACTTCTAGAATTTTATCAATAAAATACTTGTAACTTGGAGAACTAATTTGCAGATTATTAACTCAATTCTTCCATAAACATATTTTATATCGCATATCCCTGCAGAGATTTTAGAAAACTACAGATACATTTAATGCAAATTTATTAATATTTAAATTTCCTGGTGCTTGTCACTAGAGATAATCTTTCTACATGCTGAAATATATCAGGTGTCTTAAAAATACAGACAAAAAAAAAAGTAAAAATAAAATTTTATTCCATTAAGGACAGGTTTTTGAATTCATTGGATAGAATACAGTCAAAAGGACAAACAGAACATATTATGAATTATTTGGAAAGGAACAAAACAAAAACAAAATATAATTAAGATTTATATCTAAATGGTAAAACAACATCAGTTACACGCTAGGCAATTCTCATCCCTGTCTTGGGCTTATGTGGCATGGTTTTGGTAATGCGGGAGGCTGTAAGGATGGCCTCTGTGAGCAGAGATGAGGAGCTGCCCCATGTCAGATCAAAGCAATGCCAGCTGTTTCAAAAAGTACCCACTGCTGGCTAGAGCTCAGCCATGAGCAATGTTGAGTGTGCTCCTGAAAGCAGTTTTCAGACAGGGAAAAAATGCTGTGCAATGGTAGATAGGAGAGAAGAGTGATAAATGTGAGTGAATAGCCCTGCTGCCACCAATGCCTGTGCAGGAGTAAAGTAGGATGTCTTCCAGGAGTGAAGCAGCAGCTCCCTGCAGCAGAGAAGAGGCCCATGGAGGAGCAGGCCATCACCCTGCGGACTACAGGCACCAGATGGAGCAGATCTCCATGTGCAGCCATGGAGGAGCCTGCAGTGCAGAGGGGGATGAGATCTGAAGAAGGCACAGCCTATGGATACCCCTGCAGGAGCAGCCTGGGCCAGAGCTGCAACCCGTAGCGAGCTGTGCGGAACAGTGCCTGAAGGGTGCGTTCTGCGGTACAGAGCCATGTTGGAGCAGGGGCAGAGAATGAACATGAAGGAGAGCCAGGGATGAAGAGAAATTTGGTATTTATCTCAGTGCTGGCCTTTTTTTCTCTTCTTTTGAGGAAGTGGAGTGAGAAAATGGTGTGGTGGAGTCCATTGGAGTGAAAACACCACAAACTCTCCTGCTCGTAAGAAAAGAAATTAACCAAAGAAAGAGAAAGAGGGTATTAAGCTATATGAAACAGCTTTCATTAATATATTAGAGTGAAATTTTTAGCTTAAAAAGGAAACAAGACGGGTCCACAAAATCATGAAATGTGTGTGGGACATGCAATAAACAACCACCACACAGAATGCATATTTGCCCTGCCTTCCCATACCAATTTTGAGAAGCCACTGAAATTATCAGACAAAATATGTAAATGAAGTAAAAGAGAAGAACGTTTTATAACGCACTAATGACAGCACTCACTGCACCGTCTGACAGTAGAAGCTGAAAGTGTAAATGGGATTTAAAAGGACTAGAAAACTACATGGAAAACAAGACCATTCACAGCTATTGCACTTTCTGGCCCGTATGTAATCTCTTGCTCAGAAAGTCTCTATAATCAATGACTGCCAAAAACTGGGGATATTTAACCAGAGAAAGGATTACTATACACATCTGATTTTTTTTCTAAGTAGCTGCTACTGGCACATAATCTTGTAACCCCAAATACTGGCATATGACTTAATTTTAATCATTCAACCCACTCTTGAACTGAAATGAAGGCATTAAAATAAATTGCATTTTCGTATTATAACAATTATATTTCTGATGGAACTTAAGCCCAGTGTTGAAAATTTGACTTTCCAAGCATACCAAATAAATTCTCAAATAAGGTTCCATAAGAATGTGAAAGTTAGCAAAATTTGAATCTTAGATTATGAAAAACAATTGGAAAAAACAAGCATACAAAAAGCTGGTGTCACTTAGTTTTTCACAAGAAAATGTTCTTGCCATAAACTGCACTTCACTGCTCAGGTTGAGGTCAGGACCCAGACATGACTGAAACTGCTGCAACCTTTGTTTGTTTTCACAAGACCATTCTATTTTAAAATATCTACTGTATGTACTTAATAATATTTACATTTACTGGACTACTCTACACTATGCTATGAAGACAAAAAATAAAAAGGGAATTAGATTGTTTCTACTACAATACTGCTGGCCCACTTGCTCTAACTTAATATATGCTAAGCCATAACGTGATCTACAGATTGAAGTTATTTGATCTCATTTTAAAGGCATGGCTCTGCAGTATTACTATAGCTATTTGATTCCTGCTATGTTGGTTTAAACTGATCTATGATCTTCTGAGGAAGTCTAACTTGCATAAACCAACTTTAAAGGGTTATGTATTTCCACGTCTAGTTTAACACTGGTTTATTTATACCTCAACGTGTGTGAAGCTACCTTGTGTAAAAGTCAGTAACAATCATACAAAATATCCCCTCATAAAAAAATAGTGAGTTTCTCATAGATTACATTTGTGTTAACATTGTCAATGTTCTCTCAGCAGTACTTGCCAATTGGCAGGTTGGACTGAGAGGTATTCAAGGACAACTGTGGTTGGCAGTGTTTAAGTCTAAAGCTCTGCAGCTTGGAAGAAGGGGTAGGGTGGATGAGGTTTCCATGCGTGTTAAGACTCCTTTCATAGGCTACAGAAAAGCCAAAGACCTTTTCTGCACCACTGTTTGCCAGTTTGCAGTCTATATCTGAATATTTTTTTCAAAGGTATTTGTGACTCACCAGTTTTATCCCCAGGTATCTTCCTTGCGCTTGTGATCGTCGACAAATAGACTGAACTTCATTACTTTGTCATGAGTCATTGTCTTGCACTTATTGCCTTATGATTAATGTTCTGTAAGGGTTTTCCCTGAAAGCACTGCTGAAGCTTGCCAACTCAATCTAAAGCAGTTTGCCAGCTGCATCCTAGCAGGGAGGGAAAGCTGTTATTTTGTGTTGCAGGACTAGATGCTGGATCTCATGCAGGTAGTTGGCAAAGACAGCATTTCTAAAGGGTACTGTTTAACAAAGGTAATGATGTGTTCCCTACACTGGGCTCCAAAAGAGTTTCTCCTATGCATTTGTCAATAGGGGGATCTCAAAAGAAAAGACACAGATTCAATGTCAATTTATGACTCCTGCAGTTACATACTCAATTCAATAAAAAATAATTCAAAACAAACAACAATACATATGGAGCCTGACAAGTGTTAACATGAATCAAAATAACAGCCTCTCATGAATAGACTAGTCAAGCAATTAGATTTTGTCTTCAAGAACATTTGTACTGATGAAAACTTTTTCTATATATTGAATGATTAAATGTGTTGGCTTGTTTAAATATACATTTATGGCACCTGTTTTCAATGTTTCTTTGTCATTAGTTTTTCTTTTGCAGGGAAGTATAACAGGCTGACAATTTTCAAATGCACAGAAGTTTAGAATTAAGCTGCTAAAATTGGAAATATGAAATGGTTGCTCAAAAAAATTTCAATAAGCTGTTGGCTTTTGTCATATGACATAGGCAATCAGTTCCCAAGCTGCTGAATAAATGAAAAACTCAACCAGCTCTCACGTGATTTAACTGAGTCTAACAGAATCAGGGATAAGGATAGTCCTATACGTAGGACCAGATCAAGTGTTTGCCTATTTTCTGATGACTGTAAAATTCATCTACATGTTAAGTTAGGCTAAGAGTCAGAAAGCATTTGTCCAGCCTCTGTAGACGGGAAGCAGGAAGAGACAAAGGCTGACTGGTAAGGTGTAGTCAGAGTGTTGCTAAACATAACACAAAAAATATTTTTTCACTTTCTAAGTTGAGATACTGAAAATGTCACATCAGGAGATCACAACCTATGGGTGTGATGGATAATTAAAAAGAGGGCTTTGTAAAGGCCTGAAGTTTTGTCAGCCTTTTATTCAGTTCTACTGTTAAATATTCTTCTTTGTCAAATTTAAAAGCATCATCTATCATATTCTGTGTTGTTTTAAAGTCACATTTGAGCTGGGAGTAGACAAGTCATCAGTACACGTTTTTGGGTTGTACAGATTTAGGCCTTTACTAGACCAAGTTCTTCAAATATTTTCTCATGTCTTAAGAAAAGGCATCAAGGAGAAGACCATAGCAAGAAAGCAATTAAATACATGATAATTTATTTTATTCAGAAAGATTAGTAACTGGAAGTCTTTATATCCTCATATCCGCCGAATGTCATCTTTTAGTTTAAGAGATCTAAAGCTTGAAAAAGTAGCATAGGTTCATTCTCAAGCCAAATGCATTTAGCATTCAAATTCACTTTGATTATATAAAAGCTTTAAAGATTTTCTTTTGCAGTGCTTCTTATTTTGTCCGTAACCACAAGTCTGAGGGATCACATCATGCAGTATTTAATGTAATATCCACTAGGTCAAGCCTAAATTGTTTTTACTCTTTTTCCTTTTTTGACGGATAACTTTAAAAAAAAATTAAAATGAACAGTTCTATAATAGTGAGGTCAGATTTTGGCAGCTATCAGCAGCCTTGAGAACCAGCCACTTCCTTTCTTTTTAAAGCCTGTTGCTACTTTTTACACGTATATACATGTATATTAGAATGAAGATACAACATGACAAAATTGTTTTCTGAATCTGTAGAAAGCACAAATGTGACTAAGTAAGGGATGTGCCATTTATAATTATGAGCCTGGAAGTTAATGACTAAACTAGTGCACAAGAAAGAATAGGTACAGTAATCAGCTAATACCGGCTAAGATCAGAACATACTGGCTTCATTTGAACCATGATTCTGCAGATTTTACAAATCTTTAAACTTTGAAGCATAGTCCACAACATATTTTTGAGTCTGTTAGGAGAAGTACTTGCCTGGAAAACAACACCTCATAAGATTTCTCCTTTAAAACATTTGGAGATATTTAGACATAAAGCATTTATCCAGTATAGGATAGAAATAAAATAAGATGCTCAGTACATAAGTCAATGGTGCAGAAGTTCACTTTTTCACAGATTTCAAAATAGGATCTGTTAATTTTGAAATAATTTGAATCATAGTGTTTTGGAAAAAGTAGGGAAATCTACAGCTTTTCTGAAAAGTAATATGAAACTCTCTTCATTTGGGTGCCAAAGCCAGCACTGCCATGGCACTTGGAGCATCAGTGGCAGTGGTCTTATCAGTAGGCCAAAAAAAATCTTTAGCTGCTGCAAAAGTCTGAGCAGTCTCACATCATCTCCAGAATCTGTGGCATAACTCCCTGACACTGAATAGTTATTTAGTGACAAGAATAAAGTGAAATGGAAGGTGCTTGAGAGGAGGATGAAATGCCTCCAGGAACATTCTTTTCTAATTCAGCTCTTACCAAGGTTGAAAATCTTCACCCATACTTCAGGGTAAAAAGAGACAAAGTATTTTATGTGTCCAAACAACTTTAATTATATCCTGTGGCTTTTTTGCAATACTGCGACCAAAAACAGCTCAGCAAAGGAAAACAGTGCTTCCAAGTGAATTTTTGTTTCTTCAACCCTATTTGGCCTTGCTCCTGGATATCCTAAACCTAGCACAGTTGTTTATATTCTAACATGGTACTAAGTTAGTATATGACCAGTCTCTCTTTCATGGTTGTTTCTCCAGGGTATCAACATATCTAAATGTAAGGGGGGAAACAAATTAACAAAACAAACAAAAACAGGTTTATTTACTTTGTCAAATAAATAATTCTGAATCATTATCATCCAATTTCACTCCTGTACCATATGTTTGGACTTAGCTTATAAAAAATTACCTGATTTACTAATTTTTGTCGTGGTATTTCCCTATCTCACAGAGTATTTCAAGGGTCAGTTGCTTCACTGATTAGAAGCTTTTCAGGCATAATGGTCATAGTTATCCAGAAGAGACCTAATTATGAAAGCCTTGTCAGGAAAAAGTTTCACTAACAATATATGCAACTTCACCAAGCAAGCTTTTATGGATTTCAGGCTGTACTCTTGCTACCACAGCGTAATTACGAGTACCATAAACTGAAAGTAATGTGATCTAGTGATTAAAACACATATTATGTGATGTTCTCTCTGTGATGTTATGATGTTTTTAAATTTGTGTAAACTGAAGTGAGCATTGATAACAACAGTGAATACTTGCATTAGTCAATTTGAAGAATTGAGCAGCAAATGTTTAGTAATTATTTTGCTACTTTTAGAGATCTTCATAGTATTAGTGGACTATTTTCAGTTATGTCAGATTTTATAGAAAATTTGATGTGTCTGTTTCCAGTAAAAACTGTTCATATTCAACTAATGCTCCATATTAGTCTCTTTTATGCTTTCCAGGAAAAAAAAAAATAAAAAAAAATAAAAAAAAATTCAAGGATGCTCATATGACAGAATTATGTCAGAAAAGACAGAACACTGATAAGAGTAGGCAGAAGTCAATCTAACACAGAGATCCATTATGTGCATAGAGTTATAGCTTTGCTGCCAGTAGCAGGGAGCTCCAGACAACAGAAAGTACAGTAACCCAAGGAATGTGGATGAATGACCGAAAGCACTGCGAACAGTAGTTTATTACTTCTTTAATACTGTGCATCACTCCAATATTTTTGAACTAGGTTTCTGGGTCTCCCAGGGAAGGTAAACCCCAATGAAGATAGCCTTTTCTTTAAATTCTTCCTTTTTTTGCCCTTCTACCTTGACCTGATTTTGGTCAAGATGACTGGATACCTGCCTTCTGCCAGTGGACATCTACTGTCAGCAAACATTATGGAATTAAACTAACTCAAGGGATTTTTTTTCTTTCTTTTTTTATTCCCTCCCTGAATGCATTGTGTTGAGAACATAAGCATCCCAGAACAAATAGAAGAATAACCCATAACCAGCTTATGATATAAAATACATATAAATTGTTCTGTACTAGTCCATTGCAACTTCTGGCCTGAGCTCTATGCAGTTCAGCATGACCTTAGTTATATCAGGAAAATCTCAGATCAGCTGGTCTAAAAGATTATCCTCCCATAGTCAGCCACCTCAGTTCTTGATGTATTTTCCTTCACTTAGTTTAGTCTGTCTAGGGTGGAAGGCTTTTTTTTTTTGCTTTAAGATAAATGCTCACGTAGACAAACCTAACAGATTTTGTTAGGTTTTGTGTCCTACCAGGAATATAGCATACATACAATAAAACAGTGAAACATACAATAAAACAGTGAAACATACAAAAAATCATTCTTTCTGGCCACTACATATCGTTGTAGCATGAAAAGGGAATATTTGATCATATTCTGACCTCTGTGCAACATGCAAGTCTCTTATTCAGAGAGTAACATCATGTGATAAGCATATGAAAATCAGAACATGCTGGCTAAGCACATGCTTAACTTCAAAATTTCAGTCACAATCTCTCCGAACAAATTATTCTGTTAAGTTCTTCAGTGGAAAACTAATTTTTATTCTCTTGTTTCTTTCACACTTCTGATCAACAAAATCCTGTTATTTGTGAAAACTTCTAAGCAGATTGAGATCTTTCCTCTTTTGAAAATACAATATAGGTTAGCATATATTTTGAAAAATGATCTACAGTTTGCATAAACTTTTTTTTTACTTTTTTCTTTTATGAACCATTTCTACTGTAGTATCCAATGAGAAATGTTAAAATGCCAGTCAGACTGGCCATTAAATTACTCTTTGTATAGGAACTAGATATACCATGTAATTTCATCTTTTTGAATGGAAGATAGTGAGATAAAAATTTGGGAAGGAATTTTAGTTTTCCTAAAGATTTTCAAAGACTATGTCAGTCTGGTGTCGTTCTAATTCAAACACTCAAATATCAAGGAGTTATGTTAGTGGTTTCCTTTTTTTGTACTCTAATGTGAAACAAAATACTGCCATGATCTGCAGCTCTCAAGAGCTAACACTGAGATGATAATGAATGAAATTTGTTGAAGTTTGGTCTGTAAGAGTTTCCCGAAAGTGTCTGTTTTTCACAGGAAGATTACAATGATTAATGGAAAAACAGAAACTGAAATTTCACAACTTTGTGAAGTTTCTGTCTCACAACAGCATGGAAACAGTGTCAGTAGTGTTGTATCACTGGTTTTGCTGAGAACAGACCCTGTTCTCTTTCATTTCTGTCCCTATCCCCTGATTTTTATGACTACTACGACTTGTGCACCTCAGCCTCATGGTTAATCTGACAGCAGTAAGTGAAGGCAACACACTTATACTAGAAAGTAAAGTCTTTACAACTTCTTAACTGAGTTCAAACCCCTGCTGCAAAGTTAATAGTTCATTTCAGATCTAAAAATAACTGCATTGTTTAATATGACCATGTCCCACCTAAAAATTGTTCATTTCTGTGTTGTATTACATTTTGTCTGAGAGAATAACCTTCACTGTTAAGATACAATAGCAGTAAGGTGTAATCATTTTTTACTTTTTTTTTCCTTGAATCTCCCTGCCATCCTACAGAGGTTTGTTTACTTTTTAACCCAACAATATGTTTTTGTTTCTTTCTTTCTTGCTTTGTTTGTTTGCTTATTTAAAGATGCAATAGTAAGTATTATTTTCATATGTTTAGACAACGCTCCGCCAGACAAAAAAGGAATAAAAAAATGGAAGATGACCTGGCTCTCTTTCTCTCCTGCCACATGTAGTGAGGGAAGACAGGAAAAGTATGAAGATAAAGGTTGAAACGAATAGACACAATCCTCCAAGGTATTCAGCATTCAGTGAAGTTGGTATGTACTATGTATAAACATACTTTAATCCAAACTGGAATATATCCTCTTCCTTTGACAGATGCAGAGGGAAAAAGTTCTTTTCTGGGTCTTCTTGCGGGGTGGGGAGAGCCCAGTCTAGGTGGTCTGAAGGAAACTGGCTCACCAAGCTTATTGCTAGTAGTAGAATATATCCCAACTTACAACTGAGTCATGCTCTTTCTTTACCAGTATTTTGTTCAACAAATTGTCATGGTTTTGTGATTTTCGGTTATTGGTATTCCACATCATAACATCATGTAGTGGACATACCTAGTTCTCAGAAGAGAAGGACCACTACAGTCCCCACGGTACTTTGCTCCTCTGTTACCATTTCCAGCCGGAGGGAAAAGATAAAAGCTCGCAGTATAAAAACTTGCAGATCACGAGACCTCGCCCCTTTTTCCGCCGTCTCTCGTCTTGGCAGCACCTCACTCTCCAGCCGTCTTATCATCGGTAGTAGAGTAAGGCCTACCTTGATTTTGGGACATTCTCTCTCTCTGTATTGGATTTATCAGATTAAATTGTAATTATATTGTATTATAGTGTGTTGTTTTGCATTCCAATATTTTATTTAGTAAATTAGTTTGTTTCTCCTCAGATTGTTGCCGCTGTTCTTTGCTCTCAGGGCCATCTCCCTACCCTTTTCCCCTTTCCCCTTTTCCCGGGACGTGGGCCCTTGGGTCCCCCGTCCCCTTTGTCACGGAATCGGGCCTAACGCCCGTAAACCGTTGACACAAATGTTGCAGCATTTCAGTTCCCTCTAATTTATATGTACTTCTTTTTCTTCCTAGACTGATAATTAGATATTGGTATGACCATCTGCATTTCAGTTTTCTCTCACTAATACACTATATAGATGAAACAGTGCCATAGATCACAGACACAGAGAGAAATAATAGAACTACAGAGGAGACTAAGATGCACTGGTTTATTTATATTTCTCCAGATAAGCTTAGAAAATGGTAATACAAACTTTCTCCAGGACAACAATAACATCTTCCTGGAGAATCTTCCTTTTTATTTTCAGATTCTATTAGATGGTTCAGTGCCTCACGAAGTACGTGTGTCTAGCTATTCCATCTTTATTTTTACCTCTTTCATATTTATTAAATGACAAATACAAAAAGTAATAAGAATGTAATAAAAAATTAAAAAAATATAAAAGTATTTGGATAATGAAGGAACCGTATGGGAAAATGAAACATGCAACTAGTGGAGATTTTACCTGTTATCTTTACTGAATAAATATGTTGTTTGGCTGACTTCCTATAAATATTCTTATCAAGTCTTTTTAAAATAAATTGCTAACATAGATCTGTTCCATTTTGGTAGTTGTCCTGAATTTTTTCTGAAATATACTAACATTCTTAAGATATTTACTAAATTATCTAATAAGTCATAGGTTATTATCTTTCATTCTCTGCATTTCCTTGCTCTACATTTTTTTCCCCTCATAAATAGATACATGCAGGAATACATACAAACAGAAATAGAAACCATAGGTTTAGAGAAAGTGAAACAATGTGCTTTGCATAGCGCCTAGAATTTTTTTTGTGGTTGTCTGTTTTTTTATTTGTTCACATCACCATCATTCAAAGTAGCCCCTGCAGACTCCCTGAAAAACTTCCTCTTAATGCTTATGAATTGTACCATTCTTGGACTCTGTATTGACCTAATATTCAACTCCATACTGTTTGTCCAAGAAGTAATCTTGCCTGAGCAATCAATCAGTTTGGCAGTAATACACAGAACAGGTCATCCCTACCATGTTCACGCCAGGATCCATGTAGTATCATCACCAGTTTCTTGAATCAACAAATGATGATGCTCTCAGAGCCATTGTGAGAGTGGATGCCTTTGAGAGTTCTTAAAGTACCTAGTGACAGAGATATAACTTCCCATCATTACTTGTGGATGTATGCCTGTGATAATAACTTTAGCATCTGGAAACCTGCCATCTCTCCCACGTGGTTGATAGTATCATTCTGTTGACAATGTTGAACACTATGAAAGAGAATGGAGCTATGGAAAAAAGGGAGCTAACCTTCTACCAACTGGCAACTGAAGACCATCCTTCTGCATCTGTAAGCCTGTTATCACTGTACAGACTAGTCAGCTTGTGACAAGATTTGAGTATCAGCCCAAATATTCTGACACCAAACCCCTTTTGAGTTTCAAAAAAAAGCAAATAAGCAAATGTAAGATTTTGCTTCTTGCTCATTACACTAGATCTGCATATTAAAAAAAAAAAAAAAAAAAGTACACTTTAAGTCCTTAAACCTGCAGTTCTGCACTATATTTAGACATGCATTTTAGAACAGCTCTGCTCTTCACTGCAGTCATTAGGCTCAAATTCCCTGTTCACATTTGTCTGTTATTGAACTGATATCCCCATTTTACCCAAACCAGAATCTTTCTGTCAGACAAGAGCAGAATAACATCAGGGCTTGGAGCTATTCCAGGAGTCATCTTTATGATTTATTATACCACAGTTATTTCTTACTGCTTCAACTCAGTAATCAAATGAGTGAAGCAGCTGGACCAATGACAAGTATAAAGAACCTTATCCCACCATTCCCTCCCCTTTTAGAGCAGGGGAAAGTAAAAGGTATGTAAGTAAGCAATGTCTAAACTGCTACAGGTGCACGCGTAAGTGCATAATGCTAGGTGCTGTCAAGTGGCTGGAAAACTTAATTTCTTTTTCTCTTGAGGAATGTTTACATTCACTGTTACTCTTTTCAAAACAAACAAACAAATAAATAAAATCAGCTTTAATTCCTATAACAAAATTTGACTGTAAGACCAGTTTAGCAGAAACTGTGTATTTGTATGCTGACACCATTCTGTTGAATAATTAAGTAATCACAGTAGAACATAAAGAAATTTAGAGATGAGGTTCAGGGCGTATAGAGCCACATAATTTTTTGTGAAAATGATGCTATTGGAAGGACTTGTCTTGCTTATGCTTCTCTGTAAAATACACTGAAACAAAGAGAAGAAAAGGAAGAAAGAAGGAAGAAGAAAAGGAGAATTGTATAATCACAGAACCATAGAATCACAGAAATGCAAATACATAATAGAGTGTCATTACACAAGTCACAGATCTGTGTTCCTCAAGAGAAAGACCATTAGAATTAGCAGCAAAAAAAAGCAACTGTGGTTCAAAACTACAGAAGTTTTGAAACTATTTTGTATGTTGACAGACACAGCAACAGCTCTTGATATGCTCTGCCAGTGCTGCTGATGCTTCTCAGTAACAATGCATTTATAGAAGTGGTCCATTTATGTCTCCCCAGTGGTACTCAGACAGTGCAGCAATCTACTAGATCATCTATCCCTTTTCGATAATGAACTTCAACTTGTGCTGAACCAGTAATGAGTTAACTGATGAAACAGAGAAAGTTACTTGGAAAATAAATTTTAAAAAAAGGCTGACAGCAGGATAAGGATGAGGGCTTATATACAGTAATAGAGATAAAGAGACAAAAACAGTAGCTGAAAATTCATTATCATTATACTTCATGCCAGGACCATAAAAAATAGAAAGTCATGGGAGAAATATTTATGGTCATTCCAAAGATAAAGAAATGCTGGTGGAGGCACTACTAAAAATGGGAGTTGAAATAAATTTTTCTTAAAGTTATTTTTTAATTCTGTACTGATGGAAATTACTGATGCAACAATCAAAGCTGTTGGGGACAGAGGCAAAGTGTGAAATGATTCCGGTCACGAGTGGTGTTCCCCGGGGGTCGGCGCTGGGGCCTGTCCTCTTCAGTATCTTTATTGATGACCTCAGTGAGGGCATTGAGTGCACCCTCAGTCAGTTCGCAGACGACACCAAGCGGGCAGGAAGTGTCAGTGTGCCTGGGGGTAGCAAGGCCCTGCAGAGGGATCTGGACAGGCTGGATCGCTGGGCTGAAGCCAATGGGATGAGGTTCAACAAGACCAAGTGCCAGGTCCTGCACTTTGGCCACAACAACCCCAGACAACGCTACAGGCTTGGAGCAGAGTGGT
The DNA here is from genome assembly GCF_002078875.1 of Numida meleagris. Taxonomy (NCBI): domain Eukaryota; kingdom Metazoa; phylum Chordata; class Aves; order Galliformes; family Numididae; genus Numida; species Numida meleagris. The sequence continues at coordinate 80,712,559 of NC_034410.1, forward strand.
TGGAAGACTGTGTAGAGGAAAAGGACCTGTGGGTGTTGGTTGGTGCTCAGCTGAGCATGAGCCAGCAGTGTGCCCAGGTGGCCAAGAGGGCCAATGGCATCCTGGCTTGTATCAGAAATAGTGTTGGTTGCCAGTAGGAGTAGGGAAGTAATTTTCCCTCTGTCCTCAGCACTGGTGAGGCCGCACCTCAAATACCATGTCCAGTTTTGGGCCCCTCACTGCAAGAAAGACATTGAGGCCCTGGAGCGTGTTCAGAGGAGGGCGACGAAGCTGGTGAGGGGTCTGGAGCACAGGCCTTATGAGGAGCGGCTGAGGGAGCTGGGATTGTTCAGTCTGGAGAAGAGGAGGCTCAGGGGAGACCTTATCACGCTCTATAACTACCTGAATGGTGGTTGTAGTGAGCTGGTGTTTGGCCACTTCTCTCTTGTAACTAGTGACAGGACGAGGGGGAATGGCCTCAAGTTGTGCCAGGGTAGATTCAGGCTGGACGTTAGGAAATACTACTTTTCTGAAAGAGTGGTCAGGCACTGGAATGGGCTGCCCAGGGAGGTGGTGGAGTCACCGTCTCTGGAGGTGTTCAAGGAACCTTTGGACATTGTGTTGAGGGACATGGTTTAGTGAGAACTATTGGTGATAGGTGGATGGTTGGACTGGGTTATGATCTTGTAGGTCTTTTCAAACCTAGCTAATTCTATGACTCTATGATAGTTTTAAAGTTTCACTCAAATTTGAAACTTTTTTTAAGGTTGTAATATATAGAGATACTATTATTGCTTCAGTGAAAAGAATATATTAGAATAATTACATTAATGCTAGATTAAAATTAGTCACAATAAGGATAGGTATTCCACATCAGAACAGTTAGTATCACATTTGTTAAGTCTGAGTTTAGTCTATATGAGTAAAATCATCTGCACTGAGTTACTAGATTTAATTGTTAATGATCACGCTTTCCATAAGCAGTACAATATCTTAATGTTAGGTCAACAACAGCTTTATGATTACTTATATCATTGTTGAAGCCAGAATACTTTCTGGTCACGTAGTCATTTCAATCTCTTTTTCATTGAGAAAACTTCTGAGGACTGTGCTTTTCTTTTTTCTTGCTTGAGGAAAAAAAAAGAAAATCACAAATCTTAGAGGTGACCTTCTGACAAGAGAATAAATTTGAAACATTTTGCTTTATAATATATACTGGAATTCATGCTGAAACCTCAACAGTAGTGTATACTGAAACTCTTTCTCTGGCAAGCTTTTGTAATAAACAAATAGTAGCGGAGTAGACACGCTACAATTTTGCAGACAAATGACAAAAAGACTTTAGCATTTAGAAAATATAATATCCTAGATACCGTATCAATAACATGATGGAATACTACCTTGGATTAATGGGGAAGGGAAAATAGAAACGTGATAAAATGATTATTTTCTACCTGAAATATAATTTATCTTTGGGAATGCTTAGAATAAAAACTCAGCCAAGGGTTGCACTTGTTCTCATCTCTAGTTCTGTCTCATTAAACGAAGAAAGTAGTGCCATCTTTCCATACAATTTATGACAAAATATTTTATGCATTGACCATCACTCTCGGTATTTTCTTCTAATTAGAGCATAAATTAGAGGACAGTTTGTACCAGTATATCCCAACAGCTGCAGGAAGGGTAACCTTCAGTCATCTATAGCTGCAGGTGGTAGCCATTTTATATTGGCCTGATATCTTGTCAGTATACATTAACTTCCAAAATTATTTACCATCTGCCAAAGATTTTGTTTGAATTTTTCAATTGCTTTTGCATTTTTTTAAATAGGTTGGGAGGAGAAGTTGATTTATACACATTTGCCCCTGCAACTTGCATAGCGTTATAGAGGAAACAAAGAAAAGCAATATCTTAAAAGACTGAAATTCAAACAAATGTATGTGGATGATTTTTGTTGTTACAGAGGTAAACAATTTATTGTGCATGAGTTAACACACTAGTGAAGAAGATGATCTGCTAGCATGTGGATATATTATGACTTAGAAATTGTTTCTTTTCTTTTCTTTTCTTTTCAAATGGGTGTAATAGAAGTTATCCTTGCATTTTCCTAGGGCTTCTGTAATCCTGATACAAGGCTTGTCCAGCTAGAGCTATAACAAAATGAAGGCCTATTAGTATTTTTCTTACTACTGAAGATTGCTAATTACTAAATATTACATAATCATCTTCTTTAATTACCATATTGATTTTTTTTTAAGTTACTTAATAAGAAATATAAATGTATAGGTTATCTAAATAAGTGTTTGCAGTCCCAAATCAATGTCTAGTAACTGCAAATGTTAATATAGATTACATAGGAAATTAACTACAGTAACAAAATTAATTTTAACTGCCTCAGAAATAATTGAGACAATCCAACAATATATTCAAAATGTGTTATTCCTAATATTTGAAAATGTTTTTATTTTTAGTTCTACAAATGTATTAGCTCTTACTGACTTTACTTTTAAAGTTGCACAATGGATTAGAATACTAGTGAAAAGCAGGACATCTGTGTTCTTCTACAGAATTTTACTTGCATATTTTTTATGGAGCAGTGTATCTTGTCCTAACAATCCCAGTATGATTTCAAATATGAAATTCAGAAGAAAATTCAATTCTTAATCTAATTCAATTACTGAAAAATACTTATGTTCTGAAAGTGCCATTTCTTTTCAGATGTTAATGTGTTAACATTCCAACTTAGCCTGCAAAGTGATCCCTTCAAAGTCCTTTTACAAGGTGAGACAATATTTTAAGTCCTAATTGAAGGTAGGATAGCACTAATCTAAATTCTGGACAAAATATCTAGCCACAAATGTCACTGCCCAAATAACTGTTAGTTTACAGCCCCTCTTGTATATTTATATGCTTTAAAAATGCTTCTGACACAATCTTTTAAACAAGTACTCAGTGAAATGTAGAACACCAAAAAGAATGCATTAGATGACCCTGTCAGTATTTTTAATTAAGGTGATTAAACACTAAATTGCTGTATTGCTGTTACAAGACCTTTAATGATAATGTATTTCAACTTATATTTTATTTTTATTCTGTCTTATTTTAAATTTGTTATTTTTCAGTTAAAGAAAACAAAATAAATAAAAAATCAGTTGTATCTGTAGAAAAATAGCAAAACCACAAAACAAAACCAAAAAAATATTTACTATCATACTGGAATAATGCAAATTTAAGTACTCTAAAAATGGTACAGACTTCAAGAAATTCAAGAACAAGAGTACAGACTTGGAATAATGTGATTTTAACACAAAATTTGTGGCTTTGGAGGTCCATCTATGTATTTAGAACTTTTTATATAATTGTGTAAGACATTTTTTTTGAAGGCTAACAGTATGTGTATCCTATTTGTGATATATATTTCTTTAAAATATGGATTTAAAGAACTGTCCTACTTTCTAATCCTGGGGTATGTGCAAAAGCACAGATAAGTATAAAAACTGTGAAAAAGTTTTCAGTTGTCACTTACTGAAAGATAAGTTGCCTGACCACATATCGTGGAACTGTTAATAACGTAAGCTATGTTCAAAAAAACTAAAGAGAATGTTTTCATATCCCTTGGTAATTGACACCAGTGAGGATACAGTCTGTTGCCAGCAATGTGTCAAGGAGTTCTGATGCTCACTGAATCATATAAAAAAACAGAGTATGTTGGAAAGAATTTTTTTTTTTTTTGCATGGTAGAATAAAGAAGAAAGCAATTTTTTCAAAGATTTCAAGGAAATACTTGGATTTTTTATGTCATTACAATATTCCACTGGGAGTTGTAGTTTGTATGTCTTCTGGTTCAATTCTTTCTCATAGGCCTGGTTTTCCATAAGTATATTTTCTGTCTTATACCATAACACTTCTCTCCATGACAAAAGAGGTAATAACTTCAAAAGCCACAGTGTGTCATGAAAAATAACAATTCAGTGAAGAGAAAAGAGGGCAATATGGTCTGTGTGGTTTCCATAAACGAGTGCTAGAGAATATCTGCAGGTTTAAAATTTCAGGATAATATCAACAATCTCCAAAGAAAGAAAAGAGTGATCTGCGCAAGCAAAAATCATTGTTAAAAAGAAGAGAGAGAGAGAGAGAGAGAATGAGAGAGCTTTTGCTTTGGGGAACAAAATCAAATCCAAGAAAAATACAGAGGGCTTATGAAGAACTTCAGCCAGTTCTTGAAAACAAATAGGACAATTGACCTCACATCTCTTTTTTCCCCTCCTGGGATTAAAACCAACTCATTGGCTCAGCTCCATGGTAAACAATTTAATTTAACACTACGGAAAAACATCAAGCCAAAAGAAGAAGACTTACAGGAAATATATGCTAAGCTTTGGTTTTTGCACTGAGAAAGAGTGCACTTTGTTTCTGCAACTGCCCAGAGCAATCTTGGGCAGGGGAAATATGCCCATCCCAGAGAATGCAGTCATTTAGGTAGACAGGTGTAGAGAGTTACACTAAGAAAGGCAACTGAAACAAAAACTTCTGCTTTGTTATCTACATGTAATTTCATTCTCACTATGTTTAGGCAAGATTACTTTGCTACAGGAATTATGAAACAGGTAATGCAGATAACAGATAAAACCTTATGTCTGTATGTCACATGAGAGAGGATCAGCTTCTTTCAGCATCACATTTGAACATGGATTTTTACTTGAGATATAGACTAGCCCTGCTACCACTGAGGACAGTGCCATTTTTTTAATAACCATAAAGAAAAGTAGATTATCCCGCTGAATGGACAGTTCTCATGCTCTTTCAAGAAGACAGCTAGTAAATCTGTCTCAGTTCCCTTTTTGTTTAATGACTAGTGTTTGTTTTTCTTCTCTTAGAAAATTGATCTCAGTCCAATCAAGCATGAGAGGAGGACAGCTTCTCTATCCAATCCACAAACAATTAAGTCTACTTTGAGGGAAAGGGCAAATAATATCTTGCCTGACATTCATATCTCATGATCAAATAATGATAGAAAGAAATTAATTTTCAGGCTTCTTCAAGCAAGAAACCTACATCTGTCTTCATGGAGCATGAGTCAGAGTATGGTGAATATATCCATCAACACTTCAGGCTGTTGTTGGTCAGGCAGAACTTGAAGTGTGCAACGGAGGAATGTTTAATGTATTAGAAATGGTAGATAATGTAAGATATAGCAATAATATTTGCAAGGAAATTGACAAGCACAGAACTAACGTATACAATACACTTGAAAAGGGTCCACAGGTATGTTGAACTATTATCTACCATCTGTTGTGTTTTTTTGTGTGTTTTGAAAGCCCTAGAGGAAACCAATCCTTTCCTAAAATACTTTTGTCCATTTTTCATGTCCATTTTGTTTCTTTGTTCTATGTTAAAGTTAGACTCTGGGGAGTAAGTATTTTACACTACATATCAAGGATGAAATATACAATTTCTTTTATAGACAGAGCTGACTAGCTTATCTTCTTGTGTGCAAGGCTGAAAATTTGACCTTTAGAAGGACATAAGTAGTTTTGAAAAAAACACTGCATATAGTAAAGAGAATAAAGCACCTGAGCAGCAGGTCTTTAGAAGCGTTCCATTTTATCAGTAATAAGGGAACACTTGAATTATATCAGTGCAATTTTGGTAGAAGGTTGGGAAGATGGATTCAACTCCGTGTTCTCTTCCTGTCAGAGCTGTTGAAAAACTGCAGTAGCTTTTCACATGCAGATATCTGGAAAAGCAGAGCAAATGGATAAAGTTAAATACAGACATTGCAATAAGGAAGAACTAATGGCTGACTTAGAGAGGTTTAGATTCTTTCTCTTTCTTTTCATAGCAATATAAAAATGTCATACATTTTCCACCAAATGAGTAGATAGCTTGATCATTGATACTGTGCTTGTATTGCAATTTATAGTAGTGACAATAATTGCAATACAAATTACCTTATTATCGTATTACACTAATAGTTATAGCAACCAGAGAGAAAACATATTATGATGGAATAAATCATGCTCTGGTAGTTTCTGTCTTGCAACTTGTATAAATTACTTAGACAGGATGTCAGACATTGAACTAAGTTTAGTTAAAGGGAATCCTACTGTCCACAGTCCTGGACTACTGTCTTGTGCTAAATGCTCTCTTATAAAATTTGAATGTAAAATAAAAATAAAAATAAAACCATTGTTTCTATTTCATATCACGCCACCTTCAACTACAGCTGATTGTCAATGCATGCTGAAATATTATTGTTTGTTTCAAGTTTTGCCCTACAATGTCAACAAAGTCGTGGATTTTGATCTTTCTTTGTCTGTTTGTTTTTCATTTCATCTATTTATTTTTTTCTAATATGCAAATGTTCTGATCCTTTAAGACGCAAACAAACTCAGTTTGTTTTCCCGTCAAATGCAACTCAGGAATTACTGTTGGAAAACATAAATGTCTAGAGCATAGCATCAGGAAGACTAGTGCAAAGTCTAGTATTTCTGACTGAAGAAATTCTTTATCCATGTGAGGGAAGCAGAGAGGTCCTGGAAACAGAGCCTTAGCTTTTCAGCATGAGTGACAGCACTGGCACTCATTCTAGATTCACATGCTAGATAAAGAGAATGGAATGTCATTACTACAACTTGTCATTTAAAATCCTTTGCCTTACATTCTCATCAGCTTTTTGACTTAGGTATGATACCACTATAGGCTGTTTAGTTTTTTGACTACATTCCTAACAGTTTGTGAGTAGAGATTTCTTGAAGAGTTTCTTAACAAGTCTAGTCTCCTAGAGTTATTTTCTATCCTAAGGGTAGAACAATGCCCAGAGAGTTGAGTGACAGATCTGAAACACTGAAAGGAAAACAGGATTAGAATGACCTGAAATGAACATAAAATTATGTTGATTCTGCAATTAATAATTATCTCATACATTATGAGCTAAAATTACTTTTTAAAAATCCAAAGTATCAGGCAAAGCAAAAACTTGTAAAACTTTGTAATTATTTTTTTCCAATGCACTGGACTGTGAGACAAACATGAGTCCTATTAAAGCACTATTGAAATGGTTTAGAAACTGAACCAATGGCATCCAATAATGTTTATATTCTAAAAGATTAATTTTAGAATTACTGGCTTCAAAAGATTTCTAAATTCATATTCACTCATTAGTTATAGAAATGCCAGTGTAAAAAGCAGTATGTGTATATTCTATCCTACATTTTGTTGGGGGTTTCAAGGCAGAAATTCAGTATTACTAGCAACATTTATTTTAGTCTTCATCTAGTTTTATCTAATTTGATAGCAGTACCTTTGAATTCATTTATGGCTGTTGTTGAGAGTGAATTAATCACCTTGATAGTACTAAATTTATTTGGACATTCAGAAGAAAATGTGTTTAAAATTAATACTCCTTGAATAATTCACTAAGGAAAGTCTTACATGATATAGCATATCAGATGTTATAGCTAGTCAGTATCTTTGCTCTTTCTTTATGATGTGTGCAAACTAGAACTGTGTCAAATTACTTGCAAGAGAGTAAAGTTAATTTCTCCATGAGACTTCCTAAGGACACCTAGGTAGTAAAATTGTCATATCCTCTATTTATTGATAACCTCAGCAATTTCTCTAGCAAGAATTAAAAATACTTCACAAAATCTTTGTGATCCACACATTATTCCAAGAAAACAATAGCTCAGATTCCACTGAAATTCATATCTTCCTCAATTGGCTATCCTACTTTGTAAAGCTCTCTTGAGATTTCCTGCTTTTATTTTCCAGATTTTCCACATGAAACATGATGTCATATAGTATCAAACATGTCAGATCTATTGTATGAGGGTCTACTATTCTGAACTTTTACTCGGCAGATATAGATATGATGCAAACAAGACATTAACACACATAGCTGGCCCATTAAAGTCTTCTGCATTTGCTGAGGGAAAGCCATATCATAGCATAGATCTGGGACCTTAAGAGCTAGCTTAAGGGCTTCTACACTGTATTTCATTTGAAAATAAAACCTCAATTTGGAATGGCCAAGTATGTAAACTGAGCACTGAAAAAATTACAAGTTTCCTTGGAGAAACTAGGACAGGGGAGATGTTACAATCCAGTACAGTGATTGAAAAATTTAAAAACTTTTAAATTTATTTTAGTGGATAGGATGTATTTTTCTCGAACTGCTGAAAATAAATTTTACATATTAAAAACTTTTGAGAATAATAAAGTAGAAAGCAAAATCCAAAGTATAATGCATTTCTATGAGAAGATCATGACCAAGGAGGATGCAGTGTAAGAAAAAATTGAACACATTTTCAGTAAGAATATATTTTATCTGGTTAATATGTTTAATTCACCAGATCATGTTTGCATTCTTTTATAAAATCAATGTGTTTTTTTGCTGTGACACCAGTCCTATTTCTATTTCTCATGTAAACTGTTTTTTGACTGAGTTAAACTAATCATGCTCTTCTGTCTTGTAACAGTGAACAAGGAAGGTATATTGGATGGTTAAGAAACTATCGTCATTCATTTCCTTTACATTTGTTTCCTGTAGTTTCCCAGATCATTTCCAGCATGTGTCTACATCTGTAGGAGTGCATTTCTAGCTTATTGGAGAGATATGGCTTTGAATGGTGGACTGTTAGCTGGATAAGGTATTGGCTGGATGGTCGTACCTAGAGGTTTATGGTCAATGGCTCTATGTCCAAGTAGAGGCTGATGATGAGTGGTGTTCTTCACAGATCCAACTTTGGACAGGTGCTCTTTAACATAATTGTCAGTGACATAGAGAGAGGTATTGACTGCACCCTCAGCAAGTTTGCTGAAAACACCAAGCTAAGTAGCGCAATTGACACAACCGAAGGAAGAGATGTCATTCAAAGCTAGATAAGTGTGCCCATGTGAATCTAATGAGGTTCAGAAAGGCCAAGCACAAGATTCTGCACCTCTGTCAAGGCAATCCTAGATATATGTACAAGTCTGGGAGAAAAACTCATTGAATGGAGTACTGCAGAAAAAGACTTCGGGGTTCTGGTTGACAGAAAGCTTGACGTGTGTGCTTGCAGCCTGAAAGGCCAACTGCATCCTGGGCTGCATAAAAAGAGGGATGACCAGCAGGGGAAGGGAGTTGATTTTCCTCCTATGAGGGAGCTGGGGTTGCCTGAAGAAGAAATGGCTTAATGGAAACCTCAGCGCATCTCTTCAGTATTTAAAAGTAGATTATAAAAAGATAGAGGGCATCTTTTTTACATGACCGAATAGTGATTAGACAAGAGGAGGATGGTTTTAAACTGAAAGAAAGGAAATTTATATTAGATTTTAGGCAGAAATCATTATTTAGAGGGTTAAGAGATACTGGAATAGATTGTCCTCAGGAGCTGCAGATGCCATATCCCTCTAGAATTTTGTTCAAGGCCATGTTGGATTGGTCCCTGGGCAACCTAATCTAGTGCTTGGCAACCCTGTCCATTGTGGGGGAATTAGAATTAGATGATCATTAAGTTCCCTTCCAACATAAGCCATTCTATGATTCTATGATTATATTCGGCTTTGTCATCCTACTTCCAGTAGAAATACAAAGCAAAATTAGTCTAATAATAATTAATATTTTAAATAAAAGGGCTAAGCACAACTTTAGCGTTAGGTGACTATCTCAGATATCATACTGCATCAGATTTTCACTGACCTAGTAAATGAGGTTTTATTCCCCATTTTAGGTTGGAATAATCTTTCACGGGAAAAGAAAATCTAAGAAGGCAACATGCAAGTCAGAATATAATAGTGAATACAAAGATTGGTAAGAAATGATCAGCATAGTCTGTAGTCCAATATTATTTTACAAAAACGGAATGCAACAATAAACAGGATCATCGCAGAAATGAAAATCATCCACTTCAGAGTTTTAAGAAAAAAAATCATAGAATCATAGAATTAGCTAGGTTGGAAAAGACCTACAAGATCATCCAGTCCAACCATCCACCTATCACCAATAGTTCTCACTAAACCATGTCATTTGTCTGCAAAATTGTAGCGTGTCTACTCCGCTACTATTTGTTTATTACAAAAGCTTGCCAGAGAAAGAGTTTCAGTATACACTACTGTTGAGGTTTCAGCATGAATTCCAGTATATATTATAAAGCAAAATGTTTCAAATTTATTCTCTTGTCAGAAGGTCACCTCTAAGATTTGTGATTTTCTTTTTTTTTCCTCAAGCAAGAAAAAAGAAAAGCACAGTCCTCAGAAGTTTTCTCAGTGAAAAAGAGATTGAAATGACTACGTGACCAGAAAGTATTCTGGCTTCAACAATGATATAAGTAATCATAAAGCTGTTGTTGACCTAACATTAAGATATTGTACTGCTTACGGAAAGCGTGATCATTAACAATTAAATCTAGTAACTCAGTGCAGATGATTTTACTCATATAGACTAAACTCAGACTTAACAAATGTGATACTAACTGTTCTGATGTGGAATACCTATCCTTATTGTGACTAATTTTAATCTAGCATTAATGTAATTATTCTAATATATTCTTTTCACTGAAGCAATAATAGTATCTCTATATATTACAATATATAAAATACATTATTATATTTTATTATGTTATAAAATTATTATTATATTTTTATATTATAAAATATAAAAAACAATATTATTGTTTTTTTTTTTTAAGATTAAATGAAATATTTCTGAGAGAATAATTCCAGAAAAGTGGACTATGAAAACACATTTATTCATGTGGGGATTTACTTTCTACTGTTTTGTAAATTCCTTGGAACCATTAAACTGCTGGGGAAGAATATCTTCTTTGCCTCCCACTTCCTTGGACTATGTTCATGGTCAGAACAGCTACTCCTGCTGGCATGGTGGATGACCACAGAGAAGAGGCACCATGCCATCTATGTAAAATTAGATTAATTGACCAGGATTAATACACTTATATAGTAAATCTGGTGATATGTCCCTATCTCAGCTAAACTTACAAATGTTTTTCTAAAACCAGAAGTTTATATTAGGTGTTTGTTGTAGAACAATCCCAGTAGACAGCTAAATACCACACAGCTGCTTGCCTGTTCCCACACTGTCAGAATGGAGAGAGTATTAGAAAGATAAAACTAAAACAACTCATAGTTTGAGATGAAGGAATTGTAATAGGGAAAGAGAAAGATGCACAGGCAAGTGGAGTAAAATAAAGAATTTCTTCACCATTTCCCATCAGCAGATAGATGCTCCTTCATTTTCAGGAAAGTGAGGATTATGATTATTATATCTTGGGAAGACAAACAACATAACTCTGAATATTCCCCTTACATTCCTTCTTTGCATCAACTTTTATTGCTGAGCATGACACTGTATGGATATCCCTTATGTCTGTTTGGATCAGCAGTTCTGGCTGCACCCTCCCCCAGCTTCCGGTCTGCCCCCAGCATCCTCATTGTCAGGACAGTATGAGAAGCAGAAAAATTTCTGTGTAAGTACTACTCAGCAGTAACTAAAATGTTGGAAATCATAACACCATACAAGCCACTAAATAACTTTATCCCAGCCAAAACCATCCTACTAGCTGAAATCATGTCCTGAACTTCTTTCTACCACAATATTGAGTCAGAGAGAGTTTTATTAACAGTAAAAGTGGCTAAAGCGTGTATTATTATTTTGACATTAAAAAAAAACATCAAAAATACATATTTATAAAATTATTTAGGCATTCATTGTTGCTGTGAACCTATTCCTTGATGTGAGAACAGGAAAGGCAAGCCTTCATTACTGTGATATATTCATGGAAGATGTAATGCAACAAGTCTTGTTTATTTTATCATATCTGTTCTTTCTCACTGTACAGTCAAAAGTATCCTCAGGTTAAATTTGTCTTTGAGGACATGATAGACCTCAACATCAACTCAATGACAACTTATTTTTACAATACAATTTTTTAACTTCAACAGAAGTACGGTGTTTTTTTTTTGTGAACTATAAGAAAATTTTATGTGCATTGAATATATGTGCACAACCATATTGAAGATTCCTCAACTGACAGACTTTAAATGCTACATCCATTTGTAATGTAGCAAATGCATACACAAAAAGTATAAGATAAATTCAGATGTGGTTTTGATCTTTGCTAAATGAGTGATGAAGTTGTATGTTATGAACCAAGCTGTCCATTCAGACCAACAGTTAAAACTTTTTTGAGCAGTAACAGTTTCACCTCTCGGAGTAGTGAACCCCAACATAAACTCATATTCAGATTAGTACTTAAGAAATAGGCTTTGAATACCATAATTATTGGCAACTGGCAATATAAGAGATTCCCTTCGTTCTGCAAATAATCTCTTTAAAGGCAAGAGACAAATCTGTTCATCTAAATCTATAGATATTTATGTTTATATAATAAAATATCTACTCAAAATAGTGGATAAGTAACTGAATAAATGGAAGGACGAAGAAAAGATTTCACAAAACTTTTGAGGGCAACATGATATGTAACAGAAACATAACCTCTTCAGCATTTGCAAAGCAACATAACTCATTTATACCTAATACATTTACTGGTTATTAGATAGGAAAACACCATCTATATTTTCTTCTCATTTCCAAGCTGGTAAAGAATCAGATACACACAACTTTCTAAAATGGTGACAGGAGACTGAGAAAGTGTCCCTTATTCCACAGGTTGCTCTTGTCTGTGATAGTGCTATTTTCTGATTTTCCATCTCACCTGTGTACATTGACAGATACTAATTTTCAGTCATTATCTATTTGTTTTGACTTGGCCTCTCAAGTTTCTCACTATTTGCTTTCAAGGACTAAACAATAAGATCAGAGAGCTGAAATGTATGAAAATGAGGAGGGGTGTTCCAATTATTATAGTTTCCAATAAATATAATTACCTCCAGCTGAATGGGTAAAATCTCTAGGTACAGACTGCACTTGTAGATAAGTCATTTCCAACAAAAGTTAAGACAGACTCAGTTGAATAGGAGCTGGAGAGTTTCTGGCACTTTGTCAGTTCAGTAATTATAAACAGCTTTGTTTGCAGACAAAAATGCCCATTGGCTCTTTGAAGATGTAATGAGATATGTGTGATGCATTGCTTATAGTGTTAATTTCTTGGCTACCAATAGTCTAGAAAAACACCATGATCACCAAGAGGCACCTGTCCTAACTGTGAGAGTAGAAAGCCTGTGACAGTGTGGATGAGCCTAGAGGCAGGTCTGTAATGTTCTAAGTAAGAGCTTGTAATAACCAGAAGTACAGCCAAATTGTTTCAATTAGAGAATAAACAAACTTCCATTGCTTTATTTTCTGGCTTTAAAAGTTAAAAGTCTTTCCTGAAAACACAATAAAGGATGTAATGATATATATGAAGGCATGAGCTCACACCACTGAGCTCCAACGTATTTCATATTTTAATCTCAGCAGAGAGGAGGAACATTTTGTACAAGTTCATTGTTAAGACAGTACTATTTAATGAAATGTAAAATCTGCCTCAGTTAAAGAAACATAAGGAAATCAAAATGTGCAAAAACCTATCTAATGCCTTAAGTCTAACTGATTTATTTTCCCTTCCCTTCCCTTCCCTTCCCTTCCCTTCCCTTCCCTTCCCTTCCCTTC
>NC_034410.1:80726904-80739727 GCF_002078875.1 Numida meleagris
TCCTCTCCTCTCCTCTCCTCTCCTCTCCTCTCCTCTCCTCTTCCTTAAGATATTTCTTCCATAGATGTATTGACCTTCACCTTCTGAAACTTTAACCAAACAGTATTTCAATACTGTATCAGGCTTACGTCACAAGTCTTGCCCAGGTAAACCAGGCAGCCAAACCTACGATCAACTAGCATGACTCAAACCAAGGCTCCCAAAGTGACACTCACTTGTCTGTATAAAAGCTTCTAGTCCCTTGTTTCATGTCTTTATCCTTGAGAGAGAAACATAGCATCATAGAGTAACTAGAGGTAGAAGAGACTCAGTCATCAAATTGAACTCCTGGCTCCACACAGAATCACTCAAAATTCAAGCCCTATTTCTGAGAGCATTGTCCAAAGTGACCAACTATGTACTCAGTGAAGATACCTTCACTTGACCATCTAGCAAAGCTGAGCGTGATACGTTGCAGGGTGTGGTTGGTACTTTTGTCTGTCAGGGCACACTGCTGATTCATATTTAGCTTGTGATCAACCCCCAAACCATTTTCTGTGGGACTGGTCTTCAGCTTCTCATCCTCTAGTCTGTACATGCATCGAGGGTTTCTTTTCCAGCAGCGTACAATGTGTTGAAATGAGGTTATCTGATCAGGAAAGGGGACAAGAACATTAACATAGAGGCAACAATTGTGGAAATGCAGGAGAAAATCATCTCAGAGATCAGGGAGTAGCCATGATCACATTACATCACTACATTACAGTAGTCTGCAACTGAAAAGAAATGGTCTTTATTTTGCAGAAAGTGCAGGAAGCTGAGAGCTGGTTCATTTGAGAAGATAGAATTTCAAGAAGGGTGTGAATAGCTAACAGAACAATGTATATAAATATCAGTTGATGTAAGGTCTATGCCATTAATTTTATTGCCATCTGTAACACTATATCAGGATTTGTCCACAGTCTTGCCAAGTTTCCAGAGTCCATTCCTGGCACTGAAATCATGTATTAGCTCAGCTTTAGTTCACGCCTTAGCCAAAACAAATCATCCAATGGATAATCTCCCAAATTCCTCTTTTTTCTTTTTTTTTTTCTTTTTTTTTTTTTTGCAACCATTATTAAAAATTACTTGGATTCGGCAGAAGACTTCACAAGAGACAGAAATCATATTTCTTTGCATTCACTCCTGATTTCTGACAAGAGCTTACAGATTTCTGAAAATGAGACCTTCAGCTAGGTTCACTGCCTCAAAAACAGCAGGCTTGTAAAGATCTCAAACTCTACTGGCAGAATATCTTGGTCTAGGACCCTTCTGAAATTTCTCTTGGAATGTGTGTTATCCTTATGCATTCTTCAACATACACATCTTTCTTAAAATCTACCACTCTCAAAACTCAAAAATCGAGACAAAGCAAAAGGTGTCAGGAGGAAGTAAATATTAATGAAAGTGAGGAACCTCACTTGAACTTCATGTTCTGAAAGAGACTGTCAATATGCATAACTAATTTCAAACAGCCCTAAGATCTAGTTCTTCCCAAAGTATAAGATGCAGATACATAAGAAGAAATAGTTCGCTGCTCAACTAGGCTCACCAGAAACATAAGATGCTCACTGGGTAGCCGTTCATTTATCTAAAAAAAGGGCCATTTGTGAATACACTTCTGAAGCGTAAGACTAGTGAGCAACATTAGAAGTAAACAAGGGACATTGTTCCAAAATAGGAAAGGCAGGAAAAAAGAAATGGTGAAAAATGGGATGCCTTTTTTGAAGGTTCTTTGTGCTACGGAGATTTCTTTGTGAAGGATGTGTCAAGAAGTGTTTAGAAACTACCATTTGGTTCTGACCCAGGGGCAGAAGCTTCTCCTGTACCACTGCCATTTCAAAGCTGAAAGGAAAAAAACATCCAGGTGAATTCCCAGTAATCTTTCATGGAGGTCATGGTTTCTTTTTTGACTTGCTAGCTTTGGCAGGATCTTTAGTAAGTCAAAGCTTTGAGGTGGACATTTCTGGGACTTTTCATTCAAAAACAAAAACAAACAAACAAAAAAAAACCCACACATTCTAAAAGAATGAGAGGCCCTTAAACTTAGGAAAAACAAAAAAAGAGAGAGAGACAGACAGAACTGACTGAAATATAAATGGAACATTTCACATTTTAAGCAATGAAAGTCCAAAATGATTATGTCACATAGAATGGATATAAATATATATGCTTTATAATCAGCTCATTGAGTTCACTCTGTCAATGACAGAATAATGACTGAATATCTTTGCTTCCAGGAATAATTTCAGTCTACTTAATAGCTTTCTGAATGGCACCAAGAACCACAAAGTTTCTCCAGTCCATTAGTAAAAAGAGTGCATCTCCTTTATAACTCTGCACCATCCTTCGAATGTTCCATTCTCTCTGGATGTTTGTTTGCTGCCATGGGAGAAGAAATGTGTTCCTCTGTCTAAAACAGCCCTTCCAGGCTCTCCATCTTTTAGAAACACAGCATGCATGGGAAAGCCAGGAAGCAATATAAATATAATTCACTACTATGATCATGACCACCTTTTCCTGCAATCAGGAGAAACAGATGACGACTGTAGGCTGAGACTTGTTACTACTACAGGAGTCACCTCCCTGGGGAGTCAGTGCTTCTCTGTGAGTCTGAATTTCATGTCTTTCCTGCAGTTCCTTCAGCTGTAGAGCTCTATATCTCTTTTGATTATGCTTCTGCAAGAAAAATTAAAGCTTTCAGTGAGAAATTACTTGCATCTCTGAGCTGAACAGAGTCAAACATTCAATGGCTAAGGGTTTGCTGATGAGCAATATGATCTCCTGTGGTGTAAGCAAACACATATGAACTCATTAGATATTTGCCAATAATACTGTTTTCTCAGAGGTGGGCATCCTTTTCCTGTGGCTTTCTGGAGTATCATTGAATTCAATGGTAGTTGCTCTCTGAATTTAAGTGCACTTGTAAAGTACTTACTGTGATGATGGAGTTGACCAATCTGCTCTTCAAGCCTCCTGCTTGATGGAGTGGTTGATGCTCTAGGAACAAATGAGAAGGCATGGAAATTAACAGAGCAGACAGCTCAAGGATAATGTGAGGTCCTGGGCCTGGGCAGGATGAGAAAGCCATGGGACATGGCCAGTAGGGTTTTCAGTGACCTCAGTGACATATACACTCATAACAGAAACATAGTTATGTTAGAAGTAACACTCTTCATACTTCTTCCAAAAGCACTTGAATGTAAGCACTAGTTTCCCAGGCAATTAGGACTACTCTGGGAACATTACTCTTAATAAGAAACTTTACAATGATTTTCAAAAAGATTCTGCTTTGTGTGGAATATTGTGTTATCCTTCCTAATACCTGCACTAAAATCTCAGAACTATCAAAGGTGATTTGCAATTCATTAGTTTTATCACTACTTCAGAAAAAGTTGTTTTAGAGATCAAAGAGAGATTTGAAATCCCAAACATCTGATAAAATTAAACCTAATTCTATGTTAGAAGATAAGGGCTGGCTCCAGAGTAGGACAACTTGCGCACAGCATAAGTAGCTGACAGACAGAGTCAGAAAGCAGTTGTAATGATAATGAGGTGGCAAGGGAAAACTCACTTAATCTACTCACTTTAAAACATCAAAAACTAAAAGCTTTACTATACTCTTTTTTATTCCAGGTCCTTTGGTGATGTGTTTTTATGTTAATGAGAAGGATGTGGAGAAAGGAAAATAAGGACATCACCCTCTTTTCTTTCAAGTCTTAATACAAATAGGACAAAAAACTTAATAGCTATATGTCAGTACTTCTTACTGATGCATCAATATGAAATATATTTGTATATCTTATTATAAATCCAAGGAATGATAGAGGATACAGGTCCCAAAAAATGGATGTGGAGGGGTATGCTCTCACTAAGAAAGCTGAAGAAATATTGTGTGTAACTGTATGCAGGTGAAGAGCTTGAGGAACTCATTTTCTGTACATCAGTGACATACCGAGATGTCATAAGAGACCTGAACAGCAGTCTTTAGTGCATGAAGGAATTAGAAGACTTCATTGTATAAACGTCAGTATGAGAGTCAAGGCAACAACAAATTACATCAGCAGCAGTATCACAAACTTCTATAATTCTTTGCTGTTTAACAGCTGAAAATGTTCTCTGGTTAGTGAATAACTAATGAATATGTAGCATAATTTATACTATTAAAATTAAGAGCTGCTTCTTATTGACTTTGTTGACCTTTGATACAAACTCTGCCAATAAATATTTTTTAAATAGATAATGCTTGCAGGAGAACAAAGATTTATACAATCAAATACATGCAGATAGATTTTCCATAGCAACATTTATTCATTTTTAGTAAACAGAATTTACTCTTGAGGTTCTGATAAGAAATTGAATGAATATCCAGAGAAGACACTGCAAGATGATTTCATCATATAATTAAATCTCTCTGGCATGCAGAGACAATGTTACGGCATGCTCATTGGTGATCTTCTGATAACCAATGTGTGTGACTATGCATACACTTTGCTACTGACAAGTCTGCGGAAAAGGAAACGTATTCATCTGGGTTTCTTAGTTGATTGGCTTTATGTGCTATCACACATTTAGACAATGCATTCAAACTTTGTTTGTTTGTTTGTTTGTTGGTTTGTTTTCAGTCAAAAGGGTCCAGAAATTTTAAATTTTGTGGAAGAGTTGAAGAAAGTTGTTTTGTAGAAGAATTAGGTCCCATAACTATATAACTGATGTCTCTGAAGAAGCACCAAATACATGATCACTTGCAGAAAAATCGGAAGTCAGAAACAATGTAGGCATTCCATCAGGAAGGCCAGTTTTGAACCTTCAGATTCTACAGGCAATAATATATGTTATTGGAGGTTATATTTACAACAAATTAGGCCCAGACCACAGGAAAAGGCTACCTATGAAGGAAGTTTAGAAGTTGAAGTATTGAAGTATTACAGCTACTGCAAGCTGTTCCAGTATTTACTCTTTGTCTAAATATATACATAAATATATATTATGCCTACTCAAAAGATGTTCTGTTATTTATCTAAACTTTAGGTATAAATCAACTTAAAAGCTCTTTTGTACAATAACAACTTGTCAACTTTTATATGATATTTTTGTTGCAGTAAAAAGAAAGCATATGTGTGTATATCTATATCTACATATCTATATTCATACCTATACATGCATATGAAAGTATGTGTATGTGTATATGTATATACACTGTTGGAGTGCAGTGTGCTCAGGAGTACGCAGCTAATGATTTACTGATGATTTACGATGTAATCTTAGATGAAAGAAGTAGGTGGTATTGTGTGGAATGCAATGTTTCTAGTGTTCTGTAGTTAACAACATGTCCTGTACATGAAATTAGCCTGGGCAACGGTATTGTTCTCTTATACGCTTGGTTGCATGGAGCTTGTATCCAGTAAACAAGTACGCTATAGAAGGGGCATGTTGCTACAATAAAGTTGAAGCTACTTTCACTCATATTGAGTTTGGCATGCTTCCCCACGCAGGCCGCGGTTAACCCTGCGCTTGGGAATTGAGTGTTTCCCAACATTTGGCGCCCGAACAGGGACCCAGCTGGGGTGCGTGGTGTCGGACAGCGAGTGGTTTTTTGTGCCGCCTGCTTGGCAGGTTTTTGCTGATCCGGGGGCTGAACCACTTGGCCAGTGTGGATTCCTTTATCCTTGTCAGTAATTTGATTTAGACGTGGATTGTGTTGCGAGGATGGAGTGGGAGGTAGCCCAACAACTTTTATTACGCTTTTTAGAAAAGCAGGGGGTAGATGCAGGGACGTTGAAGTTAATCCCTAACTTGTTAGATTATGGTCGCTCGTCGGGTGTGTTTTTGTGTTTGCCCGGGGGGTGCAACCTCTGCCGTATCAGTTGGTCGCCCTAATTGGGCTGACATAGCTCGGCAGGCGGTGGGATGCGGAGTTGCAGTGCACCATGGATAAACAGGTAGTGCGCTGGTTACTTACTTGCTTTTTATAAAAGCGAATGGGCTTTCTATTCTCTCTAAGAGAGATGAAGCACTCCGCAATAACCATATTGGTACAGCAGGCAACTTTGGCGTGCACGTTGCGACAAGTGGCACCTGAACAGACCCGAGAGGGCTCAGGGGGTGACCACAGAGCGACCTCAAAACTGTTGAGAGACAGAGAGGAGGCGCAACGACAAGGGCCCAACCAGGGTGAAGGGGACGCTCCCCTAGGCGGCTGGGAGAGAATGGAGCAGAGTTTAGCAGCGGGCTCCTTCTCGCTATTCTCTCTAAGAGAGGTGAAGCAGTCCAATCAAAGGACTTGGAGCAGTTGCTAAGCTGGGCTAAGGCTCAGGGCTGCATGAAAGACGTGGCTTAAAGGGATAAGCAAAAACGCCCCTAAGTTTTTCGAAATCTGGGTTTTCTTTTGATGGGGCAGTTTGGGACAAAGTTGGCAAAAGAGTCTGAAATGCTGAAATTACTGCAGATTAAACAGCTGCGAAGCTTTTGCCTGTTTGGTGCTAAATCTCGGCAGCGCTCAAACAAGTTCGACAGGGAAGGACGAATCCTTCCGACTGTTCCCCACCGCCTCCACCCCTGCTGCTGCCCCTCGATGAGGAAAGCAGCTTCTGCTGGACCCAATCCGGGACTTCAACCCCTCCCCCAATCGGGGAGAAGATGCCGCTGCCGCCGCTGCTGCGAGGCGCCCGCAGCACCCGCGGCTGCAGTCCACTCCGGATTTTCCCTGCCTCGCGACCACCCTCCATAACCCCCCCCCATGCCGTTTGCCATTCTGCTTCTGCTGCCCGCATGTAATTTTGTTAAAGACAAGGATGGACTGCAACTAGAGAATCTTTTTGATCCTAGTCCAGTAGATCCACAGAACGAACTGGATTTTTTCCCTCCTGATGACAATCTGAAGGGGATGGGAAGGAAAAATGTTGTTTCTTCTACAGCGATACTACAGTGCTTTAGAACCGTGCGGGGAGGTCGACATCGTCTACAAATTTTATGCCCTCTTGACCTTGATTTCATCTACATTACCGCTACTAAAAAGATTTGGACTGGATTCCTGTGCATTCATTTGTTTTTCCAACTGCTATGGCTGAGCATACTGGACAAATATCCACCCTTCCCCCCAAAAAAACCATCAGTTAACTAACTCTTTGTATGTTACAGGTGTCATTCAGCAGCTTGAAGAATCTTTTCTTAAGGAAGTTAACAACCCTGCTTTGTTTGCGCAGTTCAAGCGAGTTTTGCATTATGTCTCTCACCGTATTCCTTATTTTACTATGCACATTCAGTCTCCCACTATGTTGCCTGGCCCTTTAACTGTAGGCAACCACACAGCTGATATCATTGAGCATGCTTATCAAACACTGAAATGTATTCTTGAAAGAAAAAGGGGGGAATTGTTGGAGCACAGTTTGCTCGGGAGCACGTAGCTAATGATTTACTGATGATTTACGATGTAATCTTAGATGAAAGAAGCAGGTTGTATTGTGTGGAATGCAATGTTTCTAGTGTTCTGTAGTTAACAACATGTCCTGTACATGAAATTAGCCTGGGCAATGGTATTGTTCTCTTATACGCTTGGTTGCATGGAGCTTGTATCCAGTAAACAAGTATGCTGTATAAGGGGCATGTTGCTACAATAAAGTTGAAGCTACTTTCACTCATATTGAGTTTGGCATGCTTCCCCACGCGGACTAGCGGGTAACCCTGGTGTTTGAATGCAGTGTTTCCCAACAATACACATATGAAAATATGTGTAAATTCATATATATATTCATAGGTTGGAGAGAAGAAAACAGAACTTTCCATAAGCTCTGTTGTATTCTTCACATCTCAAACAGCTCTTGTTACAGAAAATGTTAGTTCTATGCCCACAAAACTATTATGCAAGTAAAATAAAAATAAAAATAGAAATCAACAGTCCAGATTTGAAGATTTTGTCATATACAAATGAAAGAATATAAATCTCTGGGTAATATCTGTCTCTCTTCAACACCGGTAATTAAGGACATTTCATGTAAGATATTTGAGGTATTCATGCGGCCGTGCCACATTATTTCCTCAGTCATTTAGCTTTTTAGGCTTCATAAACCCTTATCTTGAACATTCAGATTGGGATCTCTTGTGCTTATAAAGTTGAAGACATTTTCTTCTGTTTCTATTGTTCCATACTTTTTCATTATTACATCCCATGAGGATGCATTTACTTCACACAATGAGTACAGTAACTCAGGATACATGGTTTAATGCCCTCCTTTCAGACAAGTGAAATGGTTATCAAAACCACAAATTTTCATGACTACAGAGTCCTAGTTCTTTTAGTAAAATAATTTCCCCTTCCTATAATTAAGTGATCAACTATTGATAAGAATGCTTCATTTCCTACTGAAAGAATTAATTTTCCTGTTCCTTTAACACCATTTCAAAGGCACAGAAAACTGTATGTCGATCAAGGTATTTTTGGTCTCTAGTGACAGATTTCCAAAACTGAATGATCACTGGTGCTGCAGAGACATCCAGAGGGCAGCAAACTCTCCCCAGATCTAGCAAAATTAGATTTACTAGTTCTGTGTGAACTGAAACCAATTAGTCTTGCATCAAAATGGATGCAATGTTGTTGTGGAAAAGTTGTACCTGAAAAATGAGCAAGACCTTGCAGAACAGTGCATATGCCTTGTCATTAGACTGGAACAGGATAAGAGTGCCAGCCAAACAGACCAGTTCTAAGTATGTTGTTAGAGCGTAGCATCCTGCTTGCATGGGAGCCATGATGCAGATGCTGTCATTGGTTCTCACCTGCCAATTGCTGCCCTGTATTACTCTCTAGCCTGGACACTTGACAATATTTTCAAACTGCTGGAGTCAAATCTAAACAGTTGTCAAATTTAATTAGACTAGCATCCACTTTACAGAATGCACAGCATGGTTCTTTGATAATTCTCTCTATATATTTATATTACATTTTATTATTGTGTTATACTTTCCAGTTTCAGATATGTTTAATTTGTAGCACTATGCTCAACGTCCACAGCCAAAAGTGCAGGGTTACAGAGAAGTTCTGAATAATCTTTGTCTTTAAAAAAGCTACAGTGAAATCAAAGAATTTTCTGTGACTGATACATGGGTTATTTAGGCATAGATATGGTATATACATTATTTTGACTGGCTTTGTCTTTAAACAATTGAATATTTTCTTAACTTTTTACATTATTAACTTTTTACATTCTTAACATTTACATTATTTAGCCATGAAAGGAGGCTGGACTCTCTTTGAAACAAACCTGAGGAAAGTAGGAGAATTTTTTTTTCAAAACGGTAATTCCCTGATAATGTTAAAGTTAATGATAAAGTTTCTCCAGTTCTATCTCAATATTTGTTTTCAACTTAACAAAAAAATGCTTCTCTCATAGCATTCCCAAAATTAATTTTGGAAAACCTCCTGTCCCTTAATATTCACTGGAGATAATTCTTTGGAGCAGAAGTAATATTCATGGAGGTGATAAGCAATTTGTACAAAATTAATGATTTTCAGTGGCTTATGTTTCTTGTGCTTGTAATTCTTTTATATCTCATTTTAGTTTTATTTATTTATTATTTATTTTAATTACAAGTTCTCCTTCACATTTGGGCCTTGGTGAGTTGAGAGAACTGAGGAAATATTTCTCAAAACAGTAAAATCTTTCAGTTCAGGAGTAACATATTAAGCACAACCACTATAATACGCAGTTCCCTGCATATGATTTTACATAATGAGTCTCTTTTTAGTAGAAACAACTTTGAGTATCAATTGGTAGTTTATTCTTTTTCTTATCCAGTACAAGGTGACTTTCATTAACAAAATGGAAAAGTATGTTTTTATGGCAGTGATATTATAATTCTGCTGCTGTTTTTCACTTAACTTTAAGAAAACATAATTATATTTGCTGATATAATAATCAGCACCAGATGTGTTAAATGTCTTTGATTAGAAAATGAAAGCTATAATCCCTGTTGTTTTCTGGGAGTTTATATTATACTGCAATCATAACAATTTAGAGTACAACATTACCCATTTCAGTGGCATTTCTGAAGCTAAATTATGCCTTGACTTTAATGAGACCATGAACACAAATAAAAGTACAGAAGTACTTGCAGCTGCAAAGCAAACCTTAGGGGCCTTAAGATTGTTTAGCTAATAAAAAAGAACATTCAGTATAGGTCAAATACGTATGCTATTTTCTGAAGGTTTTTTTTTACCACAGCAGAATTTATAAATCTCCATCCAGGAGATTTGTCTATGTCTAGAGCTGCACTCTTAATGACAAAGGCATTCAGTATAGAAATTAATTTTCTACACAATCCACACAGCATGTGATCTTATTTTTTTCACCTGTTTTCAGTTCGTCTTTTCTTTTGAAGTTTGCATGTTTCTTCACACTATAAGTTTCCTTAAAAAATAAATCCCTTTTTTTTATGTCCTTTCTTTCTTTCTTCCTCTCATAAATGGCAAGCAGAGAATATTATTAAAGCCGTTATAAATATTTCCCATATTAATTGGAAAAAAAATTTGCACTTAAATTATTTGGCTATTGGGGTACTAAGTATGCAAAGAAAAACAATAATCTAATGAAGTTGAAATAATCATACTGATTGTTGTGCCAGAGCAGTTTCATCAGACATTTATTATCTTCCCTTCCTTGTGTCAGCTCTTTGTAAATATGCTAAATGTATTAATCAGTCTGTGCAAGGATTTTATAAATATTACTGCATTATCTGTGCTATTAATAGATGCAGTATTTCCAAGGCAAAATATTGATTATAAAAAAAAATCTTACACTGGAAACTTCTTTCATTCAAGATTAAATTAAGTTTGGATTGATAAATGCATTCAACAGAAAAAAAAATGTACTGAGGTTAGATTCAATTGTTTAACGTCTGGTGTCATCTGAGATACCATAAAGTGTCTGAGGCATTTGTATGAGGCTGACAGATAGGACAGAACTTGCGGAAGAACTGTGCACTTCAGAGCAGTATCTGAGTCAAACACACCACATGCCTTGGAATAGCACTAATCATTCATTTTTAAGCATCTGAATGTACAAAGGCTGCATGGAATGTAATGTCTCGTATTTATTATGTTGGCCCAGAATGTTAGAGGTAGATGTCGGTGGTATGGCAGTAGAGGCTGAACCTTCCTGCCAATACCCCATTACATTTTGCTGCCATGCAACAGATGGCAGCAGAGGAGCAGTCTGACAGAATGGCATCTGACATGGAAGTGCATATGAAGCAGTCATGTGTCGCTGAACTCCTCCATGTGGAAAAAATTGGACCCACTGACATTCATTGACTCTTGCGGAACATTTATGGAGATCAAACAGTAGAAGTGAGCACAGTGAGGTGGTGGACAGTGTGTTTCAACAATGGTAACAGCAATGTGAAAAACAAGACATGTTCTGGATGGCCATACAGATTGCAGCATGAAGGCTCTTGTTTATGGTTGGCAAAAATGCATGGCTAATGGTGGTGACAATGTTGAAAAACACTGTTTTATGGCTGAGATTTTACTCTATCAAATAGTGTTAAAATAGTGTTATTGTACTCTCTGTATCTGTTTCCACAAGAGGCACTACTTTCAGAGCAACCTAGTACTTTGGCAAGCACCTTTCTACTGCTCAGAAATTCACTTTTCTTTTTCTAAGCCATATGATATTTTTCCATGACTTTTCGTTCAGAGCAATAGTTATACACTATACTCAGTAGGTCATTCTAATTGTTTCTTTTGCTAGACAGACTTTTGACCAGATTGAAATACATCCACCAATGGATATACAAAGAGAAATCTTTATAGTTGATGTTGTCAGAAGATGCTCCCTCCAATGTCCTTTCCCTATGTAAGCAGGCAAATTTACTCCATGAGATATGCACTTTTCTTAATCTATTTCAGCAGGGCTGATTTACAACAATATTAATTGCCCTTTAAGTGAATCCAAGAAAAAATTCTATAAATGGCTGAAGAAAATCTACTTTAGATCTGCTTTCCAGTGAAAAAGACATTAATCCATACATACCTGCACCTGACAGCATTACTATTCATGTGCTACACTGGAAACGTTTAACAAGTAACATCCTATCACTCTCATCTTTGCAAATAACTGGATTCTATGTAAATTCTTCTCCAAAAGTTTACATATTAGTCATACGTGTTCAACTGAATATTTTCCACAGAAAAGGAAAAGTTGAAAATATGAAATTAAAAATGAACCTAGCAGCTTTCAATGTCTTAACTCAGAACAGCACTGAAAGAGTCTTTTCAAAGTCTCTCCCAGATATATTTCTGATTCTTGACTGCACATTCCCCAGTTTGAGAAGTTACATCTATTGTATTTTCAAAGTTGAACAAGTTTTTTTTCCATGAGTTTCTATGCTATGGCTCTGCTTAATTTAAACATCCATTTGTGTCATAAACTTATTTTTTTTATAAACTGCTAGGATCTCTATTACAGTCCTTCAAATGGAAATCTCATTAGATGTAGACAGAAGTACCAAACTCCCCCTTGCATATATCTGCTTTAAGTTCAAGTAAGTCTTCAGCAATATCTTAGGATTGGCAACACATTCTCCAAACATATTCTGGTAAACGAGTGCTAATGAGGCAAACCTTTGTGACAAACTTCAGAAATTACTTAAAATTTACAATGAAACACCAAAGATCTTGAGGTAAACCAATTTGTCTTAACTGTCAACAAGATCATCATAGAATCATAGAATCATAGAATCATAGAATCATAGAATCATAGAATCATAGAATCATAGAATCATAGAATCATAGAATCATAGAATCATAGAA
>NC_034410.1:80739982-80757337 GCF_002078875.1 Numida meleagris
CCCTTGTCCTATCGCTATCCACCCTCACAAACAATTGATCCCCCTCCTGTTTATACGCTCCCTTCAAGTATTGGAAGGCCACAATGAGGTCTCCCTGGAGCCTTCTCTTCTCCAAACTAAACAAGCCCAGTTCCCTCAACCCTCCCTCATAGGAGTGCTCCAGCCCTCTGATCATCTTGGTCGCCCTCCTCTGAACTCTTTCCAAGAGCTCCACGTCCTTCTTGTGCTGGGGGCCCCAGGCCTGGACACAGTACTCCAGATGGGGCCTCACAAGAGCCGAGTAGAGGGGGACCACCACCTCCCTCTCCCTGCTGACCACTCCTCTTTTAATGCAACCCCGAACTTAGTTGGCCCTGCGGGCCACCAGCGTACACTGCTGGCTCATGTCCAGCTTCTCATCCACCAGGACCCCCAAGTCCCTATCCACAGGGCTGTTCTTGAGGAATTCTTCGCCCAGGTTGTATAAAGACCTGGGATTTCCCCGGCCCGAGTGCAGCACTGAATCATGGTGATTTCTAAATGTTTAACAGCTAAGATTTCATTCTCCATAAACTTCCTACAATCGAAAAAAAAAAAAAAAAGTCTTTCTGGTTTGAATGCTGGTACTCTATTAATTAGCATCACGAAGCATATGCAACAAATGTATTCCTTGCCACTGAATTCTGCTAGTAACTTTCTAGTCAGATTCTAACAATGGAAACCATTACTAATCAGGAAGCACAAACAAGCAGAACACATGAGGTGTTTATATATTGTTGTAAAAAGCTGTAAGTCAGACAGAGTTTCTAATATTTTGTCCAGATTAGCATTGCAAATATGGTTGACTAAAGGTAAATGTCTTCATATACAAAGTTAGTAAATTTTCACGCATTTGAAAGATTATTGATAAATGACAGGAAGAGAAAGTTCTTGAATCAAGTATTTTATTCTCTGCTGACAGACAAATTTACAGATAAAAGAGGTGACATCTCCTAAGAAGTCTAGCATCCCACTGTAGTTACTACTACAACTACTCAACTACTACTACAATTACTTGACTACTGTGAATGGATAATTTTGAAAATAGAGGAAAATGGTGGGCTGATCGTCTTTAGTTTTTTTAACTTCATCACTTTTGATGATGCATTTCAGAGGTGTTAGTGATGCAGTCAAACCATTCCTGTAAAAGAACAGGCCTCGTTAGTACCTTTCTGACTTACATATTTGTCGTGGTAGAGTTTCTGTTGCTCTTCACTGCTTTTTTATGGCTTTCCTGAGACAGAAAACGTCCAGCATTTCAGCATTCTGCAGCATCAGGCATCAGGCCTTATGATGTATTGAAACACATTAAGACAGTTTGGAAAAAGAAAAAAAAGTTAGTGAAAGGATTTTGAATGCAAACTGTATCTTTTATTTATTGTCAGACAAGTTGATTTGATAAAAATCAAGTTTTGGTGAACAGATGTTTTCTCTGGAGCTTTCAAAGAGATTTTTAAAATAAATTTGTTGAAACAAAGTCAAACTTTTCCTTTAGATTTCATGCAATATAAAATAATTGTTTCAAAAATTGCAGGGTTTTCCTAATAAGTGTTGTTACATTTGCTGAGGTTTCATGCCTCATGTAACAAATTGTGACCTTATGAAGGGATTCAACTGTATCTTTTGAACATAATTGCAAATGTCTGTGTTCTTAAAAGCCTGGTATAATTAACTCTGTGGTCTATAGGAGACCCAGTGTTTGTGACACTCAGGTCAACAGGGCAAAACTGAGAATAAACACATCTGTGGAAAAAGCCCTATGAAAAAAATTTGCAGGGAAAACAAATTATATGATACCATAAAATCTTAAATTTCTGGAGAAACTTTTTATCTCCTTTCTGGAATTTTGAGAAAGCCAACACTCAGAAAGTTTGCCTTTTGTTTCATGTATCATGTTTTTTTTCTTTTCTTCTGTTACATAGCTAATGGCTCAGCTATGTTTCTCAGTTCTCTTCAAGCAGCTGTGGATCATTTTTGGACTAGATATGTAGACAATCAGCCGCAGTGCTCCCCAGTGTGTTTCATCCTATTCTCATTGTTTGTGTCCTGAATTGATTCAGCAGTTCACTTACTGCTTTGAATAAACACTTTCAGAATTGTTGTTCTCCCAATCTCTTTCTTTCTTTAAAGAAAAAATGGTGTAAAAAGTTCTTTGAAGAGATATCCAGGCAATATCTATGCAAGTAACTTAAAAAAAAAAAAATCAGAATCTTTTCTAATTAGGAAATCTTGCACTAATTCAATTCATTAATTTAAGTATAAACATAAATTTCAGTATGAAACTAACTAGGTCTCAAGGGCTGGTGGCCATTATGTAGTTTTAACAGAGAAAGTGCAGTCGTTTGTGCTCTCTGCTGAAAAATTACACTTGTCTTTTCAAATATGTTTTTCTTTTTTCAGAAAATATTCTGATATTTTGAAAAATATAAAAACATAAAATCTAGAGAAGTGGTTTTAAATTTTCCTTTCTCTGTTTCCTTTTTTTCTCCTCTTCTTTCTCGCCAGAGAAATTCTGTCATATACAGTTTGAAATATTTATAATTCTTGCCTTAGTCCTTGCAAATGCAGAATTTTTCAAGCCATGTAAGGAAACAAAACAATTTAAGATCTAATTAAGTTATAATCTAGTTAGAGTGTGCATTAAGGGAACCTTCAATTTTTTTCAGTCAGCTCTAGTTTATACTAGCTTATTGGTCTTGATTCACCTCAAAGTAATGAGGGACCTGGCAGATGTTATAGCTGTATTCCTCTCAACAATTATCAAAGGTATTGGGAGTCCAGGGATGTTCCTACTGACTGGAAGCTAGTCAATGTTGTATCCATTTACAGAAGGGACATGAGAGAAGACTCGAGAAACAGTTAGTCTAGCTTCAGTTCCTGCAAAAGTTATAAGTAAGATTCCCTGAGCATAGTGAAAGGCAGTTAAAGAACAAAGCATTTATCAGACATAGTTGACACTGGCTCATGAACAGAAAGTCCTCCTTAGTAACTTGACCTCTTTCTACAATAAGGTCACACACTTGGTGGATGAAGGGAAGATGGTGGATGATTTTAGTAAGGCCTTTGATACCATCTCTCATAGCATCTCTCTGGAGAGATTTTTAAACTGTGAAACAAATAGATTCACATTATGTATACTATGTTATATTATATATAACATATGTATGGAAGACATATGGTTTTTTCCTTTGCTCAGAAACCTTTAGCAAAATTTCACTGAAGGATGAAACAATAATTCTGACAAATGAAGAATTAGTTTAAAATCTTTTCACATAGAGATGAACTTGTTCCATTATTTGCATTTCTCAAAGAAGTAGACATAGAACAAGTTTATTTCATTGAACGAAGTTGATGTTGCATGATTATAAAGGTTCTTAACCCCCAGCTGTGTCTTGCTGTTGATATTTCTGTGGAATTGTGCACTTCATTCTTGCTTACCTCTTGCTCTAATCAAACTCTGAATGTGTTTTTGGCTATGTTTTCAGTGTACATGCATATATTTTCAGGAGTGCTACCAACAGGAGTAAAGTGAAGGTTGGTTGGCACAGATAGTCCAAGAATTGTTCGATAAGTGAGATATATCTCGTGGAAAGCAATGCTGGAACTTCCTGGGCAGCTATGCATACGCACACACACATTGTTTAGAAGGTAGAATATAGAAGATTATTTGGCACTAGAACACAGAAAGGACAAAATTATTTCAGATAAATATAAAGAAACCTGAATCTTTTTCAAATTCAGAAATAAAATAGTGGCAAAAGTATAGCATTATTTAATTCTCTGAACTAGCCAGTTAAGAGCTTGCCCCTCACATTTCTGGTTTTTGCATAATTGGATATCTGAGTACCAAAATTAGATAAAAAAAATATTTATGGACAAATACCACACATGCTGGCTAAAAATGCATCAAGGAACTACTCAGAACAGAATAAGCCCTTCTAAAATAAGAAATGGAGTAAGATGTACTTTGACGTTTTGTGAACAAAGAAGGCAGAAACTACCTGGTAGAGTGGAAGATTAGAAGATTCTAGAGGAAGATTCGTTAGCAAAAGTAGGTTACAAACTCTTCCCTCAAGTAAATGCAAGTATTGGAAGAAAAATGTTGGAACTACAAAGCTTAAGTAATAGAGTAAGAGGAAATACTGGCATGCTCATCAAAAAGGCATTAAATCATGCCACTAAGGTGGAAAAGGCATCTGCCTGCATCATTTTGAATTTCAGTGGTTGATAATGAGTTGTGCCAAGGCAAAAAAATAGATAATTGCTATGATATCTGAGAGAACATCTAGTTTTCCTATGTACATAAAAGTACGGGAAGTCTGCCTTCTCTCTCCATTAAAAAGTTGTCTGAAAAGGATGTAGAATTCAGTTATACACTGAGCATTCAAGACATATGAAAATTTTGATGCATTCAGATTTAAGTTGTTCTCATCTAACTGTAGACACATAGTTGAGAGGCTCTGTTTCCACAAGGTCTCTCTAGAATCAGCAGAGAGAAGGGAGCACTTCCTCCAGGTAATTCAGGACATTTCAGTCATCATCTGAAAGTGCAGTGATTAGAGGGATAGCCTAGGGTGATGAGGGTCTTTTATGAAGTACTTCAGTTAATACATAAAGTTATATTGACTGCATCTGAGACTTAAGCTTTCAGAGGAATTTATATTAATGCTGAAGCAGCTTGGTCTGTTTTTAATTCACCGAGTAGCTCATATAGCATATACTGTGCATGCTATATGTGCATGCTAAATGTTTAACTTTCATGCAGACCTTTAGACTAGCATTAGAATACTCTGATGATTCACAAATTAAAACAAACAAACAAAACCCAACAATTATTTTCCAAGTTCTACTCTTCCTGCTCTACCAAAGCAGTGGCTCAAGAGGTTCCTGGCAATATGTCATGAATTACTACCTTTCTGAGGACAGTCTCCCTGGTTTGCATAATGGATTCTGTCCATTGTAATGCCTGTGTTGAGTCACCCATCTTTTCTTTCCTAGGCATCCCATCCAGATCACTAGAAGGTAGTAAAAATTGAACTTTTATTTCAAGAAAATTTCAGGGTTTTGCATTGTTGTTCCAACTCTTTACTGACTTTACTCAAGGTCTTTCAGATAAATATGCTAACAATTCCGTAAAATCACAACCATTTCTACAGATAGAATGATGAAAGCCTTTCAAAAAAATAATTTGTACATACATTTCCAGTCTCCCTCTACTGATAGCTGCTCCAGCTGTTTATTGATCAAGTACTGAGAGAGAGATACTAGCCTTATTCTTTGCTTGAAAATAAGGTGTAAAAGTCAGAGCGTCCTGGAGCTGCTACGAGGAAAGACTTGTGTTTGAAAGATTTATTGTTCTTCTAACTCAAAGCCCAAAATTTAGAGGAAGAAAAGAGATGTAAAGCAAGTGATTTGAGCAGATAGCATGTACAACCTGATTGAGCAGCCATTCCAGACTGCAACTGCAGCACTGCATCCAGTGCTGCAACTGGGGCAGTTTTGCTAGACAATAATGGCAAGTGATTGAAAGCTAGAAAACTTCATTTCAACACAGGGCGGTACTTAACTACTTTGTCCCATAGCTGCTGAAAGGCTCAACCTGTAAGTGAGAATATAACCTGTATATACATGTATATAACATATACCTGTATATAACCTGAATATAACCTATAATTATATCTCACCTGTAGGTGAGATAAATTATATACTGAATCACAAGACAGTGTTTGTTTATATCCTCTGCGTTTCAGTGTAAATAATTTTACTATTTTTGTTATGTTTCTCTCTTCAGGTTAATGGTAAAAATGAATGCTGAAGGAAAGGGTATTTGGTTTTCACAGAGGAAGACACTCCTAAATTTTTATTTTAATTTCAGCCTGTAAGATGATGTCAGTCTACAGATCTCTAGAAAGGTGTATAGTACACATAGAGAAAAGCTAATCCTCCTGTCAAAAATAATTAGAAACTATGATTTTAGCTTCTTTAAGAAAGACCATAAAAACAACTAAAAGAAATTTACCATCCATGTGCTTTTACTTGCATCTCAGTGTATTTCTTGTTAAAACTACAATAATAGTTTTAGTCTGAAGGTTTTGCTTCAGACTTTATTCAAATTCTATTGAAACCAAGAGAAATTACCATTTTTGGAAGTAAGAATTTTATCCGTATGTACTAGGTCTGGTTGGAATGAATTTAATTTTCTTCACAGCAACTTGTATGGTGTTGTGCTTTAAATTTGAGACCAAAGTGATGCTGATAACACACCGATATTTTAGTTGTTGCTTAACGGACCTTACACAGCATCAGAACATTCTCTGTTTCTCACTCTACTCCTCCAGCAAATAGATTTGGAGTGTGCAAGAAGCTAGGAGAGGACACAGACAGCCAGACGACCCAAATTAACCAAGGAAATACTACATGCCACATAAAATCATGCTCAGCAATAAAAACAGAGAAAGAATGTTTAGGTTCACTAGCCATCTTTTGTTCAGGAACTAATTGGGCATCAGTCTACATATGAAAAGTGATAACTCATTGGCTTTGCATCACTTGTTAGGTCTTATTTTCTTTCTCACTTCTTCCACTTCTTCACTTATCTAACAATTTTTATCTCAATTCACAAGTTTTCTTGCTTTTACACTTGCTTTCCTCTTCCACCTACCCACTGAAGGAGGAAGGAAACAAGCAAGCGTGTGTGGTTTAGCTTCAAGAGCACTCTAAAAGAAAAAAAATGTACATGCAGAATACAAGACAACAGGATCTACACTAAAGTATCACAGCGTCACTTTTTTATTTTTTCCCAGTATTTTTTGTACTTGTTCACTGGGGTGGATTTATTACATTGCCTGAAGTGTCTACACATGAAAGTGGTGGAGGTGGTGGTGGTAAATCGTACCAACAAGCCCCAGCAATTTTCTATAGTCTTACTGTATTTCACTGTAGCCATGTAGAAGTTTCAGGATGGGCAGTTGTTATGTCTTCTCAGAGCAGGAGGCCTAAGAGCTGGAGCATTACCCCCAAAGATTTATCTCTGAAGTCCAAATAGTGACTGCTCCCAGGATCAACACATGCAATAATTTTGTTCTAATCCTCATATTTCTGACTGTGTTCACACCATATAGCAGAGCTCAGCACAATCTATAAGCCAAGCAGCATGTGCCTAGCCATCTTTGCAAAACTCCTTGTTGCCATGAGTATCCTGCTATTTAGTGTCCCAGCCAGGTAATTCAAATTTACATCTGCAAATGCAAGCTTCAGTCATTACACTCACTGGTGTAAACATACTCTGAATTAATGGATGCTAGACTGCAGTTTACCAACCACCTGTGTTTTACAGAAGCCTATTTCAGAGTACAGACAAAAAGCACACTGTCTGTCAATCCTGTAGTCATTTGACGCATAAATTGCTACTTTCACACACACAGAGGAAGCATATATAGTTGTGCTCCTCCTACTCCAATGAGTAGCTTTGCAACTCATTGTTTAATCTTAGGCAAGTCATCCTGCAGTACACTTATTTTCCTGTCTGTTAAATGCTTTGAAATGACAAGGATTATCTATACAAGAAAAATGCCATGAAGTATAATTCATGAAAAGTTACACAACATTTTGAGATTATTAGATCAAAGGTGTTAATATTTTGATTTTTTTCTGTCTTAAATTATATTAAAATGGTAATAATTTATGACTGAAATAGGAAACAAAATATGGATAAAATTTAAATGCCTGAAAATATCAGAACACAAATGTCAGTACTCAAATAAACAGCTAGAAAAATGTTATCTAGAGGAATGGTAAAAAGGTACAACATGCCTGTAGAATTATCTACATTCACATGAACTTCATTTGGCTGTGTTTCCACAGTAGTTCCTGTTGGTGGCTTGGTAAGAAAATGACATTTTTCCTTAAAAGAAAAACAAAAACAAATAAAAAACAAAGAACTCTCAATCTTACATTTCAAACACATACAAAAATGCAACATCTGTATAATATGGAGCTGCATTTAATATTAGATATGAAAAGCAATCTCTTGCTAAAGTATTAACAAAGAAATATGCTGTTGAATCAGGCTTATGATGCACTCTGAATGGTTTTAAAAACATGTTTCAAGATTTGCAGAAAGTGTATGATTCTATAAAGCTCTTAGCCACATGGCCTGAACATAAAGGTGATGGTTCTAATTTTAGTTCAGAGAGGTAGAAAAAAGGGACTCATCTAACTGTAAGCACATAATTCCCTTTGAAAATTCAAAACTCCCTTTCAAAAGGGAATTTTGAACAACCCATTAATTAGAGTTACAGATGATAGTTTTGATTTGTGATTTCAAGAATAGTTAGTTATTTTTCTCTATTGCTTCTACAACTACACATTATGTTCTCATAGGTTTTTTCAAGGCCAATATCTGTACAAACAAGCAAACATATCTACGTGTAAATCTTGTCATGAGATCAGTAACTGCTTATGTTTCAGGCAATAAGCAAGCAAACTCTCCAGAGAGAGAGTTTTTTTAAGAGTGATACTTCAGCATATTTTAACTTGAAATATGCTATCAAACTCCACATGTACTCCAGACTGGAGGAAACATTTTTAATTATGTTAATTTTGATAAATAATATTTTAAAATTCTAGACAATTGATAATGATACTTTTTGACCATCCCTAGAGTAAAATTTTTCCTAATGCCCCGTCTGACCCTCCTCTGGCAGCTTTGTGCCATTTCCACATGTCCTGCTGCCAGCACCCACAGGGAGCAGCATACAGAAGTGAGATCACCTCTCAACCTCCTCTCTCCACTCTCTCCACACTGGACAACCTGAGTGTCTTCAACCTTTCCTCACAGGACATGCCCTCCTGTCCTTTTACCAGCCTTGTTGCCCTCCTCTGCATGCTTTCAAGGATCTTAACACCTCCTTTTCATACAGTGGAGCTAAGAACTGCATGCAGTATTCAAGGTGAGGAAAAACCATCAATACATTTTGCATCAGTATTACTTCTTTGACCAGCTGTCTATGTCATGTTTAATGCACCCCAGAATGTGGTTTGCACCCTTGGCTGCCAGAGAACGCTGCTGAATCGTGTTGATCTTGCTGTCAGCCAGCACTCCTTTATGCTGCGCTGCTCTCTAGAGCACACATTAGAACTTCTACACTATCACACAGACCAGACTGTGTATTGTGATCTTTTTTTTTTTTTGCCATTTCTTTGTAATTTCTGTACAATTATCTAAAATATAAATCTAGTTTTAATTTAAAATAATAAAAACTGTCTTCTTGTGTTTTGTCATTTTATTCACTCCAGTACAAATAAGTGAAAACAGGTTAGGTTCTGGTCAGCTCAAGTCTTGTCAGATTTAAAATTAAATGTAGTTCATTTTTCAGCAAGAGACAGATTGTCCAGTGTGTCAGGTTTTTATATCACATCTACGATATGAAATGCACTAATCCAGGTTCAAGATTCTTTATCGCCTTCTCAGCCATCTGTTTGTTTGACAGGAAGATATATAGAGGAAAGCACTGTGTAGCTAAGGTAAAATATGAAGATATTGATTTTTCAGGTTGTAGCAGATTAAGTAACCTGTAAAAACCAAAAGTCATCAAGAAGAAAAAGGGTCTGAGTCAAGTGCCCTTAGGTCTTCAATCTCTTTTGTTATTTTGGATGATTAAGAGGAAAACATTTTATTCCTTCAGAAACTACTATTTTTATTGCTTTTCTTTAAAAACTCGAATGCAAGTAGTTGACAAAGCACATTTTCCTGGACTGTACAGAATGCAAACAAAACGATCCACCGAATCTAAAACTAAAGCTATTTGTTTCAATAGAAAGTAAGGAAATTGCCTGCACTTTTCATTTGTGCGGATAAGGTATCTCCATGTTCAATTCATATACTCAAAACACTATTTTTAAAAGTGTTTCTTTAGAAAAAATATTAGGATTAATGTTTGTGATATTCTTTAGGTATTCTTACTCCTTCCTTATTCCTTTCTAAACAGAGGGTAACTGAACTCTCAAGTTATCACAAGGGCAATGAAATTTTTGCGATTGTTCTCACACT
The DNA here is from genome assembly GCF_002078875.1 of Numida meleagris. Classification (NCBI taxonomy): domain Eukaryota; kingdom Metazoa; phylum Chordata; class Aves; order Galliformes; family Numididae; genus Numida; species Numida meleagris. Next base: position 80,750,052 of record NC_034410.1, read on the forward strand.
TTTGTACCAAAATGTTTTGTGTTATCTTGCAATAGTAAGGGAAAGGTCATGCTTGAGTAGATATCAGTTAGAACTATTTAGAAGGTGACTACCATCAGCATTTGATCAATATCCAAACTGGCATATGACTGCTCAATAATGTTGACACTAACATAAGAAAAGACACTTTTTTGAATGTTGTTACATTTTGTCACCTCTAGCTACGAAATTCTAAAATCATTTGTGATGAAAAAAAAAGAAATATATGAGACAATATTGTTTTCAAAATTTTTTTGAAACCACATTGCAATTTTCAAACCTTGAAAGTATTAACATATTGTGAAGTTCTCACCTTGATTGATCTCAGCACAACAGTTTTTCAGAGATGTATTTTGTATTAGATGAATGCAGAAGGTTAATTTAGAGAGGGAAATGCGGAGGGTGAAGATTGCAATTCACAACTATAATCAGTTTGAGATTAACTTGGAAAAGTTGTGGATTACACTAGCTGCAAAATCAGAGCAAAACCAAAATTGAAGTTGGATTGATGGTGAATAATCTTGAATTGTGAAGAAGGATTTAAATGAGGAGATAAAGTCAGTTAATTGAGGGATGAAGAGAGCAGAACCAAGGATCAGGATACAGAGCCAGAGTCAGAGACATGGATTCAAGGAACTGAAGCACAACCTAGAACCTTGCTGAGAAGACAAGCCATGTTCCAGATGCTACAAGTACAGCATGCAGGCTCTTGTTCATCACTGGCGAAAATGCATAGCTAATGGTTTTGACTCTGTTGAAAAGTAATGTTTTGTAGCTGAGAATTTGCTCATACAATAACACTATTTTGTTCTTTGTATTTATTGTAGTTTCCATGGAAATAAATAGAATGCGTTACTTTTGGAGCAATTATTTACCATCCATAGTCTCTATTGATCTCTGCTGCTTTCCTTTCCCTCCAGCTTTGCTCACCACAGGCTCCTCTGCTCTTTTGCTGAGATTCTTTGTCTTCCTCTTTCATAAAAGCCTGTCCGTATTGGAGATACTAAATGGTCAGCCTAATTTCTCCAGTCCATGTGCCAGAAAGAAACAATAATGAGTGATTCACTGGAGAATTATATGGTAACAGGTGAGTGTCAAAGTATCTCTTAAGCTTGAGTGCTTTGGTTCAAAACTCAGCCTTTAAACAAGCTGAGCTTCATTTTTATTACCATATTCTCACTGACTTTAAATGCTGGGGATTGCCTTTGCCTTACCTGGGCTTAACATGGTGGAATGAAGTTGCTCAGCTGGACTCCTGTACACATCTTTATGTGGCATCTCTTTCTTGTCCAAGGTAGGATTTTAGGTGGACCTCTGATATAACACAGAACAAAGAAGAGTTACAGGAAAATCTGCTTGAAATGTTTTTGAATCCCTTGTTAGATTCCATTTTACAATTACCTGACATTTTGAAGCTTGCCTCTTTTTATTACTGGCTGGCTTCATTGTGTGTGTGCGTGAACTGTGTCTGAACTCTACTGTGAAATGCAATAAAGAGCCCTCAGGCAATTACACATATTTAAAAACAAACAAGCAAAACATGTATTAACCAAAGCATAAAAAGTGCTTTGGCAACCCATCAGTGCCTAGGGATTGGGAGAATCTAAACAGCCAGTCTGAATGTGAGAATGTGGGCTGCTAATATGTTTTTCAGGAATAGCTGAATGTGCAGATTTACAATGCTCAGCTGGAGCTTAGTAAAAAGACATAGCGTAACATAGGTAGTAGTGAATATGTCAGATGTCCTCCAGACAGCTTGCAAATTATGAAAATCTTCCAGACAGGAAATTTTCTGACTTTAAATGTCAGAGGTTGCCACCTGAGCCTTGTGAAAGGGATGAAAGAATCCAAGCCATACTGAAAAAGTGAAGAGTATCTCCATGAAGAATATGTTAGGTACTTTATACGTGAAAATGATAGGCACATTTTGGAGACTTAAGATAGAAGAGCAGAGTTTGTAGGCAATGTCTACAACACCCTGTTTTTTTTACTTAACATCAGTTCTACAATTACAACTGACGTATGAATTGTACTTTATATTGGCTGCTGAAAGGAATACAGTCAATGAATAAATCAGAAAAACACCTGAGATTAATGGCTCACGTTTGTAGCTGCTGTTGTTCTTGCTTCTACTTTCACCTAATGCACAGAATAAGACAAGAAAATCAAGCTCTTGCCTTAGTTCTCTGTTTTCCTCAAAACTGAATAAATAACACTTTATGTAACAAGGTTAATTTTTTTATTTCAGATATACTAGCATCTTTTTTGCCATTGGAATTTTTTACCTCTTAACAATGACAAACTCTTCATATACTTAATTTGTTCTATACATGTTACTTCTCTAAGGAGAATTTTTTGGAGGGAGTTGAGGTAGGGAAGATTTGGGGGAAAAAAAAAGCTGTTCAAAAAAAATTCCCAAAGGATCAAAAGTTCAATAATAATAACAACAACCAAGATATCACATCACAGACTAATACTAAGGGATTAATTGCAATGCCCTCTGAAATATTTACCTTTGCAAGGGGGAAAAGGTTCACCATTAAAAAACACTTTATCATGGGAACAACCAGAAAGTTCTGTTAGACAGTTCCAGTGTCTCAAATTTGATTAAGTGTATTTAAGAACCAAATATCTGAGTTTGGAATGTAGCTCTGGTGATCTGAATGTGAGATGAGTGTTACCTTCCTCTTTCCCACTCCTCTACCCTAAATCTTAATATCTTTTTTCCTGAAAATATTAATAAATCAATATTTCCCAATTACTTATATGATAAATGATATAATCTGTAAAATAAAATGCAATTAAAGCATTGCAATAAAAAAGTCTTTTTAAAACAAAAATGAATATTTTTTCTTAGAGTAGTATTCCCTTAATACTGCAGAAATCTTCAACTAGAGTATGTGCAGTTGCATTAAACCCTATTCACAGAGGTACATGAATTTAAAATGCATTTTTCCTTTGGTGTTCCTGGTACTAAAAGCTTGATTGTTCAACAGAGTTCTTAAGCACATATTTCTTAGTTGATATGAATCTTGGTATATCTACAGTAGATCCATAAAATTATTGAGCAGAAATATTAGCAAAACATTTTTTCCCCATCACTTTAAAATAAACAGCTGAACTATCTCCCCTCAAATTTAATCTGATTAACTGGACACTGATGGGCTTTATGAAAGGGTAAGAAAAGACAGATGCACTGATTAGGAAGTTAGACACTGCACAGTGATGTTGTCACAAATCTAATGTCTTGCCTTACTGAAATTTCAGCATTACTCAGAACTATCTCATTGATACGTCAGTTGGATTTTTCCACATTCTAATATACCATTCTACAGGCAGTTCATGATATTTTGAGCACTTACCTATAGCTAGAAGAAAATTCTCATATTCTGTACAAAAAAAACCCACCCAAACTGTCAATCTCTAGATTAACAGTGGCAGTGGGTATTTAGCTACAAGTATTTTTCTGGCTTACCATTTGTCATTATGTTCTGTGCTTTCACTGGCACATAAAAGCTGATTAGTCCACATCAGCAATTGTTGCTTTGAAGAACAAATTAAAATACACCAAAAGTTACGCAGTTCTTTTAATTGCTTCTCTGGCATGTATCCAAATTAAAATATGTCAGCCTGGATAAAAATGATGTAGGAGTCTTCCAAGGGACAAACAGAATAGCCATTATGCTATTTGGATAACGTCATAGGGCCTGGTCCTTTTAGAAGAAGATAATTGCTTATCACCTAACTATTTTTCAACAGTAAAAGACTCCATATATTATTTGCATATATGCACCCTATTTTCTTTCACCAGTACTTACATACGAATCAATGTGTGTACCAGTTTCATAAATCTTATGAGCATTTTCCTTGAAACATATTTCAACAAGGAAATAAATTTGCAAAAAGAAGAATATAAGCTGTGGAGCTAAAATAGCGTTGTAAAAATTATTTTTCTATTGTAGATCTCTCATGCTTACAAATTTTTTACTGAATGCATCTCATTGTACATAAGTACTGTGGATCCAGTTCAGGTATGGAATTCAACAAGAATGATATGCTTTGAACCACATTCCTCGTAACATTTTTAAGTGTAATGTTTTCTATTGGCCAAATGGACCCAAGGAACCCAGGCAGTAAAACAGCCTATGACATATAAGGAAATTGGACTGTTTAAATGGACCGGTATTTAACTAGCTCGCTGTGCATTATTTTCATAAATTGTGAGAATCTATTTTAAATAGTAAGTACACTAGATATTTGTAGAGACAAGGACAATAGAGTAATAAAATACAACCACTTCATCCCTTTATATTTCTTCCCTTAGATTTTGATATAACATCTAGCACCAGTGTTAATTTTTTATTTTCTATTTTATCCAATGTCATGGTTTTGTGATTTTCGGTTGTTGGCATTCCATATCATAACATCATGTAGTGAATGTACCTGGTTCTCAGAAGAGAAGGACTACTACATTCCCCACGGTACTTTGCTCCTCTGTTACCATTTTCCAGCCCGAGGGAAAAGATAAAAGCTCGCAGTATAAAAACTTGCAGATCACGAGACCTCCTCCCTTTTTCTGCCATCTCTCGTCTTGGCAGCACCTCGCTCTCCAGCTGTCTTATCGTCGGTAGTAGAGTAAGGCCTACCTTGATTTTGGGATATTCTCTCTCTCTGTATTGGATTTATCAGATTAAATTGTAATTATATTGTATTATAGTAAATTAGTTTGTTTCTCCTCAGATTGTTGCTGCTGTTCTTTGCTCTCAGGGCCATCTCCTTACCCTTTTTCCCTTTTCCCTTTTCCCGGGGCGTAGACCCGTGGATCCCCCATCCTCTTCGTCATGGAACCGGGCCGAACGCCCATAAACCGTTGACATTTTTTTGGTGGAGAATGCAAAGGGCAAAATTAAGGCAAAATTAAGGGCAAAATTTTGCTTTTTAGCTCTTAGAACGAACCTTTCTCTGCTCTCGGAAAGCTTCGTTGTCGAGACTGCAGGTGCTGTAACTGCAAACGTGACCTTGAAAAGTCCAGGTGGACTGCCAATACTCTGGGATATTTTGTAAACTTTTTTGTATACTTTTTGTAAACTTTTTTTTTTTTTTGGCTGCTGCTAGCCTGTCTTTGTAAAGAGAAAAAAAATGTATACAATGTGGAATACAGCTCCAGAGGAAGCTGCTAATTTTGTAGAACTTGGGATTTTGAAATCACATCCCAGTCTCTCCTTTGAATCCTTGATGCGTTTTCTGAATGCCCATTTGACTATATTGTCAGTCTCCTTGAATGCACTACTCATCATGCTAGTCATTTCACTCAGTATCTATATTTTGAGGAAGCCCTCTCTAAAGCCAGAGGATACTGAGTGGCAGGGAGTGTGGAGAAACTTGGGAGAGACCTTAAAGAGATGGGCATCTCCGGTGTCATGGAACTTTACTCCTAAACACCTGGAAGATCCTGAGAGCCTAAGCGAATATTTGAGACAGGGATGTGATGGCTCTGGTGAATCTGAGGAGGCACAAATCCTTTGGGGCCTAGCTCATGCTTATCGGGCCTTATTCAATACTATCCCAGAGGGGGAGAGACAGTTTGAAAATGAAAGACAGAGTTTCCAAACCAAAATACAGGGTCTCCAAACCGAAATACAGGGTCTCCAAACCGAAACAGATTGTTTCCAAGCTGAGAGAGAGAGTTTCCAAAATGAAAGGGAGAGTTTTCAAAAGGAAAGGGAAAGTTTACAAAATGAGCGGGACACTCTGCAATCCAAGCTTAACAGTCTTCAATCCGAACTACACGCCCTCCAATCCAACTTTCATGCCATATCAGAAAAGTTGGTCCAAGCCGAGCGTGAGAGACAGAGCATGGAAAACAACCAGCCTGATCAACCACAGGAGGCACCACAACTGATTTCAGTTGCCCCTGTAAGAGGACGGAAGGTGAAACGTATATCGCTTCCTCCAGAACTGGAGACAGCAAAGCGAGAAGCTCCAGGGGAGCCACCCCAAAGTCCAGGAGAGGGGCCCTCAACGAGATCCCGGTCACCAATGCCCACTAGGGCAACAACAACTGAAAGAGACGTTGAAACCCTTACTACTCGTCCTCTGAAAATGACTTCGAGTCTTGAGAAAAGACTTTACAAGGCACCCAGGTGAACGCATTGTCACCTGGCTACTTCGATGCTGGGACAGTGGGGCTAACAGTGCACTGCTAGACAGTACAGAAGCCTGCCAGCTGGGAAGTATTGCCAGAGACTCAGCGATTGACAGAGATATCAGTAGATGCCAGGATGAGTCCTTCACCCTTTGGAAGCGGATGCTATTAGCCGTGAAGGAAAAATACCCCTTCAAAAACGACCTGATGCCTGAGGCAAAGAAATGGACTGCTATGGAAAAAGGCATCCATTATTTGAGAAGAACATGCTGTGGTGGAAATGTTACATGACCCTGGATTCATTCCTGATGATCCAAACCAGGAGCATGATCCTGAGAGAATCAGGTGTACACCAGACATGTGGCGTACATTCACAAGAACTGCACCAGAAAAGTACGCTGGTACATTAGCAGCCATGTATGGCAGATGGGAAAGAAGACCCCCTATGGGTGAGCTGATTTCCAGGCTCCATGACTTTGAGCTACATTTACGCCTCTGCAAGTTGCCATTGTAAAGGTAATTGAAAGACTGGATAGATTTGAGAGTGATCACGATGATATAATAGAGGAACTGACTTCTTTGCCTCATGACGATAAACCTGATGACAATCAGGATTATCGAGACACCCTACGGGAGGGGCTGAGCAATTTGTTTTCCTCCCAACTTGCATCATCCAACGTCTCAGCTATTAGAAGAAGAAAACGTTCTCCTGCTCGAGCAAGTGACGACAGTAAGACTATGTCACGCGTTGCATTGTGGCATTTCCTACGTGACCATGGAGAAGACATGAAGAAGTGGCACAAAAAAACCCACTCCTGCACTACAAGCACGGGCAACAGAACTGCTAGCCAGATCAATCACCAAGGCGAAATCCTCCGCTCCTGTTGCTGGGGGACATGGCAAAAGCCGTAAGGGCCTTGATCAGAAGAACAAGGGAACAAGTAGAGGGGCCCTGCACCCAGTCATGGGGGGGAAAGGGATAATAGAGTTTATTGGACTGTGTGGATTCGATGGCCTGGCACATCAGAACCACAGCAATATGAGGCACTGGTGGACACTGGTGCACAGTGCACTCTAATGCCCTCGAGTCACCAAGGGACAGACTCAGTTTACATTTCTGGGG
>NC_034410.1:80759217-80887370 GCF_002078875.1 Numida meleagris
GTGGCAAATGCCTTATGGGGGTGGTTACAGCAGTGGGAACAAAATAACTGGCAACGAAAGGGTAAACCTATTTGGGCTGCTGAACTGTGGAAAGACATTGCTGCCCGAATTAAGAATATGGTTGTAAAGGTGCGTCATGTAGATGCTCATGTGCCCAAGAGTTTGGCTACTGAAGAACAACAAAATAACCATCAGGCAGATTGAGCCTCCAAAATTAAGGTGGCTCAAATGGACTTGGACTGGCAACACAAGGGTGAGTTATTTCTAGCTCGCTGGGCCCATGAGACCTCGGGCCATCAAGGAAGAGATGCAACACACAAGTGGGCTAGAGACCGAGTGGCGGACTTAACTATGGACACTATTGCACAGGTTATTCATGACTGTGAAACTTGCGCCACAATTAAACAAGCCAAGAGGATGAAACCTCTTTGGGAGGAAGGGCGATGGCAAAAGTATAAATATGGGGAGGCGTGGCAGGTTGATTATATCACCTTGCCACAAAGCCACGATGGTAAGCGTCATGTGCTTACCATGGTGGAGGCAACCACTGGGTGGCTTGAAACATATGCAGTACCCCATGCTACCGCCCAAAACACCATATTAGGCCTCGAGAAACAAGTCCTGTGGCGACATGGCACCCCTGAAAGAATTGAGTCAGATAATGGGACTCATTTCAAAAATTCTCTTGTAAATACTTGGGCCAAAGATCATGGCATTGAGTGGATTTATCATATCCCCTATCATGCACCAGCTTCTGGTAAAATTGAACGATACAATGGATTATTAAAAACTATGTTGAAAGCAATGGGTGGCGGAACATTTAAGAATTGGGAGAAGCATTTGGCAGAAGCCACCTGGTTGGTCAATACTCGAGGATCAATCAATCGTGATGGTCCTGCTCAATCCAGCTCTCTACATAATGCAGAGGGAGATAAGGTCCTTCTAGAACATGTAAAGAGCATGTTGGGAAAAGCGGTTTGGGTTTTTCCAGCTTCTGGAAAGGGCAAAACTCTCCGTGGCACTGTTTTTGCCCAGGGACCTGGATCTACTTGGTGGGTGATGCAAAAGAATGGGGATGTTCAGTGTGTGCCACAAGGGAATTTGATGCTGGGGGAGTACAGTCAGTAAGTCTCTGTATATATAGGTATACTTTTCTGTGTGTGTGTGTAATGCATGTTAATTATTGTTTGTTTGTATATGTATATTGACATAATGTAATGATATGGAATAAGGGGTGGAATGTCATGGTTTTGTGATTTTCGGTTGTTGGTATTCCACATCATAACATCATGTAGTGAATGTACCTGGTTCTCAGAAGAGAAGGACTACTACATTCCCCACGGTACTTTGCTCCTCTGTTACCATTTTCCAGCCCGAGGGAAAAGATAAAAGCTCGCAGTATAAAAACTTGCAGATCACGAGACCTCCTCCCTTTTTCTGCCATCTCTCGTCTTGGCAGCACCTCACTCTCCAGCTGTCTTATCATCGGTAGTAGAGTAAGGCCTACCTTGATTTTGGGACATTCTCTCTCTCTGTATTGGATTTATCAGATTAAATTGTAATTATATTGTATTATAGTGTGTTGTTTTGTATTCCGATATCTTATTTAGTAAATTAGTTTGTTTCTCCTCAGATTGTTGCTGCTGTTCTTTGCTCTCAGGGCCATCTCCTTACCCTTTTTCCCTTTTCCCTTTTCCCGGGGCGTGGACCCGTGGATCCCCCGTCCCCTTCGTCACGGAACCGGGCCGAACGCCCGTAAACCGTTGACATCTAAGTAGTGTGAAATCATCAAGTGAATTTTACAGCTTACCTTGCATTTTAGAAAGCAAATTGTTAGGAATGTTTTTTTTTCTCTGTTTTACCATGTAAGTACAGAAAGTGCAAAAACAATATGTCCCAATCTTTTTAAAAACTGTGTAAAATATGTGAATACACACAAGTCTGATTTTACCCAGAAAATCACCTAGAACTCATTCAATTCCAAGTAGAAAGACAAAATTTTTAAATACTGAAATCTGTATGGATCCAAAAGGTTACATATATATAAAAATATATGTGTGTATATACATTATATATACATCCTCCTCTCCATCAATACGTTAGATACTTGTCTTTCCAACAGATCTTGAATGTCACTGTATGTTTATATTAATATCATCCTTTAGCAGATCTATGATATTCTTTCAATCAAGCCATAGCAGAAATACATCCATTTCTCATAACCACCAAGGTAGAATATCTCAAGAGTAGAGCTCTCAGCAACACTTCTCTGCTGTTTTCAGTCAGTGATGAAAGCAATAGCACACCTAGTCTGCATCTAAAATGCAATGATTAAGTATATGGTCTACATATGATTGCCTTGTTGTACTTAAGTACTTGACTTAATCTCAGGATAATTTTGCTTAATTTTCCAATCCTTTGGAATATGCATTCTGACTATATACCAGGACTTCCCTTTTAGCAATATTTTAACAAGTATCTGTGCTAACAAACAACACTTGGGCAAAATAATGTATCCATATGATTTAGGGTGTCAAGGACTCCTACTTTCTTGTTGCATCTTCAAGAATGTGGGATTTTCTCTGCTACAGTTCATATACCAGTTATTTCCTCCCTTGCATCCTTCTTCCTTTCTTCATTTTCTTTCTCCTTCCTACCTTTCTTTCTATATGTGCAGGTTTTTAAATATGCATCCAAGAATATTGATATTAACCAATTTATTTCCATTAAGCCCTTGCAATTGGGTTGTACAATGCGAAGCTGTATGGCATTAAAATGAAATTAACACTTTACTGAAAAATAAGAATTACAATTCTCCTATTTGGTCCACTACAGATTACTAACCTGACTCAGATTAGTTTTCTTTACTAGCCAGGCTGTGAAAGATATTCATTTGGCACCATATGTTCAAGAGAATATAGGTCTTTTAAGATTAGAATTTTCTGTCTCCTCTTGGCCAGAAACTCATTAAAACAAACCTTGTTTGCATGCATCACCAAGTGCTTTTGTCAGAAATTGTGTTAGTAGAATTCTGTAGCTTGTCTGCCAGAAACCCAAAATAAATAATTCCATCTCTCTAGATAAAGAAAAGACATCCATCTGCACAGCAGCCACCTGAGTTCTGCCTGCTCTTACTCGTAGGAGATTTTTACATACTGACTGTGCACTCATGCAGAATATAGCTCCAGGACTGAAGCACTATCAAGCTGACTTTATATTTCTCCTTCCAGCTCAGCATTTTGATATTCTGTGAGGTTTAAGATATACTTGAATTCACAAAACTAATATCAGGCTGGAAAACATCTCTGATACTTGATGGGATGAGACAACTATATACCTTATGGTCCATCTTCCACATTCTGTGCATCCTTTTCTTCATTGAAGAAATCATTGAGAAAGGACTTGAATTATCCAAATGTAACAGAGACAGGAGGAGAATTAAGATATCTGACAGTTTCCCAGTAGCTAGCATGTATGCCAGTTTTTCATTCAGTTCTATGTACTACAACATATTTGAAGGTAATGCAGCCTGTAACATCTCTGCTTTCTAGAAACAGTGTGCAGTAATAAACTATGGTTTTATGGAAATACAAGAAGTTGTGACAGTTTTTAGTTATTACCTGTTATCAAAGTTCAGCAGATCATCTGATTCTCTGATTTTATTGTAATATTAGATCAACACTGGTCAGTTGGGAGCTATGCTGATTACATACTATGTTATTGTCTGGTTTTGTGATTTTGTTTGGTTGTCGGTATTCCACATCATAACATCATGTAAAGCACTGGCAGTTAAAGAGTTAATTTTTTGGTTTCTGGGCACTGCCTTTTTTGGGTGTTTTGGTTCCCCAAGGGGGGGGGGGGGGGGGGGAGGAGCTGCACTCCCCAGGGATCTTTGCTTCTGGAAGGGGGGGTGAAGCCACCTGGCAGAGGAGGGGTCTTTTCCTTCCTACCCCGCGGAGAAGCACATGGTCCCCCTACAGCTTATGGTGTAAGAATCTCAGCTTGTAACTCTCTCTGTTTTGATTTATTGGCCTCAATTTCAGTATAATATTTAGTAAATTAATGTTCCTCCTCAGATTGGTGCCGCTGTTTTGTTTTAGATCTGTCTACGAGTTCTCTACCTTTCCCCCTTTTCCCTTTGTCTTCCCCAGGGCGTGGGTCTGTGGGTCCCCTGCCGCATTAGTCACTGGACCAGTCCGGGCCGGCCCCTAAGCCGCTGGCAGGTTTTTTTTCCTTCTTTCTCTCTTCTGTGCCTGTGGGCCTGTTGGCCCCTCTGTCACAGACACAGATCCTTAGATAACACCATGACAGTTATGTTGGCCAGTTTGTGGATCATATGGTGGTATAAGAATAGAGGTTGAATCTTCCCACCAGTATTTCATTAAATGTTATTGTGTGAAAAATGGGAGCAGAATGGTGGTCTGACAAAACTGGCGTTTGACATGGAACTGCATATGAAGCAAAGATGTGGAACTAAATTCTTCCATGTGGAAAAAATTGAACACATTGACATTCACTGATGCTTGCTGAACATTTATGGAGAGCGAACAGTAGATGTGAGCACAGTGATACAGTGAGTTATGTGTCTCAGCAGAGATGACAGCAAAATGAAGGACAAGTCACATTCTGGATGGCCATGTGTAGCTGTCACACCATGAAATGGAGAGCATCTCAATCAGCTCTTCCATGTGAATTGGCTAATGGTGGTGACCAAGTTGAAGAACAGTGATTTGTAGCTGAGAATTTGCTCTATCTAGTAGCATTATTGCGTTCTTTGTATCTGTTGTAGTTTGTAGGGAAATAAAGAGGAGACATTACTTTCCGAAAAACCCACATATATCTGGATGGTAGTTAAGTCAGATGTCACATTGAGGGCAAAACAGTGGGTTTATATTCTTTGCAATGTATTTCAAAAAAGTCCATAAGTGGAAGGGGAGGCTGATGCTCCAAGATCAGGTAATGTGTGGAAGAATATATTCTACTCACATAGTGGATACTGTTTATGTTTGACTATATATATATACACATATATATATACAGTCATTAATGTTTTGTCTGGTCATTTTAATTTTATAGGCAATATCTATGCTGTTTTTGTTACCAGTATGTCTTAGTCAATAAACCAAAGCTTGGACCAGGCAAGGTCTGATCTTTTTCTTTGGTCCAGCTGAATATTTAGCTCAGTATATGTCCTATTTTCTAGTAGAGTTGGGTAGCTGGATGTTTATTTGTCACATTTGAGACGAAACTAAATGAGATGAGATCTTGGAAGTAGTGACCATGATCTGTCCAGGCTGATATACCCTGCTTCTCTGCAGCACAAAATAGCCTCAAAAGAGTTATTTTAACAGAGCTACTTGCTTTCAAGGGCCTGAGCTGGCTTATCAAAAGCTTGGGTATAGCTAAAAGGCTCTTAAGTATCACAGTTAGACTCAGCCTTTTGTTTGCAGACTACTTGGTCCAAAGAAGGACAGAAGTGATTTTCCCTGGGTTACTGGCAGAATAATTATTATTGTGCTATGTTTTAAGCTCAGCCATGAAAATAATCTTTCCCTTCAGCATTATGAACCTGTTAGACCTGTCATGCTTTAAATCATACTTCCACCCCTAAGCTACTGCAGCTTATCAGAAGCTTCTCAAAGCAGTTGCAGTGGGTGTGTGCACTTCATAATGAAAGGACCTATATTTAAATGCCTCCAGTGTGTTTTGACAACTTACTTTTACATTGATTTAAATTCAGACAAACAATACCTTCTTGTTCCTTATTCTAAAAATGAACAAGAGAAGGCAGAAGAATGTCTAAAATAAATTCTCATTTGAAACCAGATTTTAACTATGGTAATATTTAATCTTCCCAGTGCTATATAACAAGGGAACATCATCCTTGTTTCACAGCTGAAGACTTGCAGTCTTGCACTAACTAGAGAGCAGAGTGCACCCTAAAGCCTGGTCCCTGAGACAAGGAGTGCACCTCAGTTGCCAACGTCAGAGCTGCTCTGCAGCCTGCTTGATGCAAATGCAGCAGTTCACTTCACCCTTAACTCCCTTCAATTGCTGCACCTGCAAAAGTGTGCCATAAAGACATGGGAAAAGCCACAGCAGCCTTCATTGTGTTACGTCTTTGCATTAATTATTGGGCCCTATGATCTCTACCAGAGGCCATTGCTTAGGCCATGACAAAGGCTGTTTTCACCCTGTGCTTGACCGGATTCACGCTAACACTGTCCGACACTTTGGAAAGAAACATGAGTTTTCTGCAAAGCTTGACAAAACTACGCAATGCCAGTGAAGGTAAAAGCTGAATCCAGGAATCCTGACACAGTTCCCTAAGAGGGCGATCTCTTACTTTAAATACAGTATCTTTTTCTAATTATTATTATTTATTAAAATCTTATTTCCTTAAATAAAATAGGTGCCAAAATATTGAGGAGATAAAAAATATATTTTTATTGCAGTAAATTATTATGGAAAAGTATTTATGTAATTCCACTTACAACAGTCAAAAGCAACAAGAATATGCTTTTAATAATAACAGAATCATAATTCCATGGCAATAAAGTAGGACTGGCATTTGGAGGGTAATCTGGCTGTAAACTTGCCTCATGTTTGCAAAGATAGATTGCAGCGTTTTGTAGACAGAAAACCTGTAAAGCAAAGTAACTTCTGCAATTGTAAAAATACAAATAATAAACTCTTAACATTCTATACCTTTAAGAATAGAAACCCATACTTATGTGACAAACTCTGGATTAAAAATCTAAAATGTAGTATTCTCCTTTTGAAAATATATTCCCATGACTCCAAATGTAGTCTATGTTTTTCTAGTAATACAGCTCTAACTATGTACTCCTGCCTACAGTGAGTTAATAATTGATGTTTTGGCCCAGTCTACAATGATTTTTTGTTTTCTCTGAGCATAGAAAAAGAAGAAAAAAAATGTTCAAACTGAAATATTTCATTTTTAAAGATATATTTAACTACTTTGTATACCAGTGTGTCATTTGGAACTAGAAATATATATATATATCTGTATATACTTAGGCTGACCTTGCTATCAAAGACTGTTTGAAATCCATTATGACACTCAAAACCAAGACGTATTGACTTAAAAAAATATACAGGGGGAAAAAAAAAAAGAACACCACTGCCAACAAAGCCCAAACTACTTTTCTGTGGATGTGCCAACTTTTACCAAGATTCATAATTTTATGGCTTGATCTAATCAATATGTTTTAAAAGAAGTCACAATTATTGAAGTACTATTTCGCAGGATGACTGTGTTTTAATCTACTGCAGTTTCTTCCGATCCTGTTCCCTCCTCCTACAGTACTACAGAACCCATCAGCTTGCCCAGTGAGCTCTGCATACCTCCTTTTTATATAAAAAGGAAAAAATCACTGTAAGAATATTACAAAAAATCGAAGGTGTTTTGAGAGCATATCTACTTGGTACCCCTACAAAATGAAAGGCTAAATTGCTTGTTCTTTATTAGAGACTGTGCAAAAGAGAAAATAGTACCAACCAGGCTACATTACCTGCTCAAAAAACAAGCTGTTATCTCTTGCTTACCAAATTATAAACAGTTTAGTTTAGCCAGGGCTGAAGAAGGCTTATCTTGACAATCTTTGATTTATCAATTCTTTTAAACTTGTAGTATGATTACAATATGAATTGCTCAACAGTTAATTGAATTCATATTTCTAATTAAAAAAAAAAAAAATCAAACCAAGCAAGCTGACCAAACAAACAACAACAAAAAATACAAAACAAAACAACAACAAAACTGAGTTTCATTTCATTGGCAGTAAAGACACCGGGTTACCTCAGAAAATGTTTACATGTTGTGATTTGTACTTTGCTTCAAAGTCATTACCTCAAGCTGTCTGATTAAAAAATAGTCAGGTTGTGGAAAAAATGCTGTTTATAAATATTTTCATCTTATAAGCAAAGTACATAAAGGAAGTCACTTTTTTTTTACTCTAAAGTAAAAATTTTATGATGACTCATAATGATGTGAGTCTTGTGGGGAACAGCTGAGGGAGGTGGGATTGTTCAGTCTGGAGAAGAGGACGTTCAGGGGAGACCCTATTGCTCTGTACAACTACCTGAAAGGAAGTCATGACTCGATGGCTGTCAGCCTCTTCTCCCAAATAACTAGTGAAAGGACAAAAGATAATGCCCTCAAATCATGCCAGGGGAGGTTCAGTTTGAATATTAGGAACAATTTCTTCACCAAAAGAGTGATGAGGTATTGGAAGTGGTGGAGTCACCATTCCTGAAGGTATTCAAGAAAAGTGAGGATATGGCACTGAGGGACATGGTTGATGGGTTGATGGTTGGACTAGATGATCTTAGATGTCTTTTCCACTCTTGAGGATTTGATGATGCTATGTTTCTATGATTCTATGAAGGACATCACCAGAATTAATGAAAAGGCACTTACTTTGCAAACCCACTAAATCCTCCCATATGCATTAAGCTTGAAGGAAAGGAATTGCTGCTGTAGAGAACAGGGTAAACTTTAATCTATATCCATACTGCCCTTGATAGTAGTTCTAAGATTATCAATTATTAATGGTCCAGATAATAACACTGAAAGTGTGCAGAAGCTTTATGTTGTAGTTTACATTTTAACCAATTCAGTTTTTTCTCACTTGTACAAATTATCCTGAAAAAAATATTGATTTCTTTGCAATTACTGAGCATGACTTTTCAAACACTTCAGACAAAACTTATCTCTTGTAAATATTACAAAGCGCCAATTCTAACAGTCTCTGTAATGATACAACTACAATGAAAAAATACAGATATTTATTTATTGTACACAGGAAAGCCCTGGAGGGTAGTGCACATCTTACCTTGGCTTTGAGTTGGTGTCACTGCTAAAAGAGAATACATAAGATATTACATGATAAATGGCTAATCTAATTGCTGATTATCCAAAGCTAGATAACCAGTTGCCTAAATTATATCATTATTTCTGCTTCTTTATGAGATGACTGATAGGTTAACTGCAAGGAAACTCCATGGATCACAGAGTATAAAAATCTATTCTGATTTGCTGTTAGCTTAACCTTCATGTGAAAAAATGGGTTCTGATTAATAACTGATCTTGCTTAGTTCAAGTTAGCAAAACCTTCTGGCTGGAATATTCTATAAGATAAATACCTAAGTAAATGTGAATAGAAGAAAAAAAAAAGAATGATTTTAAATTATTTTCCCCATTTCTAAATGAGTTAAAATTTTGTTTGTACAGGACATTTAAACCTAAGCACAAATTAACATTTCATCAGTGAGATTTTGAATTAGATTGAAAATGAGATCAAAAAGACTAGAAGAAGAACATATTCCATTGCTTGTGTCCTAGTCTGAAGAACTATTTTTCTAATTTAAATGTAAAGTCTTGAAATTGTAGGGATAGAAGTCATTATTTTAAAGTCAACATTTATCAGTAATTATCTTACATCAGGGTCATAATCTTTCCACTTGTACTCAGCCTAGACAATAACTATGGCAATAGTGCTGGTTATAATGGAAGTCATTTCTTCATAACAATAATAGGGAACACTGAGCATGTTGATGTGAGGGATTCGTGTTTATTTGTGTTGGAGAGCAGGTTGCTCGGCAGCACGTAGCTACTGATTGACTAGTGATTTACCAATGATGTAATCCTAAGATGTGTGGAGTGTGGTGTTTTCCAGAGTGTTCTAGTATCCATATTATTCTGTATCCATAGTGCTGTAGTCAACATATCCCATATGTGGAGATAACTCGGGCAACGATATTGTTAGCGTGCGCGTTGCATAGAGCTTGTATCCCTGGACCCTGTATCCCTGGAAGCATATATGCTATATAAGATGGTGTGTTGCTACAATAAAGTTGGACGCATCTCATATTGAGTTGATCTTGCGTTCCCCACGCGAGTACCGGTAGGGCAACCCTTTTGGGGAAACTTGGGGTGTTCCCCAACAATTTGAATGAAATTATTAACACTGCTTTTTCATGTTTTACATATAAATAAATTTTTTACATATTTCATAGTTTACAAAAAGAAAGAGCAGTTGCCTACTAACCATCTTCTATAGATGAGATCTACAGTGACAAAAGACAAAGGACAGCGTATTTTCACCCCTCAGGTTCAGCATAAGCACCTATACTTCTGCCTACGCTCTCAAAACAAGAAATGGACTCACTTGGCAACTGATGTTAATTGCTTTCTCTCTGAGCTCTTGAACTTAAACTTGAAATATTTCTTGAAGAGCATTTCTGTGTTTTAAATTAAGCCTCCTCACTAGGGAAAAACTTCAAAAATGGATTAAAAGCATTGGAATAATATAAATTAGTACCTTTGTCTCATTCATTAATATGCACATTGTGCTAATCTAAGCTCCCTTTTTAGTCTTGTTAGGTTTCCCCAGGCCTTGCTTTTTCTCCTCTAATTTTCATAAATTTATCAATATGTTACATCCCACTCTTTGCTGTGGTCCAGTATATTAATATGAAAAAGACTAAAAGTGTGTTTAATTTTTAAGATGAAAAGTAAAAGTAGATAAAGGGACACAGAGGAATGCAAAAAGTACTAGGAAAATGATATAATTACATTATGGCTCATCTAGTTGAATTTTCACTAGTTTCTTAGAGCACTGGCAATTCCATATATATGTTTTTTTTTTAATATTTCTAAATGGGTGGATGAAATTATGTTTAAGGCATCTAGATCAGCAAAAAAGCTAGCAACTGAGTAGTAAGCTGTACTAATGCATTAATACAGTTAACAAAATTTCAAAGCCATTTCACCAGAATACACCCCTGTTATTGATTATCTCGGAATACTTTAATATAATCTCTGAATTTAAATCTGGCTGTTTTTTAAAAGCACATTCATTACCTAAGTAATACTAGACTTTTCAAAATGCTAGCTATTCTCTGGATGTTCTTCAGAAAAAAAAGTTAGAGAGTTCATGCAGGTAAGGGTTGAATACACAATCCACTTGTAAAATATTTTTAGCAATTCGAAATAAATCTGGTATTCTTTTGCCACGTATATAGCAGTTGCTAAAAAAAAAAAAAAAGTAGCAGAGATGTGTATTCAGAGAAGTGGCAGCCAGTGGAGATTATTAAGGACATGACAGTCTTGAAATACGTGGACGGAGTCTGAGAAAGCTTTTAGAAAGCTGTGAGTTGCCCTTTTATTAATATTCTTTTGTAGGCATGCAATTACAGCCACTTTTAGAGATCAGATACCAAAGAAAATAAATAAATTATTGGTCTGACTCAACAGAAGTTCACTTGCAGGTTTTGCCACATCACTGAATTTGCATGCATCAGTACATTTATGTTCTCCATAACGGAAAAGAGGGAAAAAAAAAAGCATGAAGGAAAACTTAAAAAAAAAAAACAAAACAGGCCTTATTAGAAGAAACATTAAATTCCACAGATACTGGTCAATAGTATGAGCCACATCTATGTATTCAGTAGGTGTGAACCACTTTATGTAATGAAAATGAAATCCAAGTGCCACCTTACATGTAAGAACACAAACACAGAGCATTAAAGACCTATGTATAACCCTGACTCTGATCCCTGGAGTGTGGTCCAAAAGCAGCAAATATGACATATTTGGACAACATGTATAAAATGCCTGTGTATCTTAGCATACAGGGTATAACTGTGTGTGTGTGTGTGTGTGTGTGTGTGTGTGTGTGTGTGTGTGTGTGTGTGTGTGTGTGTCTGTGACAACTGATGTCAATTGTTTGAGTATGGACAGCAAAAAAATTTAAGAATTGGCTTTGAAATTTTATAGACACAAAAAACTAACAAATATTTGACCATTTCTCTGAAAATTCTCATTCAGAGGAGATTGCTTTCACAAAGTTTTCAGTCCAATCTGTTTTGGTCAGAAAAGTGGATCGATAATGAACTATTAGAAACGGAGTAATTGTCCTGACAAAATGGAAAACATGTCCTTCTAAAGATTTTTTCCTTTTTTTTTTTTTTTTTAAAGATGCTTTTGAAGACATACCCCCAAATGTCTCATTGCCAAGACAAGAGATACGGGCAATTTGGTTAAGAATTACTTCTTTGAAACAGTTTAGTTAGTTTTGTGTCTCTAATGAAACTCAACATTCTGTTCCTGACTTAAAACATCTGTTCTTTCGATGGAAAAAAAATTGAAGACATTGTATGAATCTCTTAAAGAAACGATTTTGTCTGGCTAAATTACCATTCAATGTGCTGCAGCCAAGAGAGACTATTGAACTTGTGCATTAATGTGTTTATAGACCTTGTCTGGTTAGTAATGATGAAGAGAAATCCCCAGATTGTTTTATGTATGTTTCTTGCTGCCCTTCATCAACAAAGTTACTACAAAATAGTTCAAATGCTCTTGATTAAATCTGTGCTTGTGATCTTTTAATAGGAAATCACACTGAATTTTCTGAATAAATTCACTTCAGTCTCAAAAGCTATTAATGTTGAATAATGAGATTTAAAAATATAGTACAAGTAAAGGGAATTTGCAATAATTTGCATGTGACTGTCTTCAAAATCTTTTCACACAGTGCAAGTTAAAAACATCAAGATTTTGATGTGATTAAGAAGAAAGCAGGTGTACTTTGGAAAAAAAATGCAGAAAATCTTGCTAATTTTCCCACTGTTTCTTCCAAGCAATAACATTAGTTTTAATCCATGCTTTTTTAGCAAGAAGCAGAGGAATTATATTATTCCCTTAAAGTTAAGTTTCTATTAAACTTTTGCTTTTACCTGAAAATGACTCTGAAAATACAAAAGCCAAAATTTAATGAGGAAATAGAATCAGTCACTATTTCCTACCTTCCTCTGTCAGGGAGAGGAATTGCAGTCCTACAGACATCCTATATGATACACTGAACTGTTATCATCATAGCCATTGCCACAACAAAGTCCTCTGCCATCAAAGCAGGGTTACAGGTATCCATAAAGGACAATAAAACTCACCAGCAGGCCCTAACATTCCTGCAGGTGCTAACCTTTGTAGAGACAACACATGTTGGCCAAAAGGCAAGCAGGCATCTAACCTGGATCTCTTCAGTATCTAAAGCTGAATATGAGGAATTCAGGATGAGGGGAACTGTGTTTCATGAAAGGCTGTTGATAGCTGCAAAGCATCATGTTAATAGCTCTCTCCCTTCAAAGCACTAGTTTTTGTTTTGCACAAAGAGCAGACCAGCTATGAAATCTGCTATGAAAGCCAGTAGCAACTGAATCTGCCTACCCTCTCAGAACGCAAATGAAGAAATTTTAAATTAACCCACTGACAAATGATGGGACAATTTATACATGCAGAAAATGGTTCAGCTAAATCAAAATTTGCCTATTAAGACTGCACTACAGCTTTTTTTTCTCTCCCAAATGGCTTTACCTTTTCACTTAACTTTATGATATAACCCTTGTGCACTCCAATTACTTGACAAAATGGGAGCTTTTTAAAGGTCCAAAGAGAGCTCCTGTTGACTTCTAGTGCAAATCGGGCACTTTTTATTATCTCCCACAAGATGTATAAATGTCCTTACTTGTCCCGTACTATAAAAAAGAGGGTTCCCCAGGCACTAGGTCATTAACAGAAGTGTTCTCTTTTTTTGACCTAGATAAGGGGTCATGTTTAGTTAATGTGAACATTTTTAAGAAACATCATTAAATATTCAACATGACTCATTAAAAAGAGCCAGTGGCAAAATATCTTTCAGATATGAAAAAATCTCAACTTTTACATGTGTAAGGATGTCTAAATCAAACCTGTTTACTTTTTGAAAGTCTATGATTCTGTTTTTCATTATTATTCTGCATTTCAAGACTCCTTCCTCCACTCAAACTGGTGAAAAAAACTGTTTGTAGCCTCAGCTCCCGTACCTCCCAACGCCCCCGCCCTCCCCCCCGCCTCCCGGAGGCAGAGGACCAAGATTTCTGCAGTGATTTGGCCTTTTCCAAAATAAACATTGCATTTTGAATTGGTTTCAGGGCAAAAGCAATCCACAGCTGCAAAAGCTCAGTTAGAATACTGTTTAGCTGATACTGCAGACACATTGTAATTTCTGCTTCCAGTAAACTAAAGGCTAGGCAGCAGCTGATTTGCACTCGCCTACTCTATGTAGTCTTCATTTTCCTTTTTCTCTTCTTTTTTTTCTTTTTTTCTTTTTCCATTGGATGAGTAGTTAAATGCTCAATCAATTAGCAAGTATTGAGAATTGGATGATTTTCCAGACTTCAAAGTCAGCTGTTCCCAACAGCAAGAAAGAGGACAGGTGACTTTATGCCTTTAGGTTACTGCATATAGTTCTTTGTTCATTTGTATTTCTCAATCCATGCTGCAGCCCTAGAAAATAAATGATTAAGAGTGAGTGACCTAATAAAATTCAAGACTTTAGGAAGTGTTTCCTTCTACATAAAACTCGTTACCGTAATTGCTCAATTAATAATGTCTCTAATTACTGCAGAGTTCCAGGTTCTGCATACAATGCTATGGCCTTCTAGATAATCTGGACTAAAATATTACTGAGTATCATTTTAAAGATATAGCTCAGCTAGAAGTCTGGGTCTTATCTCTTAATAAAAATATGGTCCATTTTTTCTTAAGAAAAATAATGGTAACAATGAATCAGAATACCATTCACAAGTGTATCAGAATATGTATCTCAAAACTAGAATCCTCTGTTGTGTGTAATTCTATAAGCTGCTCAGTGTAATTTCAGATATCATATAAGTTTATTAAACTAATTGCAGTAATAACTATCAGGTGTTTTTCTGGAATGAAGAAACATTATAGAAGGTGGTATAATTTGCCAACAATTATGTTACATTATTTCCAAATGGTGCATAAACTGCTAAATGGAATAGTTTGTTAAATATTTTTAAAAACTGCTGCAAATGTGAAGCTATAAATTCCAGATTGAACAGTAAATATTTAGTATTCATGAGACTAGTGCAACAGATATCAGATAAATAAAAAGTGCTTTATTACTGTAATTATGATATAGGGCCCAGGCTGGACATGAATACAGCATTTAATCAGAAAACTTATTCTTTTTCCATATACAAGAAATTCATCCACTCTAAGATGCTTTTCTTTCTATTTTTTTCCTTTAGTAAATCTCTTCTAAAACTTCCTAAAAATATGTGTTTATTTTTGTATTAGTCAAACTATTCAATGTGAATATCATGCAGTGTAAACATAGCTCTTATATTCTATTTACATATGATTAATAAGTCAGTTCTGACTTCTCTGGGTGTATGTATTTTCTCCAAGTAGCTTATTAATACAAATATCAACTTATGTGTGTCCATGAAACATCAAATTTAACTGTTCATTATTGACTTCTATTAGTCATATGTTATTGGATTTTCCCCTCTCTTCAGTGCCTTAAATGTTCAAATATACAATGATGAAGACTGACAAATTAAACTAAGAACTTACAAATACATCTTAAAACGCATTTCATATTAGCTTAACGTTTGTTCCGGACTTTACTTCGGAAACCTCCAAGATTTTAATGTCTGAAGCAAAATAAAAAAATATATACCAAAAGGACTTGAAGAAGCAAAATGAAATCTGTTCCTCGAAAATAGATTGACTTGCTGAATGATTTCGAGAGTAATAGAAATGAAACAAAACTTGTTTGCTCTGAAACTTATTTGAAATTTTTCTCCCTTTTTTCTGCCATTTCTCAGCATTTCCTCATTTGATATTTACGAGTGTGAGGATAAAGGAATTTTGCAAAAACTTCAAATGTGAAAGCATTTGGTGGCTACAGTCTGCAAAAGAATACTTTTAAAAGTGTTCTTTTTAAGTTGATTTGAATAACCCTAGACAGTCAACAGTTCCCACAGAAGCTGCCAGACTCTTTGACAATTCCAGAAAAATATACCAGTATAAGTGCAGAAAATGCAAAAATTTGTCATTAAACAATTTTTTTGTTTCAGTGTACAGCTTTTCATTTGTTAGCTCTATTTCAGCTTAACTTCTTTCAGTCAATTTATTGTTCTTTTAAACTCTATAAAGCTTTTCAGATACAAGGAGGTATTAGAATGACAGGATCATAGAATATCCCAAATTGGAAGGGACTGACAAGGATCATTGATTCAGTCTCCTGGCTCCACAAAGAACCACACAAAAAATCAAACCATATGTCTGAGAGCACTGACCAAATGTTCTTGGACTCTGGCAGACTTGGTGTCATGACCACTTGACTGGAAAACTTTACTCAGCTTGTTTCTACATCCAGTAACTTTTTTTTTGCTGTTTTGTATTTTGCAACATAATTTCAGATAAATACATAAGATCAAAGTTAAATGGATTGGAGCAGATATAGAGCTTATTTCAAATAATAATAAATAAGATTAAATGAAAGAATTTCAGAGATGATCAAGGGAAAACTTCTCATTGCTATAAAAATCTCTTAACATTTGGGACTCTTCTTCTAGGCAAATTAGCTCCTTCAAATATGAATCAAATAATTACTTTTTTCCTTCCAACATGAAGGTTAATTTATTACGATGAGATGTTTTTACTGCACAATTAGAGAACAATATAGCAAACTAACGTGTAGACTGGCAGAAAAATGGTCATATAATACACCAAACCGATTTAAATTGATAATTGAAATTCTTTGCAGTGAACTTAAAACACTGATGCATTGTGCAATAAAGTGAATAATGAGTCATAAAATGCTCACAAGCAATAGTTAGGAAAAAAAAAGTGAGAAGTGCATCATCAGGTGAAGTCTACTGTTCTTAGCAAAATGATTTTTTTTTTAAAGAGACATTCTTATTTAAATATTAGTGAGACAGGTGGTGGAAAATCACAAGTTCAACC
Source organism: Numida meleagris (assembly GCF_002078875.1). Classification (NCBI taxonomy): domain Eukaryota; kingdom Metazoa; phylum Chordata; class Aves; order Galliformes; family Numididae; genus Numida; species Numida meleagris. Next base: position 80,776,064 of record NC_034410.1, read on the forward strand.
ACTAGCACACGTGTAACTTTGAACAGTGCATATTGAAGTAGCACTTTCCCTTACGAATATCATATTTTTAGTTTAAACAACTAAAATGTTTCAATATTTAATGGTCCTTGGAATATCTTCAAGCTGAGAAACTGATGAGACATCCAGAAAGCTCTATTCTTGAATATCTAACAAATTAGTAGTAGAGCCTTTTACCTAGGAGATGGGAGTTGTATGTTTGAAAGCCTAGTGCAGAGTTAGTCAAAAGAAAAATGGACATGCCATATCTCTTGTACATGAGAAAGGAAATACTGTCATCTTCAAGAACTTTCAATTATTAAATTGATCTGGTATAGATATTCACTGGCGAATAAAATAAGATTGTGTCTGTCTAGGTTCTTCAGTACCTGTGTCCAACAACACAGTATTTCATCAGGTACCTGCACTGCCTACAGAAAGGGCTTAACATACCAGAATGGAATCCAGGATGGATAGAAATCCATATGGGAGCTTACAGGATCCAAGCATTAGAAGAATATCAAGATGTCTTAAAGTTTCAGCTGCGCCACTAATTTGGAGTACTTTATTCAAGCTATTGAAAGGTGTGTCGCTACCTATAGGATTCAATGACTAGTCCTTCTCTTTGACAAATATACCCAGCCCACATCTTTCTGCTCTTTAGGTGAAACAGCACATAAATAAATATACAGTTGAGGAAAAGAGGTAAGTAAGAGAAAGAAAATGAAAAAGGGAAAGAGAAAGGAAAAGAGAAATAGAAGGGAAAGAGAAAGAAAAAGAAGAAAAAAGAAAAAAGCCAAGATACCACAGATAACACTGGCTAGACACCACAGATAACACTGGCTGAGAGGAATGATGTCTCGTCCCACTCAATGGGTTTCGAGGGAGGTGAATCTTTTCCTATCTCCTGAGTCACGCCTCCCCTAGTCAGCAAAGGGTCGCTGCTGCGATGGACTCATCCAAGTCTCAGAGGAATAATACACATTCACTTATTGAGAGCTTTCTTAACAGCAACTACTTGGAGGTAAATTTGGCTAATTGGCTCATTACGATTAATAAGCTTTACAAGTAAGACAATTTGAGGCAACGGCTACTACAAAGAGTAAAAGAATAAAAGAAGATAAAGGATAGAAAACGAGGAAAGAGAGACAGACAGATTTACAAACACAGCAAAGCAAAGCGGCTCACCACTTCTAGATACAGCGATGTCTTGGTGTCAGGCGCTGAACTTCAGCAGTGATAGGTCGTCGGAGGTTGTGTTGTTCAGCTGACGACACCTAACGACGACCGCACACAATTCTTATTTATAGCCCAAAGTGGCCAAGTCAGCTCTTTGGGAGTGAAAGCTTCTGGCTTCGGGATCTCAGCAGGAACTCCTTCGTTCCTGTCTTCCAGGCCTTGCAAATTTAAGTCAGCAGATAAGATACAGTGGTATCATCCCCCAGTCTCCCGTATTAAGCTGGAGTTATTTGCTCACAGGCCAAGTCTTCAGCCAATTAACACTCCTGAGCACTCCCTTTCGAAGGCAAACAGCTCCAAAGAAATGCTTTCAAATGTAAAATTGACCACAAAGTGATGTTGGTGGCCTCATGCTGATTTGAGACACTCCTTACCAGCCTCAGACAAATGGATGGAAGGAATTGATTAAATTCTTCCATCTACTGTTGAGGGAAACTATCTCAGAGTGTTAGGAGTTGAAGACTTGACTTCATGAGCCCTATTCAAAGAATTGCTTCTATGTTTCCATGGAACAGCTAACAGATTAAAAAAATATATCAATTATTGAGGAAGAAAAAAAGTTTGCATATCTATGTATCAGTCTACAAATTGCAAGCACTACCTCTGTCTTCATTAAACACTGCAATCCTTTAAATGGGAAAAAAATCAAAATCTGTTGTTAATTCATTTAATTTACACATTTAGTGACAATTAAAATATTTGTGAAACTATAGGGGATAGTATATATAAGATTTTTAGATATGTTTTGGATGTTTCCAAGCCAGTATTAATGGCATTTATTTCTTCAGTTCTGTCTTTCAAACAGTTCCTCAAATTTGGAGATTCTGGATCAGTTTACATACACAACATGGCATGTATCACAATAAACAGACACAGAAAAATCACTGTTTTGCCTCACTTTGAGCCTGGAACAATCAGTAAATGTAACAGCTGCATGGTGTGCAGAATAACGAACATACAATACACATTGATACAAATCACTTCCAGCTAACTTTTTATGATGTGGATCTACAATGTGTTTGTGGCTGAATTTGTAATTAGCTTACTGAACAGATGGAGTTAGCTGAAATACTGAAGTGCCCATAAAATGACTCATGCCACCTAGTGCTTGCGCGTTGGAATATAGTTTGTTCACCAGAGATTTGCCTCGGTGGAAATGTGTTACAGCCCCAGTCTGTCGCACGTACAAGGAAAAGACTGCCTCGTCGATCAATTTTGAATGACAAAGTGTTTGCTAATCATAGTGGCAAGTACTCAGAAGCAAAACAAATTTAAATGTTTTGCAGGAAGGCTCAAAAAGGTTTGACAGATGAATGCTTCCACAACCATGTATTAAAACATCAGTACCTTTTGGTCAGTTTCTCAACTACAACTGTGAACAACTTCCAGTGCCTTTGGGTGATATTCCAAAGCAGCAAAGGTGTAAGTGCAGAGACACTCAGCCCCATTGAGCCAGATATTCACAGCTGTGTTCTCAGTGACAGCAACATGCCATACCCATCACTGTGTGTCAAGGTAAAAGCACGGATGTGACTTGGGAGGTTCTGGGCTCTATTCTTGAGGCTGAGGGGAAAAATTGTTGTCAGCCCTCCACTCTTTAATTCTCCCATCTGTAAAACGGGGACAATAAATTATATTTTGCACAACAGACATGGGAGTTAGCACGTAGTTCACTAGCAGCAGGATCTGCTGGAATGCACAGTAAAGACTAGTAAAACTAGGATTAATTCTTAGCAGCAGATAATCAACAGCAAAAATGACTAATTTTCTCATTCTCTATTATTTGTAAGCTTCTGGTAAACTGAGAACAGCTCCAAATTTATCACACAAGCTGCTTTTGATGTCTGAATTTTGTTTCCAGACACTCTAATGTATGTGTTAACTACACCTTCTTTTGTCATTTACAAACAGAAATGCTCCAAAAGAGGGCTGTGCAATACAATGGTCTCCCAATCTAAACATCACAAAGTTTCATAGTTTCTAAGTTTAACTCACTAATTTGCAACAGAAGAGAAATTACAGGCTTCATGTAGAGTAATACTGAAGGCATTGGTCAGTGACAATGCTGAGTAAGGCCTCAGTTCTTGTATTTACGGAGTGCAGTCTTGTGTCATTTTATGAAAGAATTTAGCCTGAAAGCATGAAGAGAAATTGTGTTTAATATTATCAAGAAAAATGGAAAAATAGGTGTGACGTTGTGCCCCTAAGAGGGAACATGAATCATTTTATGAAAATTGTGCTTAGGGGATCATGAGACACATGATGGATTATATAAGCTTGTTCTGTGAGTACTAACAAAATACTCATTTTTCACTCTACCACATTTGAATAACTGATATGTATATACATATTTCATTTAAAAAAATATGGGAAAAAAAAAAAAAAAAAAAAAGCCCTCATCAGCAGTTCTGCACTGTACTATATCTTGTGTTGCAGTGAAGTGGAGATCCCAGGACAAGAACTACAGTAAATAAAATGACTACATCTGCCCTTAACTCTTTTTGTCTTTTTTCTTAGAAATGTATTTTGTTTGTTTGTTTGAAATCACTGCAAGTCAGATTCTAACACAATTCAATGCCTGATAAATACAGAATGAATATGAATTTGATATCTCCATCCATTAAGCTTGTTCTGTTCTCTAGTGCAAGTTGTCAAGAAGGCTGGAAACATGGCAAACATAAGATAAATAGCTAAAAAGGGAGCGCAGTTTCTACACACATGTACAAAAAGAGAAATGAAGGGGAAGAGGAAAGAAGAGATGGAGGAAGAGAGAATCAAACTGAATTTTTTTCTGAGTTTGAAGGCTTGAAGCAGGTATATAACATAATGAAAGTTCCCCAACAGAAAGAGCAATTAAGAAATTGTAAAGAAAAAAAATGTTTTTCTAAGAAAAATATCATAACAGATGGCAAACTGTTTGTGCTATAGTTTGTTCAAAAGTAATAAAAAACTAAGTATGATGAAATAGCATAAAAACAAGAAAAGAAACTGCTTCTATTAGTTGAAAAATATAATTAGAATACTTAAGGTATAGCAAAATATAAAATGAATAGAATGATCAAGTTTATTGAAAATGAATTCACTCCTTTACAAAAATTCTAAAAAAGGTAATATCTCTCAGCAAGGAAAGTACAATATATTGTAAATATTTTAAATACATTCATATTCTCTGCAAAATTAATTGCTTTGGCACTGACTTTATGCGAAAATTTAAGGCTCACTTCATGAACCAGCTGATGCATGACTCTGCTTGAATTTTCACAAATTAATTTTCACAACAAATAATATACTATCTGCAACTGAAAAAAAAAAAAGGAAATGCAGAATATATGTGAAAGCTTAGAAGGAGTCTGTCCAACAAAGGTTGGACTACAGACAGACCTTTAGAACACTTACAAAAATTAAATTCGAAGAACTGTATCACACTTTTCAACCTTAAGAGGTTGAAAGGGGATGAGAAACACTATGTCCTTGTGAGAAGGGTGCTTCACGTTTTCTTAACTGAGACTACTTACATCCTTCCACTCTGTGGTTCATCAGCAATGGTCACTGTCAACAACACTGCAATACTTTGGCTGAATTAATCTGTTACGACAGATTCAGTGACCCCTATGCCGCTCTGCAGAGACTGAGGACAGGTGGGTCAGGTAATAGAGCTCTGCTTTTACCTTGTGCAGATATCTTAGCCAGGCTTTTGAAGAAGAGAAACTGCATAAAGATGTCTACATCACTGCTGGACTGATCCAAAAGATTGATTTAAAGAGAGCTCTACTTTCAGGATCAAGACAGAATGTTTATAGGAATCTTTCCCACCAATTCTGCTGAAAATTTTTTAAAGAGCAACTTTATGTTGGCTTGGAATATGCTATGATCTTCATGGGACAAAGGAAAAAAGGAATCTAGCCTTGGTCTGTTCAGATAGTACTTATTATTTTGTGGATTTTTTTTAATTTTTTTTTTTTACTATAAGTCTATTTTTTTATAAGTCTATTTTTTTTACTATAAGTCTAGATAAAAAGAAATAATAAATAAAAGAATAAAGGATCACACGGAGTAAATTAAGGATATTTATTGCATTCTCAGGTTGTACAATGAAACTACCTACACTTACAGAGGACATAAAAAAGAAATATTAAGAGCTCCCACTTAAGAAATATTTTTATTACTAGTAATTTTTGCATAAATGGGACTGGAATGAGACAAGCAGGTTTTAATTTGAATCTCTTTATGCATTTGTAACAATGTGTAATATAAGCATTAAGAAAGTTAAGCTTTTCTTCTTGATTGAAATCTATGGGCCTTAGCTTCCCCCAGGGTTATATTTGAAAAACTGACACATTAGTTTTGAGTGTATTCAAATTAACTTCTTTTTTTTGGGGGAAAAAAAAGAGCCACCTGCTGCCTATGACACATCAGATTACAGAAAAATGAAAGACTTTAATATAGCACTAATTCTGCTGAAGATGAAGTAATGGTGGATAAGTGCACACAGAGCCATGGGAAAAACAAACAAACAAACAAACAAACAAGCAAGACATTTCCTATGATATCGGCTTTAGCCTCATCAGTTCTATCTGTTGTTCACTGAACTACCACCTCTGTATAGACCTGTTTGTAAGAAAAAACAAAAGCAAACCAATCTACCAACAAAGAAACAAACAAAAAATCCCCACAAACAAACCAAACCAAAAATACTGGGCATTTTGTCAATGTTTGTGAAAAATCATAGAATCATACAGTCACCAAGGTTGGAAAAGACCTTAAGATCATCCAGTCAGAAGTAATAAAATGTAAGTATGATGAAATAGCATAAAAACAAGAAAAGTAATCACTTCTACTAGCAGAAAAGGATAATTAGAATACTAAGGTGCAGTAAAATATAAAATGAGTAGAATGATCAAGTTTATTGAAAATATATTCACTCATTTACAGCAGTTCTAAAAAAGATAACCTCACCATTAGATCAAGCCTTGACAAGCAGCTGGAAACCAGTTGGTGTAGGTGTAAATGATTGCTTCCCTTAGAAAGCACTTGTAAACAAGTTACAGACAGTGTCATCCTTGTGAGGCGATTGTCCATTTCCACTCTGCTGGCTCATTCTTCCCTCTACTAAAACACTGTCCCAGGCTTAAGACAGTATCCTATAAACAGCATTTCTTGGTAGCAAATGGTCACAATTGTGATGGATTGCTCAATATTGATGTCCTGCTCAATAACTGATATTATTCAGAAAGGCTTCAGATAATTCCCATCTCTAGCAGTTAAGATCAAACAAGACAATACCTGTAGTTTAAGATTTTTTTTTCATCAGAAGATCATAACAGTCACATCCAATTTCTTGAGAGCTGATGAGAATCAAAGCTCTAATTTTCAGCACAATTACCTCTATCTTAGTTATATGGTTATTTTGCATTCACAGGAGTAGTGAGTTCAAACAATTTCTCAGATACTGTTAAAACTGCTGTTACTATGCAAAGAGCATAATTTGATTGACAGTGCCAAAATTTGTGTTTTACAGCTGTGTTTTACTCTGTTCTGGGATGTACCTATGACAAACAACATCTTTAATGGCTCATAAATTACAAATGGCAAAGAAGAACATGAAGTTAGAACAGGAAATGCAATTAAAAAGAGCCCTACATTGGCAAACAGCAGTGGGTATCAGCACATTAACTACATCTCCAAGCAGAAAGCTTTGCGAATCAAATAAAAAGTATAGCACTGATATCCATTTGTACATTTTAAAGTTTTTTTTTGTTCTACATTGAATATTCAACTTTTCTAAATTCTTGGAGTTCCAATGCCATACTCAAAATCTAGTATTTTTTTTTGTCTGAAACAGTAGTAACCTTCAACTTGCTCCAGCAGAGATCACATAGAACAACTAATATTGAGAGTTTTTCTGGGCAAAACCCTAGAATGTACATCCACGAGCTACACTGATTATTGAAATATTAGTAGATTAATCAGATTGTAATTTTGGTTTGCTTTTTTTAATATATATTATTGTTACTGGAAAGCAGTATACAAGATATACTGGTCAGCAAATAAACAAGTGGAAAAAATCATCAGGATGAAAAGCAAACTAAGATGTCAACGGTTTACGGGCGTTAGGCCCGATTCCGTGACAAAGGGGACGGGGGACCCAAGGGCCCACGTCCCGGGAAAAGGGGAAAGGGGAAAAGGGTAGGGAGATGGCCCTGAGAGCAAAGAACAGCGGCAACAATCTGAGGAGAAACAAACTAATTTACTAAATAAAATATTGGAATGCAAAACAACACACTATAATACAATATAATTACAATTTAAGCTGATAAATCCAACACAGAGAGAGAGAATGTCCCAAAATCAAGGTAGGCCTTACTCTACTACCGACGATAAGACGGCTGGAGAGCGAGGTGCTGCCAAGACGAGAGACGGCGGAAAAAGGGAACAAGGTCTCGTGATCTGCAAGTTCTTATACTGCGAGCTTCTATCTTTTCCCTCCGGCTGGAAAATGGTAACAAAGGAGCAAAGTACCGTGGGGACTGTAGTAGTCCTTCTCTTCTGAACTAGGTATGTCCACTACATGATGTTATGATGTGGAATACCAATAACCGAAAATCACAAAACCATGACACTAAGAGCTTGTGCTTTCCTGAGGATTTGGATTGTTTTTTTTTTGTTTGTTTGAAGTTGTTGGTTTTTTTACTTTAAAAATCACTATAATTTTTCTTGATTTTTCACTGTACCTAGGTCTGAGAGAATAAATGTCAGACCAATAAATCTCTTATACAAATAACATGTAAACCCAAGTTTACTTGATCAGTGTGAGTCAAAGCACTGCCTCCCACTTGTGCAGCCTGATAAGGAACAGCCGAATAGTTGAGAGGTCAAGACCATATCCTGCTGGGCTGCACTATCTTCATATCTTCCTCACTGCTCTGTAGAAGCAGTCACTGTGCATTCATTTTCCCTCACTCCTTTTTTCCCAGCCCTGTCCTGTTACTCCTTCGGGCCAGATTTGTTTCAGTCTAAGCTAATCCTGGATTCCCTCTTAGGTTACATCTCGTCTTGTCCTTTCCCAAGGACAGGAAGGACTGATGGGCTTTCCACAGCTGTTCAGTCAGCAGCACAGTGTAGACAATAGCTAACTAATGAGGAAGTACTAGCAAGAAACTAATTTTTAGGTGTTAAACTGTAGTGTGTTGAGGTGTCAAAGGGTCTGCCACAGTCCCTATAGTTACAGGAGTCGCTTATGTTTTGCACTGGGATCCTGGTCGTGTGCCAGTACTTAGTGTGACAAAAAGACAGTTCTGTGATATAAACTCATCCCTCATATGACTTGGCTCTGGTATCTATGCTCTTTCCTAGTCTGATTCTGGGGCTTATTTTCTGAGCAAGTGGTAAAGAGATGGATGCTTTTTTGGTGAAGGATTCCCCTTGGAAATCGCAACCACCATTCAGCCTCCAGCTGGAGGAGTGGTTTAGCCAGTCTGTCCTTCCTTATCTTTTGACATCGTGGTTCATCTAGTGTGCAGTGACTTTTCTTTACCATGATTGATGAAGATAAACCACATATTTAGTTACATAACTAATGGCACAAAACAAAGCTAGTGATTCTGAAAAAGAGACTACTTGGCCAAGCTCCTGAAGGCTGGGATCGCTTGGACTGCAGGAATGTGGTCAAGGCAGCAGATAGTTCATGTAACCAACCTGCCAGACCTATGCTAAGAGAATAAACCTGAAGAGCAGTCTAGGCAAAAAGAATGAAATTCTGTGATAAGGTAGAATTATGCAAGCTAATGAAAAGACCATATCGCTTTCAATTGGTTCATTCTGGGGAAACTGTGTTTTTTAAATATTTTTCTTCCTTTCTATATAGTATTTCACCGCTCTTTTTCTACATATTTAAATAAAATTTCTTTAATGGCCAAATTCTTCTCTCATGTAAGTGATAAAATGTTCATTTTCTTGCAGACAGATTAGAGAATCTTATCACAGCTACTAAGATATACCTCAAAATGAAGAAAGAAAGAAAAAAAGAATTCTACATAACTGTTTTACATATTCTGTAGAGGCAGAGAAATGGCCTAGTCCATTCAGTGCATACAAATAAAATATTTTCTTGTGACATTAATTATATTTGGATGCAGGCTTTCCCATTTTAATTATTTACTCTAGAACACGGGTGTCCAACATCTTGCCTGCCTGGGCCCCATTCAGTGAAGAGGAGTTGTCTTGGGTCACATATAAAATACAGAATATAGTTAATGTATATTAGTAGTAAGACTTATATATACATATTATTATTAAAACATAAAAAGAGAGCAACAAAAACATAATACTAGTGGGATATTTGACCTCGTTTTTGTGACACTAATACATCATTGTGGTTTGATGGAAGCAGTTGCAATTCTTAGTGAGTTCTCAAGTTGTTTGTCAGAGATTTTCGATGAAATTTTACTCTTCCTGCGCTTCAAAATTCATTGAAAATATTTGTTCACAAATATACGTACTGCCAAAAAGCAGTGACATTAATAAGGTGTGATTATGTGATTGTCATTCTATGATTTTATAATTCTATGAGTATGCAGTATGGGCATAACTAAGACATTCACTATTTGATATTCTTCAACTTCAAAACCTAAGAAACAACTGATTTGATGGAATAATACTAAAGAAAGCAGTTTTTCTTTTTTTTCTAACAATGTTTCTTATGTATCAGCATAGATAAACAGGAAAAGAAAAGAAAACAAACAAACAAGCAAAAAACTAATATGGCTGTTTCATTCTTTCTTATTTATCAAAAACTAATTTAATACTTTTTCCATTAATATTATTCCTTGGTAAATTACTACAGTTTCAGCAAATGCAATATGATCTCTCTCTCTTCTTTTTGCAAGGAAGAAACCAAGAGAAAGAAATTTCCAAAATACTGTATTGCAAGTAGGCTGATCTGTTTTGTGTGCACCTGACATTATTTTGTGTATAGGTTGCTCCAACAGTAGAACCTTCTATTCATTTCCATGGAACCTTCAACAGATACAAAGAGCACAATAAGGATCTTTGGGAGAGCAAATTCTCAGCTACAAGACGCTATTTTCCAACATGGTCACCACCATTAGCTATGCATCTTCACCAGTGATGAACAAGATGCTGCATGCCTCACTCTGACATCTGGAACATGGTTTGTCTTTCATGTCACCGTTTCCACTGATTAAACATACCACCCACTGCATTTACATCCCCAGTTTGGTCTCCATAAACATACAGCAAGCGTCAGTGAATGTCAATGAGTGCCATTTTTTCCACATGGATGAATTCATTTCTATACCTTTGCTTGGTACACACTCCCATGTCAGATGCCATTTTGCCAGACTGTCCCTCTGCTGTCATTTATCACATAGCAACAAAATGTAATGGAATATTAGTGGGAAGGTTCAGCCTCTACTGCCATGCTATCAACATCTCCCTCTGATGTCGCAGGACAACATAATATAATAGGAGGCGTTACTTTCCAAGCAGCCCTTGTACAAATTATTTAATTTGGCCAAGGAATTCATCTAAAAATTAAAACTACCAGAAAATTAAGAAACACAATTTTAGTTAGAGCTAATAGCAGAAGGTTCACTCTAGAGTTAACAAGGTATAAAATATACTGCGATATTATTACTGTTGCCAGGGATATGGCCTTATAAACCATGTATCTAGATTTAATTAACTGAGAAGTAGTGTTTCCGGTGTTGGCCTAGCTGCCATAAAGGGACAAAAGGGAGAGCTTCCTTGGCTAGGTAATATCCACCAAACAAATAATAAACACACGTTTACTAAGCAATGAGCTAAATTTAGAAGAATACTAAGTTCTGGACATAATCAGCAACAGTTCTTTAAAACAAAATACAATGTCATTTCTCACCTTAAGTTTCTCTTTTCAGAGTGGATATGCCTTTATGATTCTAGCTAAACTAAATTTTACCCTATAAAATAAACATGTTTGTTATAGAAATTCCAAACATGAATAAATGTATCAGCTCCCTATTAATTCTAGGAATAGTCTGAGCATGTGAGTTATATGAAACAGGCATCCTAAAAGACACTTCAAAATGGTACCAATGCATGCCAAATCCAAATTTATCTCTGCAAAGATGTAATCATATCACCAGCTCTTACTATGACCCAGTTATATATTCACATTTTATTTGTGCATTGCATTACTCCTCTCAGCTTAAGAGTTGATGCATTAGACATATAAAAATATAGTTGGATGAAAATTCATGATGAATTTTCTGGTTAGAAAGAAAATCATATTCCTCTCTGATCTTTACGCTAAATTCCAGAAATATCACTAGGTCCAATATGGAACACTGTAAGAAAATAACGCTAGAGCATTAAGGGATATGGTTTAGTGATTGGACTCGGTAGGTCAGCCTATTGGTTGGATTTGATGATCTTGAAGATTTTTTTTCAACCTAACTGATTATATGATTCAATGATTCTATGAAATCCCCTGCTAACCAGTCGTGTTATATCCCTTCTGGTCTTCTTCACACCTTACCCTCATTTTTAAGGAACAGTAATCCACCTATTTCTGTGCTATAATTTGAGTTTCTATTCAGCAAGCTTCACTTTTGACCAAAGGTGAAGATTATCAGTTGACACAAAGCATAGAAAATTCATTCACCTCATAGCATTCTCATGACAGCTTTCTTGCCCAGCTCAAAATCCACACTGGCTACAAACTGTACCTTAGGATGTTAAACCTGAGCATTACTAGCAGAATCGCATAGAGCTAGCCCTGGTATAGAAGTGAAGAATGTCCATTCTTAGAAATTTGCAAGGAAGAGAGAAGCCACAGATAAGCTGATGTATTGTTGGAAAGCTGACAAGGAGTTAGGACCAGATGCCTTTGAGAGCACCTTTCTAAACAGAATTTCTATGGTTCTTTGAAAATTGCAGGATGACAATATTCTTGGCCTGTTCAGAGAAACAAGAAAACACAGGAATAAACTTGGCAGAATATACAGTTCTTCCAGGGAACTTCATTTCTCTAGCAGGTGAAAAGGACATTATTAATGAATTTACAACAGCTAGAATGCTGCCATTTGCAGTGAATGCATTGTACAGAAAGAGCAATGGCAAGATGGCATTTCTGAGAGGGGTGCTAGCAGAGCAAATAGGAGAAAAAGTCCTCTGTTCATCAGTGGCTTTCTACTCAATTTATTCATACCTTAGGTAATGAATGTATCCAGACCTTCCATCTGGACATGGCTTGTGACTGACTTACGTTATATTCATATATTAAACTCAACTAACTTAAAATAGATTGTGCACTTACAAACTTATGTTTAGTAGAGATTCTTGTAGCAACATCCTCATCCTATGCCATGTGGCCCACTTTGGTAATTCAACATTGAATCAAAACCTGTATTAGAGTAATAATAGCAACTGGCTGAAGCACCTAGTGGTACTGATGTAAAAATGGTGCGGAAATGTAAGTGAAATGGCTAATCTCTAAAAATCCCCTGATCATACTTCATTATGAACAGTAACTCCTCAAACTGTAATCACAAATTGGAGATTTAAGAGATAAATGGCAGTTTTCTGAGACAAAGAGCTGAAATATTTTTAAAATTCATACTCTACTTAATCTACTAAACAAGCAACAGAAAATGAAAAAGAAAAAAAATGAGAAAGGAGAAAAAAGAAAAAGAAATGAAAAAAGGAAAAAAAGAGAAAAATAAAAGGAAAAGGAGAAAAAGAAAAAGAGAAAGAAAGAGAAAGACAAAAAAGAAGTGCTAAAAGACTGAATCAAAACAAGAAACCATGTATTGTGTACCTTCAGTTTTTTGAAATTGGTGTGTTTTGTTAAATTCAACCTATCTAAATGACCTTATGTCTCTTTACTCTTATGTGAATATAAAAAAAACAAACAACAAACAAAAAATAAATTTCCATTACATCATTACTTGCTGGGAAGTAAAGTCAGATAAACATCAGGATTGTTATTCTAAACTGAAAATAACCATCTAGGAAATCCATTAGATAACATTAGACCATTAGAAAAAAAAGTACCTTTTCCTCTTTGAACATTTTTTTTGGGGGGGGGGGGGGGGGGGAAGGAGAGGATGTGGGTGGAGTTACATTATTTTCTCTTAAATGTGTATCAGGCTTAAAGGTTTAATCTTTCTAAAACTGCTATTTCACATTTACTGACATGGATGTACTTACTTCCAGTGTTATATTATCTGTCAAAGTTGTATCATTAAAAAGTCCCATTTTGAGATATTACAGCTTGAATGAAATAAGTTAAATATCTTGGGCTTTGAAGTTTTCAAATGTTTGTTAATGCTTGAGAAACAGCAAGTTCCCAGCAGTAGCATCATCAATCTTACCTTTTTTCTAATTATTTTATTAGCCAACAAATTATCTGAAGTTTGCATATGAAATAATGCTGCAGAGACTATATTGATTTTCAATTCACAACATTTCAACTAGTAATGAAGTCATACATTGCATTTTTCATTTCTGTCCTATCTGACCTTCCTGGATTTTCCTGGGAAACAGAACTTTAAAAGATAGTTGCCCTAGCCAGTTGGAGCCAAGAAAGTGGCTTAAACCTATGGACATTAAATGACATAAAATTCCATTCTGTGTGATCTTTCCAGTGGATAAAACAGTGTTTTCCACTATGCCACTGTCGGTGAATCATTCTACTGACAGAGGCTTCCTACTGCTTCATACAGTATTGACACAGGTAAAACAGATTGCCGATTTTTGCTGCTGAGCAATGTAGCTGAGCAAACTTCCATCATTTCTCTAAATTTTTCACAACATATTAAAGAACAGATTTAAATCTTGAGTAGATTATTTTTTAACAGATATATTTTGGTTTCATTATGCAAGGGTTTAACTTGAGCTAAAATATTTTTTAAATGACAAATGTGAAATATGGGATTTTTCCTTAAAGAGATACTTCTCTTAAGCATGAAAAGGAAAGATATATTGCCCAATAAATAAATTAAACGCATTCATCACAAGTCAGCAAAGATCCAGGGAGCTGAAACTACTGGCACAATAATACTGTACAGATAAAGAATATTTAAGGGGAGATAGCTGTTAGTTCACATTTCTGCAAACTGAAATTTTAAAGAATACGCTATTTGGATGATAAAAATATTAAGGATGGAGTTTTGTTGCGCTTCAAGATAACAATGTCTTACTTCTATATTTTGAGATAGAAAGGATAATGGGTCTTTCATCTTGATTATCTACTCCATATCATTCTTTAATAATAGAATGGTTGTTCTTTTGAAATTTGTTCTATTATTAAGGAATATTTGGTTCCATTTCTGAAAAACTGTTCTTTTGAAATCAATGGGAACATGGTAAAACTAGCAAAGATCAGACACCGAAGAAACAGAACCAAATATGAGATATGTATTTTGTTACATTTGCTGTACATTAGAGGATGGTGTGTCTACAAAGGCACTAACATGCATTTTGCTATTGCTGGAATTCTGGGTCCTGGTGTCTGCAGTTGTCTAAAGTGCTATCACAGAAAAAAAAGAGATTAGACACTGGAGGTCTACAGGGAGCAACTTACTTAGCATGGCATTAAAACACGTAGCTTCTCCAGACATCACCTGAGATGTTCTGATGGATCATTTATTACAAGTAAAATTCAAACTGGGGTAGCACTTCAGCAAATTATTCCAAACCCCATTTTTCTAGGAGTGTCACCACAGAGGCCTGTCCTATTTGCTTACAATCCAAATATAAAAAACACACCGATACAGATAGCTGAGAGACTGTCATATCACTAAGACAACATTAGCCAGCATAGCAGCAAACAGAATAACATTTATAGAACAATTATTATTCAGTGCTAGTTTAGCATCTTGGACTGGCTCTAAGGGCTTTCTGCCACTTATTTTCCTTCAAATGGAGCTTTGTGTTAACACTTCAATTCAATAGCATTCATGAAGTTCATTTGGCCCTTAAAACCAAATTGGACATTAGCATTTTGTAACCTTACCCACTTACATGTTCTAGTATGAAGTGAAGCTAAAATAAATCACGGGATGAGGAAATCGATCTCATAAAATATTAATTATTGCACCTATAATAATGTTAATTAACTCGAGTCTAAAATGCCAACAGAAATATGTGTCATGTTTGTTGTGAACTTGGAAATATTTATGTTCTGATATGTCCTGCATAGGAAAAGGAATATTTACCAAACAGAAAACAGAACAGGATTTTCAAGTTATAAAAATTAAGTCTACATTTTGATCACATTTTGATCTTGCTCTTTACTCAGTCCTCATTTTTCCTTCTCCATTTCATTCTGATTCACTTTTAAGTTGACAATTGTCTGAAAAACAACAACAACAGCAAAACACAAAGAATTGTCCAACAGTATTCTGAAATAACTTCCATCCTTGTTACTGGGCAACAAGATCTTAGAAGATGTGTTATATTTTCTAGCTCAAGAATACATGTGTATATTTCCATACTTTACTTCCTTTGTGAGTACAACCTTTGACAATACTGATTTAATCCTGGAAAGACAAGCCTCTTGCTTACTTATATATACATTCATTTATAGAACACACAAACACATATGCTGAACAAGTGGTCTCAAGAGGACTTTTTTCTAAGGAGGGTTAAAATCTGAATGATGACGATAGAAAAAGAAAGGAAAAGTCTGTATCCAGACCAGACAGTGTATTGCAATGCAGCACAGAATAGGAAACATTTCCATATTTTCTTCAAAATCAGGCTGGAGTCAAGTATGTCACCATAAAATCCGCCCTAGGAAAAATAGATCATATACTCAAATGAAGAAATAGAATAACAGGTGCAAGAATTGGATGTAAATAGAGAACAGGAATAGTAGAGTATCTTTTAAATTGGAGATAGAGTTTGGTGTAATCTCATGGATTGTGAAGAAGCAGCTTGAGCTTGGATGGTAAAGTATGTGGACAGGAGAAAGAAGCAAGGGAAAGGAAGGCTGAAGGAAGGAAAAATAATCATCTGATCTTTATCTGGATGAATGGAGAGGACAAAAATACAATAAAGGGGAAGAAAAAAAAAGAGTCCACAAAGGAGGGCCAGATGAAACATCAATTTGAGGCTTTGGATGAAAGGATGAATTTCAAAGCTCTCTTTCCCATATGGAAAAATATTCAACTTAATATTTCTTCTCAACTAAATGATCTTTTGTGAGAGAATAATCATTGGTAGTTAGGCACTACAAAATATAATTGTTGAAACATAAAACTTTCAGCCCATTATAATTATGTGTGTTTTGCTACAGTTATAGAATGAGAAGCTGAAACACTAATATGCTGAATGGCTGTGAATTACAATACCAATTAGACAAAGCAGACAGCTAATCTCCAGGTCTATAAATGTGACTGCAGGAGAGAATGAATTCTTCATTAGTGATTGCTAGTACTAAAGACAAAATCCACAGATATACCAGTGTAGCGATAAGCAGGACTAACGCAATGGAAACAGCGTTACAAAAGGTGGAAGGAAAATACAGCGCTCACCCGGATCGGAAGATTTGGGGCTCGCAGGGAAAGGCTCCCACCAAGGAGGGACCTCCAGGCAGAGATCCTTCCTCAGGGGCAGTCAGCCCTTAAATGAGGCCTAAGAGGGGTGGAGCCAGGCTCCACCCCTTCTGGTTGCACAGGTGAATTGCCTTCACCTGTGCTCCCAGGGCTGACTGGGTCTTTCCTCCAGGTGCTCAATCAGTGGTTTAGGCCATGACTCAGCAGTTCCCATACAACCAGGCTGACCAAACTCCTGCTTATTTTACTCTTTATTGCACAAAGGGAATACACTTACAGGTTCTTCAAACCATGAATGAAAGTTAAGGGAATGAGCAACTGTGGGACAAATTAGCCAACTAAATCGTTAAAACGAATCATCAACCTGACTCCCATCTGCTTGCATTAAATGGACTGAAATAAGAAGTAAAGATCTGCCATCCATTTTTCTCTGGTTCCAAATAAGTCCAGGGAGCCCTATACTGAGCCAGACAAAAAAAAAAAAATTGCATGTTTTTTATAAATAATTACCAGTGTGCATATAACACTCTGTGGACCCTATGAAATACATTAACAGCAGTTCTCATTCAAGTGTTCTAATTACCATAATATCTGCTGTAGCAGAAGTTACATAGTATCATTTTTTTGCCTAACCTATTCACATAGCCTCAGGAAAAACCCTGGTTATCTGGGCTTCACAGCTTATGTCAAAAGTCCTTGAAGGTTTGCACATTTTTTTCGTGACTCTTTCCAAAAATAAAAATAAAAAAACCCTGCAAATTTGTAAATACTCCAAAGTATGAGAGGTAGAGAAATGCTAAGTCATTACAGTAAACTAAAATAAAAGTCATGAAATAAATATTATAGTGTCATTTTGAAGGAGGACTAATCAACATGGAAGTTTTGCTACACTCAAGACCTGAGTTACATTTGTCAACAGAGATCCCTCTTCTTCTTAAGGTAGAGGATACCAAACATTTCTACATTACAACTGGATGTCTTGTCCCATTTCAATCCCACACACTTTCAAAATTCAATTAATTGGAAATTAAGATACATAATCTTAAAGGAAAAAAAAACAACTCTGAGGACTAGTAATGCTTACAGAAAGTCTTCAAGCTCCTAAAAGTGCAGTCAACGTGTTGTGTTGCCTTCCTTTGATTACTTGATATAGCTAAAGCAGCTGGTAACCATGAACTTTATGTATTTGAGACATCATTCTGTGTCCCAGAAGTGGCCAAATCATTGTGCACTCAGCTTTTTGTGTAAACTTCCATCATACCTGAAGCAGCATGTGCTAGAAAACTTGCAATTTTCCCCACTTCTATTTTTAGAAAAATTATTTGCAAATTAAATACATGAATAACTTCATTTCTTGCTAAGATCAATCCAAGGATAGAACCTCTAAAATCTGGAAGACTGGATAGTGAAGAGCATATATTCTGAACAGCCTTTATTCTTACTGTTCTCTAAATCTGCAGCTTCCAACAAAAATGAGCAGCATTCCTCTGTTCTTAGGCCACAGTCACTATATTTCTAGCAGGAAGAATATTGTAACTTATTTTAGCAGAGAAAATTTCTATGCAAAATCATGTTTCACTTTCAATCCAGCCAGAAAAAGAGCTACTGAAATCAGTACCTCTTCCCCCTCTGCCCTTTTTTTATTTTTTTTTTGGTAGTAAGAAACACTGTCACACAGATATCAATGCAAAGTCCTTCCTCTGTACTTGTTTGTGAACTGAAATACTGAAGTATAAGAGAAAGAATAGGTAATATTACAAGTTGTGGCAATGTTTTAAGCCCTCGTCTCTAAGAATGCACACATCTTTTCGAATTATAAGAGGCTGCTCTAGCAAGAAGTAGTCTGAGATATCTAAGATCAAAGCAGTCAAGAGGCATAAAAGAGCCTTAAAAAGGCAGATAATAGCATTAACATGCATTTATATGGCATCCAAAGTGTGACACAGTATTCACAAAGAGGGACAACTCAATAAACTTGGTCAGAAAGACAAGCATCTTTGAAAAAAAATGGTGAAAGCAAAGATGTTTCCTCCTTTCATTTTTGACTTACAGAATCTCATTCAAACTCTTCATGAGACTGCAGTATTACAATAAGAAAAAGTCATTTTTTCCATAACTTTAATCATTTTTCTAAAGAAATTTTCCTCTGGAAGTTGTCTTTGAGGTGAGAACAGCAATAAATTACACATACATAGATAAGAAATATAGAAGACTTTTTCCTCCCAGAACTGTTTTAATCAAACTTTCTCAACTTAAAAATAAGTTTCCTCCATTCATGTAATCTGATTTCTTTAAATATTTGTTACTCTCTAAAATACTTTTTAGTTCTACAATGCTGTTTCACCAGCTATACTTTTGAGATATCCCTATTTTTCAATTAGCTTCCCTTTTATTTTAAATAAAATACAATATGTGTACAGGTCAGAATAATTTCCATGAAGCAGAACTAAAATTAAATAGAAGCATATTTATGTATTATGTTGAACAAGACTTCACCACTTATTTTTCAGTACTTTGTCCTGACATTAACACTAAAATGCTAATGTTATCCATGTGGTCAATGGAACAGATAAGAGTTATGTTAGACACTTGCTAAAGGACATTAAAACTTCTTTTCTGTGAAAGCTATGGAGATTTAAACAGTAAATTTAAAAACATACCTTGTAACTGTTCAACTTGCTTGGTATCACAACAGAAACAATTCTAGATTAGATCTGGGTTTCAAGAGAAATCTGCAACAACCTTACTAGTGGTATTTGCTTTGTTTGCTTTTTTATCATTTCATAATATTCCATTCATATCATTAATAAGCAGAAAATAGCTATAGAATACACGTACCTATGTATTTGAGATGCAAAATGTGCCAACAAAACTTGAAATAGGGATAATTTTTAGGTGAAGCTTTATTGATTTAGAATGTTGAAGAGGCACAACTCAGTGGTTTTGGCCTATGTATTTGACAGTGTACCTTCTGAGTAATGAATATAAACTTGTGATGTCTGGCAATACTATAGTCACAATATTTCCAAGAATGAATACTGAAATAAACTAAAAGAAGGCAAGAGAAATGTAGCTCCATTGTGAACTTTCTTTCAGATATACTCTACTTTATTCCTGAGCTCCCATATGAGAAGACCAAAACATCACCTTTCAGGTGGAAGCAGCAGACAAGGGGAAATGATTTTAAACTAAAAAGGGGAAGATTTAGATTAGATATTATGAGTAATTTTTTTACTCAGAGGGTAGTGAGGCACTGGAGCAGGTTGCCCAGAGAAGCTGGGAATGTTCCATCCCTGAAGGTGTTCAAGGCCAGGTTGGGTGGGGCCCTGGGCAGCCTGATCTAGGGGGTAGCAACCTTGTCCATACTAGGGGGTTGGAACAAGATGATCTTTAAGGTTCCTTCCAACCCAAGCCTTTCTATGATTCTATGATCTCTTGAAGTCCTACTCCCCAAAAGTGGCAACGACACAAATAATGCCAGAGTTCTCCCAGTTTATAAATACGCTCAACATGGATTTTCTTCTCTAGAGGATGCTTGTTCTTGCATGAACACAAACTAGTTCATACCAACCCACCCAAGGCTTGTTCACTTTCTGGTGTTTTTACAAAGATAGATTATACATAAATAACAGAGAGCATGTGTGATTTAACACATCTTCAAGAGCCATACCTATTACACTGATGTCCTTGGTTCAACCTCCAAAGAAGAATGTTATGACAGGTGAAATCAATGAAAACATATACATTTTAAGGGTTTAAAATTAGGACCATATTGCTTTGCAACTTCTGGAATCACACTCCAGTTGATTTACTGTTCACCCTATTGTCTTGCATTGTTTTTTTAATTTTGGTGAACATTCATTATACTAAAAAAAAAAAAAAAAAGACCAAAAAGAAAATCTGTTTATTAGAATCATAGGATCATTAAGCTTGGAAAAGTCCTCTAAGATCAGTTAGTCCAACTATCCTCCTGCCACCACTATTGCCAACTAAATCATGTTCCTTAGTACCGTATCCACACATTTCTCGAGCACCTCCAGGGCCAGTGACTCAACCACTTCCCTGTGCAGCCCATTACAGCACCTGAACAGCCTTTTGGAGAAGAAATTTTTCCTAACATCCAAATTGAACCTCTCCTGGTGCAACTTGAGGCCATTCCCTCCAGTTTTATCATTAGTTACCCAGAAGAAGAGATCAATCCCCACTTCTCCACAATCTCCTTTCAGGTAGTTGTAGAGGGCAATAAGGTCTCCCCTGAGCATCCTCTTCTCCAGACTAAACAATCCCAGTTCTCTCAGCTGCTCCTCATAAGACTTGTGCTCCCGTTCCCTCACCAGCTTCATTGCTTTTCTCTGGACACGCTCCATGTCCTCAATGTCTTTTTTGGAGTAAGGAGCTCAAAACTGAAGACGGTACTCAAGGTGCAGCCTCACCAGTGCTGAGTACAGAAGGACGATCACCTCCATGGTCCTGCTGAATACACTATTTCTAATACAAGCCAGGATGCCATCGGCCAATTTGTCCACCTGGGCACACTGCTGACTCATGTTTAGCCAAGAATTGACCAACACCTCCTAGGTCCCCTGCATAGTATTCTAGCCACTCTGGCTCAAATTTAGCTGTCTTAACTGATTTAAATTCAAACTTTTTAATTGTTAAGAAATTGTTTTTCAGATGTTTGCTCAATTTAACAATAAAGAAAACTTTTCTTGCATGTCAAATCAGACAGCAAATGGTCTACTTACTTTACTCTTAAGTAACCTTTTGAAGATTTGATATTGCTACTAATGCAAAGCACCAGATCTCATTTAACTGTCCTCTGCAGATAATTAAGTACTTCCAAATGTTTTGCCTAATTGCATTCCTTAACGTTCTGAGTGATGTTTTGCTCTTTTCCTTCAGTTATGAATTGCATTGATAGCTTCCAGTAATCCCATTTATCACTGCAATTTGCTTAGCTTGAAATGTGCAACATTAATTAGTTCTTTTCAAGTCTTTTAAAAGAAATGTCTGGAGAACATTAACTCTATATGGGCAATTTATTATTGCTTAAGAGAATTACATATTACAGTCTGTTGCTCCTTTTTATAAACTTCTTTCAGTATTTCTCTGCATAAAAATTATCTTACATGATCACCTTCTATAAACCCTCCCTTGTGAATATCACTGTAATTTTTTATGGTTATAAAGGGCTCCCAAACATTCAACAGCCAATTCCAAACAAACAGCATCAGTATTTTCATTTATTTATTTATTTATTTAGTAAATGTTATTCTAAAATGAGTTTACAAAGCACATATTACCAGAATGAACAATTTCCATGATTTATTAGTACATAACAGGGTAATGATTGAGATGCATCATGCAAAGACATGGAGGGAGACCAACAGTGGAATTGCTCTTTGTATAGTATTAATCTAGAGAAGAAAAGATATTAAGAAAAGAGAGCACAAATCTCGCCCTTCCTTCCTCCCTTGGTTTCAGTGCTATATCATAGCTGATGACTTTAAAGCTGTGAAAGCTTTTCACATGGCTTATTTCAAACACATCTGTTGCTGCACTGAGCTCAGTGCCTTTAAGCACAAGAGTAACACGTAACAAGATCATAGTATTATTCACATGTTGACTCCAGTCCAGGGGAATTTTTGAAGCCATATGTTCTCCACTAGAAGAGAAGATGATGAAGACTGAGTGTCTTAAAAAGCCTAGAAAAAAACTCCATAATCCATTCACCTTCATACAGCTATAGTTCAAAAGAAATCTAGTAATTGGTGGAATAATGCATATATCAAAGTTGAAAATAAAGGTGATAATTAGATATGACAAGTGTTATCTGCCCAAGGAAGATTAATAAAGACATGACTTTCAAGTTATATGGTACTTTTGAGGTGTGGGGAGGAGCTTTAATTGTTTGGGAAATCAACACAGTGTGAACTCTTACATCTCATGACAGAAATGGCACCAAACTTTACCCTTTTAATATATGCTTTTACACACTCCAATCATATTGTACTGCTATGAATTGACTGCTTCTGTCCTCTTGCTACACTCCAAAACCTTTCGGTTTGTTTGTTCTCATATGTAATAAATGATATGGATATCATTATCAATATACATACCTTTATTCTTTTGATTATTTTTTGTTAATATAACAAAAAAAAAATTTGCAGGTTTTTCATTGCATGAATGTCTCTAATCAAGGAGAAGCTGTAAAGGAGAAGCCATTTAAAAAGAAAATTTAATGGGCTCAACTATCAATGTTTTTAAATAACTATTGGAAAAACAATGATAATATAATATATCATCTAACTCTAGGTAACTATAAGTAAAAATAATTTTAAATGAGCAACTGGGGAAAAAATATTTTGAGAAACATTATGACTTAGTATATTTACCTTTGTTTTCACAGTCTGTATGTAGGGTAAGAAAACAAAAATCTCATACTGCTGGGGAATATTTTGCAAATGGCATTTTAAAAAAAAAAAAAAAAAAGCAAACAATGCATTTTAAACCTGAAATTTAGTGAACAATGCAGGAGATAACTTCTTGGAAAGAATCCTTATTTTATGTGGAAACAAAATGATATGAAAACAGATATGCATTGATGAAAAGTATTCATGTTAAAAGTATATTTTGTGCTTAGAAGGTATATAAAAACTTCAAATCCTTTTATAAATAATGAAAACCTCAGAGTACATGTATGGGAATTGCTGAGTCATGGCCTGAACCACTGATTGAGCACCTGGAAGAAAGACCCAGTCAGCCCTGGGAGCACAGGTGAAGGCCTCATTTAAGGGTTGACTGCCCTTGGTGAGAGCCTTTCCCTGTGAGCCCAAAATCTTCTGATCTGGGTGAGTGCTGTGTTTTCATTCTACTTTTTTGTAATGCTATTTCCATTGTGTTAGTCCTTCTGATTGCTACACTATTGTGTTAGTCCTTCTGATCGCTACAGTACATGTAGACTATTTTTAGAATACACTATATTAAGCAGAATAAATACTCTAAAGTAAGACAGGTATTTAACTCTAGACAAGAGCAACTAGGTACAGCAGTAGGTTAGCTAAAGTACCACACAAGCGAATTTCAG
This sequence comes from Numida meleagris, assembly GCF_002078875.1. NCBI lineage: Eukaryota > Metazoa > Chordata > Aves > Galliformes > Numididae > Numida > Numida meleagris. Next base: position 80,799,947 of record NC_034410.1, read on the forward strand.
GGAGGGAGGATACCATTAGGAGAACTGAGCTTAAGTCAAAGGATGGTATCTCTCCATCTGAAGGTGTCAAGGGTAATTGGAAAGTCTGTGCTCCTCCAGGGAACATATATTAAACGTTTATCTTAAACGCATGCAGTATGAGAAACAAGCAGGACAAACTGGAAGCTTTGGTCCTTTCTCAGACTTATGATATCATTTGCGTTAGTGAGACTTGGTGGGATGAGTTCCATCACTGAGTGCTGGAACAGAGGCTTCTCAGCTGGAAGAATAGGCAGGGGAGGAGGAGGTGTTGTGCTGTACATAAGGAAGAGATTATACTGTACAGCTCTTGCTGTTAACTGACCTAGCTAACAATGACACCATGGAATCTGCTCTAGAGGGTTTAGGGGTCTACGAGAGCTAGTTATACTGCACCACAGGTCAAGCAAACCATGAAGGTGACCAATCATTGGAATGGGCTTCCTTGAGAAGACAAAGAGAGGAGTGAAGGGGATTATAGGGGAAGAGAGGAGGGAAGGGGGGGGGGAAAGGAAGATAAAGGACTTTTTCTGAGATCACAGAGTGGCCCAGAGGGCTGCACAACTACAAGTATATTCTTTTAATATGGGAAATATTGTCACATCATGACTCAATTTAAGGATGTAGTATACAGATTTTAAAACTTAAGGTATCATGTCTTCCTGGCTTTCACTTCAGCTGCTTTCAAAAATAACTTTCTTTTTTTAAGATGTCTATTATTAAAATAACAACTTAAATTGAAACATGGCTATTTAAATAGCAGCCTAAGATCTACATTACAAAGAAAATTTTCTCCTTAAAATTTTTCATATCTCATTTTCTTCATAAAGAAGAAATTCTCCAAAATGCTTAACTAGAACATTTTGGAAAAAAGTCTACATCTAGATGATCAAAATGAAAAGATTCTAGTAGAGAATATGACTAGTAAAGAACATTAGTTTTTCTATAATAAAAGATTAAAGAATTGAATATTTGAGTCTCTGGCCCTCCTCCCTGTCCCTTTCATATTCATAAAAGTAGAAAACTGTTTAGATTATGACAGGTTTATGTAGTTCTTACCTGGATTTTCCTTTACAGGCTTATTACTGCCTGTAGCACACTACCCTTGTAGCTACCACTTGTCTTTTTATTTTTTATCCTTGAGATACAGAGAAAAACAGACTAGGCAACAGTAAGAGTAATAATAGCATATTATCGCACTCTCTTTTAATATCTGTTTTAAGAATTGATATGATCAGAATCTTTTCAGAGGGTTTCCAGAAAGGTAGCTTTTTGTTAGAGGAGGGTTAAGAACTACATGACCTCTTGGGGTCCCTTCCAGAACTAAACTTTTATACTTATGCCTAGAAACTTGCCCGCCCTTTCAAGACTTAAAGTGGAATATAGCAGAATACTGCAATCAAAGTAAAATATTCTCTCTTATTTCTTGGAAAAATGCTTGGATAATGGCTAGAATTATGGATGTCTTTTTATATTAATATACACAACACTCCTTTAACTTTGGATATTTTGCTACTATCTAGTCCAACATGAGAAGCAGTTTTACTTCCTTTTGCCTCAGCAGTATGCCATTAATATATGAATTTCCTTATGGAAATAATTAATAGAAATTAAAGAAAATTCCTCATCATGCATTTTGCTGTAATTTACAATTTTCATTTCAATACTTAGGTGTTTTAATCGCAACACAGGAAATTGAGGTATTACAAATCCTCCCAGTCAAGAAAATTGTTAATTACTAGTGATTCCGGTATATGCATTTTATGAGTTATTAAGGGTTTTAAAGTCATGACACCAGCTAATCTTTATTCTTTTTTATGCTAAAAATTATATCTATGAAGCTTCCCTCTTCTCACTGACTTTAAAAGAAATGTACACAGTCTTTTTTTTTGAGAAATTAGGGTATTTGACTGAAAGTAATCATTGTTAATGCTGCCTCAGATGTCTCTATGATGCTGAGAATTACAAGCAATAGAACATCTTACTTAAAACACAGGTATTCACTGTGGATCTTCTGTAGCAGTTTCTTAACTCATTTCCCAGCATGATAATATTTCAATTCAGGCTTAAAAGAATTTGCATTGTCCACTGTTCAGTATTGATGAGTTTCTATGTAGCCATACCTTAATATGTCCATTAAGCTTGTGGAAAAAAAAAATACAGAAATGATGCAAACTGATGTGAATAACATCATAACATACTCTAGTTGCATATTTAATCACTCCCTTACAGCACTGAAATACATGTTCTAAGAAATGTATGCATTAATACTTCAAAAGACTAAAAATGTTTTAAACCAAATTACTGTTTTAAGCACATTTATTTGTGCTCCATAGCACAGGAGCTATCTTTTCCCATCTGTTTATATACTGAAACAAAGCAAGGTTCACTGAAAGAGTCAGTATCATGGAAAGAAAATATGATTTTGTCTTCATAATTTCTGATCTTTAGAACAGTAATCATTATCTGAAAATAATTTTACAAACTAGAAATACCAAGTTAAGCCTCAGCCATTATTAATGCACTGGATGCATCTGAAAGTCACTGTCAGCTTGAAATATCCTTCAGCTTGTTAGTTCAATTCAGTTCAAGAAGCCACCATGTTTAAAAAAAAAAAAAATTCAGTACTCTTTTATTTACATATCCATTAGTACAGACAATAATAATTTAGATAGATCATGGATATTTAAATATACTGAATTTCTGTCTTCTTAAATACAGGAATTTTGTTAATACATATACGCACACTGTATCATACTATCATATTGTCTCTCAACTTCCTACCAAGTCACAAGGAATGGTGAATTTTGGTCTACAAATTATATTGCTATATATTTGATCCTACATTAAGAGAAGACAGAATGATAGCACAGAGATAATACATAAATTATGCGTATATGTTCACACATACTTTTTTTGGTGTTGTTTGTGACATCTAAGATTATTGATCTGATAGATTTTTCAAAGTGGTATTAGTAATACGTAATCTTAACTAAACATGGGAGTTTCCAGAAGACTTTTGCAAGACTTATGACTTCTTTTTTCTATTTTAATTATGAAGTCACATAAAACAGAAGCCATTCATCTACAAACAAGGAAGTCAGACTACATCTGTGAGCAGGAGAACTGATTGCTGGAAATCTGTAATTCTAAAAATATTTTGGAGATTATTTCTGATGAGCCACAGAAGATGCCAAGTACAGTACTGTTGGAAACAAGGTAAATAACACAATCAGAACAGAGAGTAAGAGCAAAATCATATGAGACCAGTGTTCAAATGTTATTAATAGGTTCCACACTATAAAATGTACGTTGCATGTGACAAAAGGAAAGGTAAATAATGTATTAAAAATAATTACTATTAAATCACTTAAGGCAGAAAGCCCCTTCAAACCTTCCAGAAGACTTGAATACTACATTTCAAAGGAAGATCTGGGTACTTATGTGCTTTTTAAAAGTTTCATTAGAGGATACGAGGTGGACCAATAACAGTCTTAACCAGTAGAATTAAAACAATTCTACTGATTTTCGTTATGAAGACATTATTAACTATTAAAAAAACTATCAAGAGAAGATGAAAATGAAGATACAACATCATAATAGGAATGTCCTAGCTTAAATACTAGTTTTCTTTCTTTCAGACAGTATACTGGTGAATACTAGCTAAATCTCAACTATTTATTATTATAAATAAATATAAATTATTATTATAAAATTGGAAAATAGGGACCTTCTCTGTCTTTCTACCCTACTTCAGCCAGTCTTCTATAGTGAAATCCTGCTGGTTCTTGTCATTTTGCCTTGGAAAGACATTCCTTATCAGCCTTTGCCTTTCTATTGACTACAACCAAGCTAGTAATTAGTTAACCATGACCAAACTATTAATATGAAGTGATTAATTGCACTAATAAGCTCTCTCTTGTTCATATCTGATTTTGTTGCGTTCCAAAGCTAAAGGATATTTTAATATTTTAACCTTCTCAGCTTTCCTTTTAGAAAAAAAAAAAGTAAGTCTAGAAGGAAAACAAGAGCAAAAGCTGAATATACATGACTCATCAAAACCCACAAAATAAGACCAAAGTTTAACTGAGTAGATATTAATTAGACAAAATAATTTAAAATACAAACAACAGATTGTGTTACTAAGTGCATCTAGCATTTTGATTCATCAGAAGTTCCAGAGCTGCCACTGGAAAACAGAAAAACTCAGAAGCAGTAATAGCTGGGATAGAAACCATCCTTCTACAAAGAGTCTGAGAGGTAGGACAAAGAAGGGCAGGAAACACTCCTCATTTTTGTGGTTTTACTTCCAGTCTCACTCCTTTTAAGAAATGAGTTACTTCCTTCTGGTGACTCCCTTCCACATCCTGGGAGCCCCAGGAAATTTGCCTTGTTTCCTGCATCTTAAGACAGGAAGGTAGACGCAAGCAGGGAGAGATGCACGTTGAAAGTCGTACGAAGTTTTTGAACCAGGACCAAGTGAAGACTTGTTCAATGTCATCTCAGAAGTGTATCACTTCTGTGGGATTTAAAATTAGAATGCTTAGACTGCAAGATCATTTTGTCATAAACTGTCTCACTACCTGATCAGACACTGCAGATAATAACTATAAGACATAAATAATGAATAAAAAAGTACTCAGTTAACTTTTGATGATATTATCACTTTTTATTCACCACAATAAGTAGGAGAAGGAAAAAAACAACTTTTTTCTCATTGCCATGGACAGTAAACCTCACAACCCCATGAGCTTTATAGATGTTGTTTTAATTACTTGCAGTTCATATTACACAGTTACTGCTGTTGTTTATTCTGATGGGCCCATCTCTATTTCTTTTATTGTCAGTTTTGTGTTTGTATTTATAGCTGTCAATCAACTGAATAAAGTTCAAGATTAAGAAAATAGAGCTTTATTGCATCTCCTCCTGATTGAATTATTAATTATCATAATACTAGAATTAACATACTGAATAGGACCAAGTTTTGGGTCCTGCACTTTGGTCACAACCCCAGGAATCCCTACAGGCTTGGGGAGGCGTGGCTGGAAAGCTGCCTGATGGAAATGGACCTTGGTGTGCTGATGGACAGTAGGCGGAATATGACCCAGTAGGGTGGCCAGGGCGGCCAGTGGCATCCTGGCTTGTATCAGGAACAGTGTGGTGAGCAGGACTAGGGAAGTCATCCTGCCCCTGTACTCAGCATTGGTGAGGCCCCACCTTGAGTACTGTGTTCAGTTTTGGGCACCTCAGTACAAAAGGGACATGGAGGTGCTGGAGCAGGTCCAAAGAAGGGCAACAAGGCTTGTGAAGGGCTTGGAGAATATGCCCTATGAAGAGAGACTAAAGGAACTGGGGCTGTTCAGCCTGGGGAAGAGGAGGCTGAGGGGAGACCTTATTGCTCTCTTCAAATACCTGAAAGGTGATTGCAGTGAGAGTGGGGTTGGTCTCTTCTCACTGGCGACAGGACAAGGGGAAATGGCCTCAAGTTGCGCCGGGGAGGTTTAGGTTGGATATCAGGAAAAACTACTTTACAGAAAGGGTTATAAAGCCCTGGAATAGGCTCCCCAGGGAGGTGGTTGAGTCACCATCCCTGAATGTGTTTAAAAACCATTTGGATGTGGTGTTCAGGGGCATGATTTAGCAGTGGTTTGTTAGAGTTAGGGTGGTATGGTTATGCTGCAGTTGGACTTGATGATCTTGAAGGTCTTTTCCAACCTGAGCAATTCCATGATTACATTTCTGTTTATAGGTACCACCTAGGATATGTAAACTATCTTGGAATGATCTGTAGCATTCAGAATACAGTAATCCTTGTTCATTTCTGTCTGTTTAATAAAAAAAAAAAAATCTCCAAAACTCAACAAAGATGCTACCAAACTTCCTAAACAATTTGTACCTTTGAACAGACAGGGGCATAGAAACATTAAGATGCAGAAATTATAAAATATAGCTCCTCTACTTGACAATAGCATCTATCTATATTCAGAATCATGTCTGCCTGTTTTGATGGAAGAAGCTTTCTTTTCTTTTAGCTTAAAACCACCAAAACATAATTGAAATGGAATTTTATCCTTTCTTTCAATTCAATTTAAAAGTCGATTAAGTTCAAAGCAACAGATTCAAGATTTCTCCATGGAAATCATTTATGGCAGGAATGGCAACTTTGAGTGAATTTGTAGCACAGAAGAGATCAGTAACTTTGAGTTGACAATCTGTGAATGCACCAGATGAAAAAAAAGTGATGGAACTGAAGTCAGTAAATACTTGGAAGAATGGAAAACAGGTCTGCAGGAAGTTGTATGTAGGCAGGGCCTCACACTAAGCCACATGAGTTTCAGTGGAGCTAAAAGGGTTCCTGTGTTAAGTGTTGTCACACTGAGAAACTGTATATACAGATGTATGAGAAAAGGAGGATTTGAAGGTGTAACTCAAGAAATGTGAAAGATACCATTAATGTTTCTGCTACACTTTAAGGCAGACAGAATTAAATCTTCCATAAATCTGCCTGTAAGTCTATCAGCCATTTCTCTCATAGCTTTTCACTGGGTTAGCAAAGTCAGGATAGAGCTGCAAAAGTCTTTGCTAGCTTCAGGAAAAATAAAAAAAGGTAATCAAACAGATAAAAGAAAGAACAGGTTGCAGCCTGAGCCCAACATTATTTGACATCAGAGAATCTTCACATAAGATAGAAATACTCAGTCTTGACTTTGTAAGTTATTTCAGTCATCAAGTATTTACATACTAAGACAAAATGAAAGAAAAGTTATTTTCCATTTAATACATAAAAACACACAGAAATCAAAGTAATCATTTCTTAAAAAAAAAAAAAAGTCCTGAAATCTTTGGAATTTTTTTCTCACTACTCCAAGTATTGTGCTATTCTGGACAGTATGTGAATAACTGTGTTCAATATATCCTAGAAACAATACATATAGCTAGGGATATAGTACAGATATGCTTGTGAATGATAAAGACTTTCAAATTTATAGGTACTCTTTTGTTGCTCATCTCCTTCGCATACCTTTACTTCACACATTAATTATAAGCTTGTTTTAAAATGACAAAAACATTATACAGAATGACAGTAAACTTTATAGGCAATGTTTAATTGCATCATAAAACTAAACATGTAAAAAAGTTGAAGAATTTTAACAATAAAAACAGAATTATAATTCTGAATCTTACTTTAATTAACAATTAAATCTAGTAGCTGCTTTTAGAAATACTGTACTTGAGCTGAAAAAAAGAGCTTAATTTGAACTTTAGAAATCATACAGATATACTACATCTGCATAAAAACTAATTGACAGCAAAAATGCCTCATATTTGAGAAGCATATTTGTCTCGTGTTTCTGGACAAATTCCAGGGTACTTCTCTGGGTGCTACCATGCGGTAATGTCTATTTAATCTCTGGGTTTTTTTTTGTTGTTGTTGATGTTTTTTTAATTTTGGAACTAGAAATAAATATTAAATACTGATTTCTGATACATAATGCATCTGATTCTGAATGAGCAGCACAACCCAGTTGGAAATTACTGCACTGACTGAACTAGTCTTTCTAGGCTTGCAGACAGCTTGTGAAACATGCCTAGATTGTTCTGGGTTTCACTTTTTCTATCTTGGATTGCATGATTGGATTGCTGGAGAAGAGGAGTCTCAGGGGAGACCTTATCACTCTCTATAACTACCTGAAGGGAGGTTGTAATAAGCTGGGGGTTGGCTTCTTCTGTCGTGTAACTGGTGATAGGACTAGATGGAATTTCTCAATGATTACATCACTGCCATTATCAACCTACAAAGTCAAAATCTATGGTGGTCATTTTTCTTGGTGGAGTCATATGAATAAAGCCTAGCTCACCTGTATGTTCTACATTCTAACTCGACCACCTAACAGTTATTCATGGATCACTCATCAGTTTTTGTCATTATCAAATTCAAATTCATATCAAAACTTTGATTCAGAAGAGCCAAAGCAGAATATAACTATCACAAAAAGAAAAAGTCAGTGGGGAAAGAAGGAGAACAAAAGTGAAAGATGTTATTTTTAAGTCAAAATTAGAGTCCTGGTAAGAGGGCCTCTCTTCCTATCTGCTGCTTTTGCATGCAGAAGACATGTCTGGGATACGTTATCCTTGCTGGTCAAAAGTGTTAACTGCTCCTTCAGCTCTCTGTCTCTCTTGGCAGCAAGCATGCTGACTTTCCAAGGCTCTGGCAGAGACAAAGGAAGTTAGGATATTTTCCTGCCCTAAGAAACTGCTCGCGTCAATCATTCTGGCAGAGGGTTTCAGTCAGACACTTGTATCTACCAAACTGGACACAAAGATCATCATGCTGGAGCAGCAGACCTATTTTGAACTGTCATCTGCAGATGGATGACCTGCTTAGATGGGCTCCAGATTTTAACAGAATTAGATTTCTTTTTTTTTCTACCTCTTTCATGTGATGAAAATACAAAATGACTAGCGCAAACAGGCTGCAAGAAAAGCCATTATTAAATTTACACATCACCATAATAAAATTGAACACAAGAATTCATTTGCCAGCAAGTAGATGATAAATACCACAATGATATTAACCCTAAAGGCTCATATTATTGCTGCAGTAAAGCTACAATCTGGAGTGTCTGACATGTACCTCTGACACCTACCTGTCCTTCAGATTGTTCATTTGTTAAAGAGAACGTGTGGAGAGTTAAAATGAAAACTGCCTATGTGCACAGCCTTCAACACCATATATCTTTATATTCCAGTCTGCAACAGGGATAAAAGAAAGCAATTGTTCTTAATCTTAAGTATTCTTAAACCTTAAGCATTAGCTATGGAACAGATTGCAGAGTGATGAAACTTGCTAGAACTCTCTAAGATTTGATTTGTATGCTTGAAAGAGATCACCATCCACTTCATTCTATCCTTTCCTGTGTATGCAGAATGATCTAGGTAGAACTGTAGTTGTAGTCTCCAGGCATAAGATTGAGTTTAAAATCTTACATTCTACATAAAATCTTAAATGAATTTGCAAGTAATACCAAAACCAGTTTGCAGATATGGTGTGTGATTTTGTTTCAGCTGAGGTTGCAGCTTTTTGGGTAACACACTCCACAAATATTCTAGTAGCTTAAAAGATGGACTGCTGACCAGTCTACTAATGCTTATCCTGAATCATATTGTGCTGTGGATTTAAAACCTTTGAAGCTTACTGATTTTATTTTAGACCTCATGAAGTTTTTTTTTTCCGCCTCTTTATTCATTAGTCTAATAAGAAAAATATTATCTCTTGCAAGTATTGCAAAAGTGATTTTATGTAAATATTTGCGGAAAGTAGAATTGTCTAAAGAAGAATAGAAATAGGGAAATATTTCATCAAGTTTCAAGCAAGGTTCTATTCTCTTTTTTCATGACAGTTTCCAAATTTACATTTAGCCCATATTCAGAATCTATAAGCAGAAAATACTTGGAAAGAAAGGTAATTTTAAGCCATTATCTGTAGTTGCATTTAACAGCTATATGGAAGTTAGATCTGCAGAATGAACTATCTTATTTGAAATTTATTTATAGTTCTCCATTTTTAGAAGACTAAGATCATAGAAGTTTATTCACAGTCATAGCTATGGGCCTGCATTATATTCATTCAGAACAATAAAACAAATAACCTGAAATAAGACCTTCTTTTTCTCTAACTTTCATGAACTGCAAAGATGGCCTCAGGACTCTTAGTGTGATGACAAGTGATCATCCAGCCAGCTATCAAGCCGACTAGCAGGGATCCTGGCCAGCTGGCTAACAGCACATCTTGCTCCTGACCAGCTTGCCTGCTGCCCAACTCCCAGCTTCCTGGCAGTTTCCAAATTTCTCTCCCTGGCCAGATGCCTTATCCTTTTGTTGGCTGCTTGATTTGCTGCTAGTCTGTTCTTTGGCTACTCACCATGCTGGTAGAGCAGCTTGAGCTCACTCTCCAGCTCTCTGCATATCCAGGCACCCATCTGGTGCTCAGGATATCCATCAGATAGATGGGCCAAAATGGACAATTTGCCTTTGCAAGAGATTCCAGACTGCTGGCATTTCATACCAATGTAAAACAAACCAAAGTATCCACAATGTAGATCACCTGTAAAACTGCAGTTCTCCACCCCTCTTCCCCAGTCAGCACTTCCTAAACAGCACAGAAGTAAAATATGATGCTTTGCTCATTGTGAATAGCATCCTAACCTTAGTTTAGTAAGACCTTCTTTGGAATAAGATAACATTAAATGTAAATACAGGTATCAGAAAATCATTTATGATACTTGATATTCTACATCTCTGTACAGGGGTGAAATGTGTAAAACAACTGTTAAACAATACAGAATAACTTGTGAGTGTATGCTCCTGTTTTGTTTAAATGTATTTATGAATACAGTTACTCATCCAGGAATCAGACTAACCTGACACAAAGAGAGAATGCAGTAAAAAGTGGTTTCTGAAATTTGCGTACAAAATCTTTCACCAAATGTAATTTTCAGAATCTCTACATCAGAGACATTAAAATACAGCTTTCAGTGGCTTCAGTAAAAATGCTATGTGCAAAACACACATCACTTTGAAAAGAAACTCCCTTTAATTGTCAAGTCCACTAACTGATCTGCATAGGAACTGCTCTACAACAACAAACTCTTAGTATGGATATAGTATGTGTGTGTATTCAACGCTGCATCATGGATTACTCCTTCCAGGGGAAAAATAAAAAATAAAATAAAATAATAGAAAAATGAAATAAAATGTTATGCTTCTACATAATAACATTCCACAACATTGTCTAAGAAACATCTTTTAAAAGTGGGCATTATGTTCTCTCTATACGAACCCACCGTTCCCTCTCCCAGCCCCAAAAGCAGTGGTGAATGTTCATGCAGGGAATCAAAGTTATTTTCACTGAAAAAAAAAAAAGCAAAAAGGAGATCAGTTTCTACTGCTGAAAGAAATCATATATGTCAAATTATTCTATTTCAATTAACTGCTACTACCTTAAAGAAATTAATTCTGTTAGTGCAACAAAAGAGCACTTTATTTAGGGAAGAGAAAGACAGTGAAAGAAAAATTTTTGGAATTTGCAATGCCAGGTTACTTAGAAAGGCCAGGAGAACAGATAAGTCTTCAGTCAGACTGCAGAGGGGAGCATCAACAGTTTTATATCCAGGGTCAGTGCTGTGTTGCCATCTCCATTCACACTCCTTTCCCTCGGTACTGCCATACTGAAATATAAATTTGGAGAGACTCTTGGACTATTTTACATGTTCCAGTACTCATTATTCATACCAGCAAATAAGTTCTACAAGAAAACTGCATAGTAACTCTCAAGGACATTAAATAATCTTATAGTTTATTCAAAAGCATTTACCAAACTGCTACCTAATAAAAATTGAGGAGTGTTGCAGATATACTGGTTATTTTCTTTCTTGGAGCAAGTTAAGAAACTATTAAGACCATGAAGAAGGAAAGAGGAAGCCTTCATGCTTTACCTATGGCAAAATTGCCATAGATTTATTTAATTCTTGATTCTTTGAATATTTGAATATTAAACCGTTAGAACCACCGTAGCTCTTGAGAGGCTGTTACACAGATTGACCCTTGGGAATGGATAAAGAATGAAGGAGGCTGCCAGGGAAAAGATTTTCCAGCACTTACACAAATACTGTTCTGTTCAAATTTCACTTCCAGCACACACAGAATTGGATGAGACATAATCATGCAATGTTACCTTCTGCATTTATTAAACATCTCCAGTAAATAAATGTTAAGGAGTAATGCATATTCCTGTTTACTGGGCTGTGAAATATGGAATAATTCAACAATGGAGACAGTACTGTCATTTGTTCTTAAAAAAAAAAGCATATTTTTTCACAGATAAATAAACGAACACTTTACTTTTTTTTTCTCATAAGAAAAAAATGCTTACAAAAAATTAATCTAGGAAGTGTGGAGTTCAAAAGTTATGAAGGCAAATGAGAAGTATTTCGAGATATGTGAATAACATGTAACTACTCAGACAAACTCGGCTTTTCATATTGTCTTGGAAATCTACTGTACGAACTAACAGCAATCTTATTAGCCGAAAATGTGTGATATAACTTTCAGTTTTTAGGTAGAACTGACATTTCAGTACATCACATCATTGCCCATTGTAACTGTATGACATGTTGAAATGATAAAATGTAAGCTCTCAACTGCAGAACTGGAGAAGGAAAAAATATTTGGGGATAGAAAAATTGCTGTTAGATTATGCAGCAGCTCTTCCTTTAGCTAATACAAGACCTGCATTCATTAGTAGCTTTGATTCTCACCATGTAGGGTGCAGGTGAAGGACATGACTACGTGGCAGATAGCAAATACTTACACAGTTAATTACATTAATGATCAATATAAAATCTCATTTTTATCCTTCTCTAGAACTGGCTAGAAGAATGCAAATACTCTTTTCATTTCTGGAAGTTATTTATTTTGTTACAGATAGCCAACAGAGAAAGCCAACAACACTGCAAGATATTTATGCAAAGACATATGCAAGGGTTGCTCAGAAAATAATGTCTCCTATTTTACTCATATTATATTGGCTCATGATGACAGAGGTTGATGGTGGTGGTATAGTAGTAGATGCTGAACCTTCCCACCAATATTCCATTACATTTTGTTGCCATGTGACAGATGGCATGAGAGGGGCAGTATGACAAAATGGCATCTGACCTGGAAGAGCATAAGAAGAAAAGGTATGTCATTTAATTCCACCATGAGGAAAAAAATGGCACCCACTGACATTGATCAACGCTTGCTAAACATTTATTGTGACCAAAATGTGGATGTAAGCACAGTGAGGTGGTGAGTGGTATGTTTCATCAGTGGCAACAGAGATGTGAAAGACAAGCCATGTTCCAGATGGACAAGAATATTTTTATGAGCACAGCATGCAGGCTCTCATACACTGCTGCCAAAAATGCATGGCTAACGGTAATTACTAAGTTGAAAAATAGCATGTTGTAGCTGAGAATTCGCTCTGTCAAATAGCGTTACTGTGCTCTTTGTAGTTTCATTGGAAATAAATAGGAGGCATTACTTTTGTAGAGACCTACATACATTTTCATTTACTCCTTGAAGAAATAAAGCAAAAATAACTCACTAAAATTGATACACACTCTTCACAAAGGAAGAGTTATACACCAGAGAGAGCTGCTGCAGCTCTTGCTCCCAATCAAGTAGCAGTGCCATGGACAAACTGAGCTCTCAAAAAAAAATGTTTTGGGCTGAGACATATATGTACTGATTCCTTCATCTTTGTGTTCCTACAGTAACAAACAATGAAGAGATGGGAGCTTGGCCAAACTGGCCTACAATAAAATCACTAGGTCTTTCATTTTTTATGGACATGGGTTTTTAAGGGTGGCCTCTTACTTCATATAATATGAAAGAATTACTGAAAAACTAACTTATAGTATCAGATGAATTTGTAAGTTAAGTTATGAGAACAATACAGTTTTTAATGTGCTATTCCAAAATTTTCTGCATGTTATCATCTTTACATCAGATTGTTTCACCAGACTTATGAAGGCTTAGGGGTAGTGAGGCAAAGGTAAGAGGAAGCCTGCTGCCAAGCACGTTTCTGGTCTTCAATTTCCCATTATTCAAAACAGTTAGAGTTTTACTTTTCACTAAATTATTTTGGAATAAAATTGAGATTTTCTGTATTGTTTTTCAATTTAATTGACATAATTTTTTTTTTGTGGTAAAATGATTAATACTTAGGATAAGCTACTTAGCCAGACCTCTTAAATTCTAACTTAAAGCACATTCCTTTCAAGCAAACTTAGCAGTCTATGATTGGTTCCTATTCCTCACTTCTGAGTTAAGATAATAAATACTGTGTGTGTCAGTCCTTCAGGCTCCACAAAGAGCCATCTCTTCATATTGTTTCATATTCACTGTTTGATTCCCTGTTGAAACTGTGGTAGTTTACAAGACACTTAAGGAGTCTGCACCTCTCAAATATTGGCATTTGTCTCTGTTAATATTAGAATGATTGTTTTTCTTCATCGTTTTATTTTTTCTAATACAATCTAAGTCAAGTCTCCACAATCACTTGACAGGGGAGCAGAGGAGGAGCTGCTCTCTGAATGTTCTCTCACTATGACCGTAGTTAATAAAGCTTCTGCCTGACATTGCATTTTCATTGCTGCAGACTTAGAATCCCTTTATTCTTAACTTAGTGAGTGAATTATCGTATTAAGTACTCCAGAAGAATACTAGAGTAAAAAGGTGGAAAGACTAGAATAATGTTTGATTAGAAACAGCAGGGGAAAGAGAGGGTATAAGGTGAAACTACTTCTTCTGCAGGACAGACTTTACACTGGGTAAGCTCTTCTTGTTTTACCAACCTACATACATGTAAAAGTTACCCAAATCAGTAAGACTTGATTTTACAAGCAAAGCCAATGGAAAATGCAACTATTTGATGTAAGTAAAATAAGGTCATTTTGACACGATACCTACTTATGTTTTAGGCAGCTGTCACTAATACATTTCTTGATCGACTGCTAATCTGCATTCCAGATTTTAAAGTACTCAACTGAAATAGTCTGGTATGCAGTCACTTCCTACAACATCAGTTATTTTTTCTTCTGTCTTCAGAGAGAGAAGGGTGCATTCAAACAAGCTTTTAAACAAAATTCATTACGGTGCCTGAAATGACCTTTCAAAATTGTTAATGAACCAATCAGCAAATGTAGAAGTCTCATTCCTCTCACTGCATTCAGTATATATATTTTTTTGCACAAATAACTTTGTTGATTATCATTATAAGCATTTTATCTAAAGTGTAAAAAGCTATATGCAATAAATATGGTTAGAAGATATATCACTGAACTGTGTCTTCTCTCTTCCAATTATGAGACCCAGACAGTTGCAGCATGGCCCTGTATTCTGACTATGCCAACATGCTGCACATAATAGAAGAAATCTTTTCCTGTTAATGTTGATTAAGGTATTCCATAGAAGCTAATATCAATGCACAAACCCAGATATCCATTTTCTTATTTTATACCATTTGGGCCTACAAAGTTAATTTTTTATCTACTTTCTACTACAAATAAATACATCGGCCACTGAGAATGGTTATGCTGAGGACTCTTAGTTTTATAATACAACCTGTAAATCTTCTGTCTCCTTTGAAAAAGCACACAATACCACAGAAATATTTTAGACCAGATCCTCTGCAGCAGTAAATCAATATAGCTCTACTGAAATCAATTGAGCTAGCATGATTTACAGCAGCTCAAGATCTGCCCTTTCGATTGCGGCCAGTGATAAAAGAGACTCAAGAGTGTTATTACAGTAATATTCAGGAATATATTTTCCAGTAAATTACAGTTCTTTAAATAGAGATCAGGGAAACAATGCATGGGTACTGCTCAGTTCATTGCTCAGTATGGCATTATTGTAGCAGACGATTAGCATACAGAGTCTACAGTTTTGCATGCCAACTACATCTATCTGTACATATACAAATCAGACATGAGACCTAATCTGGCTGCTACAGGTTCTTTCTGTAGGCCATTAAGATAGGTAGTCACTGACATTTCACCTGCTCTGCACACTGGTATGAACTTCCAGAGATGACTGTTGTTTTTCCCTCATTGCAAGAGAAACTGTGCAACTGCCCAACTCCTAAACACTTGGAGGAGTCCCATCATCAGCCAAGGTGCTAGGCTTGCTTATCCTTTGTCCTCCTCCAGTAGCAGAGTGAGGATGATAAGGTTCCTCCTCATCAGTCTCTACAGGTGGGTTTAAATTTCTGTTCTGATTACCAGTGTAAAAGATCCTGAATTTCAGCATTTCAGACGCCTAAAATAATGAAATCCAGCCCACAGCTCAAGAAATTAACATAAACTGTATTTGTAGCACAATCATTCGGACTTGGGAAACTTAGAAACCTGCATAAATTCACACTTAAAACCAATTTAAAACTGAAATATTTTAGAAGTCGAGAAAACTATATTATGCTGTTCTTCTCAGGTCAGTTTAATAGTATTTCTGACTTTGAGATTTTTTAATCTGCTACTTAGTGCTTGCAGGATAAGCCCTGACAATCTAAATGCACTGGTGAAAAAAAACTGAGATGCAGCACTGTAACATACACTCAGGCCGTCTTTGTCATTCTTCATACAGCTGTTTCCTTAAAAGCACTTAGAAGCCAAACTTACACAGAAGATTCTTTTTCTTAACAACATTGTCAAATGTTTTTAAGTGCCAGTTTTGCTGGCTGCACTACCTCCTCCTTGCAGCTGATCAAATTCCCATTTGATCAAGCAGAAAACTGTGGTTTAAAAAGGATTTTAAATGTTTTTGAAAAGATAACTAAAATAACAACTGTAGCTATAGAACCACAAAAATTAATAATGTTTTTTTGATTGTTAGTTTGTTTTGCAACGCTGTCACTATGTCACTATCTTTATTTGAGACTCAAAGATGAAATATGGATGGAAAGAAATCATATTTTTCCTATAGATGAAAAAAAAAATCCACAAAAAAAAGAAGACTCTCTATCAAAGAAAAAAATAAATTGTGACAGAGCTTTGTAATTTATGCTGTGAAGAATGCAGAGAAAATGAGTAGTTCTTTTTTTTTTAAAATATATTTGCTCTTGATGCAAGGCCCAAATGCAAGGTGCTGCACTTGGGCTGGGGCAATCCCAGGTATTTATACAAGCTGGGGGAAGAACTCCTGGAGAGCAGCCCTGTGGAGAAGGACTTGGGGGTCCTGGTGGACAAGAAGCTGGACATGAGCCAGCAGTGTGCGCTCACAGCCCAGAAGGCCAACTATGTTCTGGGCTGCATTAAAAGAGGAGCGGCCAGCAGGGAGAGGGAGGTGGTGGTCCCCCTCTCCTTGGCTCTTGTGAGGCCCCATCTGGAGTACTGAATCCAGGCCTGGGGGCCACAGTGCAAGAAGGACGTGGAGCTCTTGAAATGAGTTCAGAGGAGGGCCACCAAGATGATGAGAGGGATGGAGCACCTCTCCTATGAGGAAAGGTTGAGGGAACTGTGTTTGTTTAGCTTGCAGAAGAGAAGGTTCTGGGGAGACCTCATTGTGGCCTTCCAGTACTTGATGGGAACGTATAAACAAGGAGGGGGAACGATTGTTCACGAGGGTGGATAGTGATAGGACAAGGGGGAATGGTTTTAAACTGAGACTGGGAGATATAAGTTAGATATTAGGAGGAAGTTTTTCATAGAGAGGGTGGTGACGCACTGGAATAGGTTGCCCAGGGAGGTTGTGGATGCCCCATCCCTGGAGGTATTCAAGGCCAGGCTGGACGTGGTTCTGGGCAGCCTGGTCTAGTGGTTGTCAATCCTGCACTTAGCAGGGGGGTTGAAACTCGATGATCTTTGAGGTCCTTTTCAACCCAAGCCATTCTATTATTCTATGATCGGAATTGGATGACATAAATGGAAGAAGGAGACCAAATTTTGAAGAATTTCAGCTTAGGCGAGTACATTGCTTTTGTAAGCCAATGTTAGGAACTTAAGTGTTATAAAATTATAGGTAACCCTGGAATTTCATTTTTTACAAACATTCTGGATGTTTAAAATTTGTAATAAAATAAGTGATTGTTTCCTGCTTTGTTAATGAAGCTTCCACATCTCTTGACAGAGAACTTGACAAGATTAGCAATTGGAGAAATAATGTTTAATTAGCTTATTCAGTTGCTAAATGTTTTTAAAGGCTTCTTAGAACTGTGAATGAAAAGAGAATAGTTATCAATTATATAATCTCTAAAGAAAACAAATATATTTCTTCTTTGAACTTTATGTCAAATAACACAATATTCACGGGTTCAAAAAATCCTCAGAAATCACTGAAAGATATTTGAGTATCTAGTATCTGTTATGTGAGTTCAGCACTTACAGATCTGTGATTTTTTTTCCAGTTTGAAATTTTTGAAATGTTTTCCATTTCTCCAAGGAATAGTGAAACCTCTCTGTTCTCCGACTCTCTCTCTTCCACTCTTTCTTCTCAAGCTTCTTTTACTTATTTTTCTTTAGCAACTGTTGTCTAAATTCAAATTAAAGTAGTTGACAAGGAAATAACACTTGTGCTGAAGTACTCTTTACCTATAATGCTTACTGTTTTTAGAATACTACCTAATTTTGCCTCAAAGTAGTTGATAAATTGTTGTTAGAAATCTCAATAAATTGCCTTATATTGTTCCTCAGAGTCATTGTTGTGACTCCATCACTCCTATGACCCTGCTGAAAACAGAGTGCCCTATTTGGTGGGATTCTGAAGATTCACCTACTCAGTGTGTAGGACAAGGCATCAGCTCACTCCATTTGTTCTGTTATGTGTCTAGTCATTAAGTGATTTTCATTATATAGTTGTCCAAATTCCCCTGCTGTTCCCAGTAACATGCCATCAAATCTTCCTGAAATGTACCTCTTCCCAAAAGATCACCAGCCTTTGTGTTGCTGTTTTTATTCCCTCTTAGATGCTCATATCATTATAGGCAACTTCTCAACTTCTCTGAAGCAATGTAGTACTCTCAGTTTTCATCTGCTTGATCTTTGAACTTTTACCACATTTTTTTCTAGGGACTGGATGTTCTTTACTTTTCTTTTTCTTTTTAATTATTATTATTAAATATTTTCCTCTACAAACCAGAAAACAATTATCCCAGTCAATCTTTTTCAGGAGAATGAGAAAAGTAATCTTTACAGATGGAATAGATCTCCTTCAGTTTGTATTTTTCATCAGGAGAAGACAAAGAAGTAGGAATGGCAGCAGTATGTACACACAAAATGACTTACTGTATATGTATCGCAGAGTCACAGATATACGTATATATATGCATGTATATATGTATGTATATGACCATGTATGATGTACACACATAGTTTATCTCTTTAACTAAATCACTTAAAACACCACACTTTGCCCTACCGTTTTCCACACCAGCGGTGTTAGGAATGGAAAAATTATTAATCTGCAGGGGAAAAAAGAGTTTTTAAATGACTGCTATATAATAGAATCTGACAAATTCTTTTCCCTCCAAAACGACTTATGGTAGAATTTTAGTATTACAATCTTAGCCATAGAATCATAGAATCAAAGAATGATTTGTGCTGGGAGGGACCTTAGAGATCATCCTCCTGCTGTGGGCAGGGCTGCTAGCCACTGTGTCACATTGCCGAAAGCCCCAACCAACCTGGTCTTGAACACTTCCAGGGATGGGGCATCCATAGCTTCTCTGGACAGCCCATGCCAGTACATCACCACTTCTGAGTAAAAAATGTCCTCCTAATATCTAATTTAAACCTCCCCTCTGTTAGTTTAAAACAATTCCTCCTTGTCTTATCACTACACTTCCTGATAGAACCTCTCTCCAACTCTCTTGTAGGCCCCTTCTAGGTACTGGAAGGTCACTATAAGGTCTTCATGAAGTCTTCTCCAGTTTGAACAACTCCAACTCTCTCACATCTTTCTTTTTACATTCTCCTTAAGATACCAAATAAATAAATAAATAAATAAATAAATAAATAAATAAATATTATAGTGTAATAGTAGTTCAAAATACTGAAATTATCATTTTCTGAAACTGAGCTGCTTGTGCTCCTTGTTTAATTGAGAGATGCATAAGAAGGCAAAAGTATGGAAGAGAAAAAGAGTTAATATCTATTCTCTTTATGGTTATGTAAGCACAAAAATAAACATCTGAAGATAGATACACATAACTTAGAAGAAAGGATATTAGCCTACTTCTTGATATCTCTGTTTACCTCATCTAGAAACATCAATTTGCAGAACAAAATCTGATCAGCCAAAGTTATCTAAAAGAAGTAACAAAGGTGCCCTCAAAAACCACAAGCCAGTTATCTGATTCAAACAGGATCATGCACTGTTCCCTGGGCACTTACTAGCACTTTTGCTGAAATGAGAATGTGGGGAATTTGAGATTTGGAGGAGAAAAATCATTCTCAGCTAGCACAGAAAATTTCATTTCTTTGTTTCACACAAAGGACACAAGTAAATCATACTAAGTTTCTCCTAACTATCTTCAAAACACGGAGTTTTTTCAACTGTTGCCTCAATTATTCCCAGTTGTGAACTTGGAATGTAATTTTAAGCTTGGTCTATGCTCTTATATCTCACATCCCAAAACAGCTTTGGTAAGACACTGTGAAACTAGTTTTCATACATACACTGGTTATGGGAAGTCACAGAGAAGATAGAAATGCAGCTGTTCATACATATAGTTAATAGATTTAGCTGAGAAAATCCTCTTGATCTCTGCATAACCAGCTCCCACTCAGAGATACATGCTACTTCTTCACCACCAAGCATTCAGCAGGGGCATCTGTTTCAGAGACATTAGTGTGCTGTCACACAGTTTCACCCAGGCAATCATTGCAGGATGCCTGTTGCTAAAATAATCTAACACACTTTTGCCAGTGCTACAAGATAATAAAAATTAATAATGTAACACAGAAAAAAAAAGAAGAAGAAATGTCATACTCTTAACATTAAATTGATTACTTTTCAGCACATAATTCTGCTACATAGTTTTGTGGGTGCAGAAAAGATGCTTGTTGTGAGATACATTTTTTGCAGAAAAGGCACCTTCATCTCTGTACTGAGTTCAGCTAGTTTTTATATCTGCCCCATGTAGAAAATATGTTATTCTATCAAAAATTCTCCTTTATCTTTAATAAAAATGATTCATTGCTACTGTAGAGTAACCTTGAACAACACTTTTGAAAAGAGATGACTTTTTTTCTGATAAAGTATTTTATATTCCTTTGAAATTTATTTTAAAATGTTGAAAAGTTGCTTCGAAAATAGTTCCAATGAGGCTTTACCATTTAGATTTCCTCTTTCAAAAGAGATTTGTGAGCAAGGTGGAAGTAGACACAATGATCTCAGATAGCTTTATCAAGTCAGAAGCTTCCAGGTCCAGGTTCATCCCTCTCAAATTAAGCTTGTAACTTAGATAAAGACAAAGTAGTTTACGTCTAAAGTCCACATCCCCTGATTATTTCACTGTCTCATAGAAAATGTGAAGGTGACACTGGTTAATCTCTAAAATCTGAATTTGGGACTTAGTTAATGAAGGAAGTAGAAAAACAGATACTATGTTTTCCACATACCAGATAGAAAAAGATAGGTATTTTAAGAAAGAGGAACATTTGTGCTTTCTAAGTGCTTTTTACTCATAGCTGAGCAACTGAAAGCCTTAGTTCACTTGTTTTTCACCCATCTTGTATAACTATTGGTATCCTTGAAACAACTGCATCATTTAGATTTAATCTCAAGATATTTGTATTCATATCAGTAATTATAAGCAAAGACTGTGTATCAGTAACCAAAGTACTTCCAATGGAAAAAATATATATATTTTTTTGTTTGACTTGAACTAGTTTTTCCTCTCTAATCTCTAACTTTTCATTTAGCTTAAAAATACAAAGCCAGACCATTCGACAAGAAGACTAGATTTTGATGATTTATATTATTTATACAGATATAGCTATATTTTGCCATCCCATTTTTCTCGCTGTGAGAGATATAGCCAACATTTCCCTTTTGATTACTCAGACTAACTGAAGCCATGCAATTCTCACTTTGCATTTTTGTCCCTCTTTTTTTTGCTGTTCTTTTGATGACATTAAGCATCAATTCAGGAACCCCGAGGAAGACTAAAATAATGAACAGATATATCTGAGCTACAATACAAAACAAAAAGATTATATGCAATTCACCTTGAAAGTGGAAGCCAACATTACACTTTTTCATGGCTATTTAAAAAGTAAAAAAGGAAAGGCTGTTGAAATATATTTTAACTTTTATACATTGTCCCAAAGAAAGTAACACAGTTGAAAAATCATCAGAAATTCTATTTTTCATTTTCACTGTGATATTAAGAGAGCTTTTGCATTCTGAACTCTACCCACAGCAGTCCTCTGAATTGTTCTGACTCTTAAATAAGAGTACTTTGGAGAAAGTAGAAGGAAAAAAAATCTTCAAAAGGTCTCGCACTAATGACATACTAAACTTTTAAGAAGTTTTCTTTCTGTATTTATTGAAGCCAGGCAGTTAACTCTGTACCCTTGGGTCCCAATGTATTCACAGTTTCCTATGGGAGATTTGGATATTTCACTACTTGGACAATTGAGGCTGTAATTATCTATTATCCCAGCAGCTTGAGCCTTTTTGTGAGCACATATTATTAGTTAGCAGCAGTGCTCAAATGTTATCTGACATAGGCAAAGAACAATCTCTGGGCCTGGCTATTCTTTATGTATGTTGGTATATGAATCAATGGTAGACCGTCAGAACTCAAAAATGTCTAATCCAGAGAGAGACCAAAGTAAGGAGACAAAAATCAGTCTCAGTTTGAAGGTAGCTTATTATATAAAGTTGATACTTATTAGTGAACTTTTTCTTTCCTTTTTTTTTTTTTTATCAACTTTATTTTCCTCATCTTTAAGAACTATGATCACACGAGAGTCAACTACAGTTATGATCTTAACAAGAAGAATGTTGTAGCCACTACTTTATCAGATAAGTGCAAAGTAGATACTACACTGGGTGGTGCTGTATTTAGCCAGTCAGCAAGACCCAGATGGGAGGTTACTAGAACTTCTTTAAATAATAAATCTTCATTCCAAAAATATTAGAGGTCAAATCTCAGTTAAACTGGCACAATTTTTTTGAAACTTACATTGCAATTCCCAAATCTTGTGACCATGTAGACTGCTCCTCTGCAGAAGTGTCAGTCAAGGTAGAAGGGAAGAAGCACTCTGCTCACCTGGGAAGTGCTGTGCAGTCAAACACTTCCAGTGTCATCTTATTTTGTCTGAAAATTTTCGATCATTTAACTCTGCAAGAGACCACAGGTCTATTGGGTTATCATGGGATGGACAATTTAGACAAACTCTAATCTGTGATTCAGTTGTTGCAATGAAGGCCTTTCCTGTTTCTCTAGCCTAGTCCATGCATAAACTAGGACATAATTAAATGAAATGCTTTTGTTAAAGTGGTTGATGATTTTGGTGACTAATATGGGACAACCTGTTCAGCGGTTCTATTAATACTGGGCAACAATCCTCCTAAAATTACTGAGGTCCCTTCAAATCATTAGTCATTATGAAAGAGTGGCTAATAAAACTAATAACAAGGTAGGTTTCCAAATTTTCTTCCAGTCTCTGCTAGGACACAGACTTCTTCATAAGAAGTACTTGTCAGAAATTAAGGATTTTCAGCAACACAGTAAATTAAACGAAAATTCAGTAAAATATATTAGAGATTATCTTTAAGTCCAACATCTATTTAGCATAACAGCATGTACATTTTTTAACTCTCTTATGTTTTTCTCTGCCAGTGAATCACTGATTCTGCAAGACCTTTCCCCTTCATCCGCCTTAGCACTACAAAATTTTAAGTGCTTAGAATAAGTTACTGAAAGAATACTTGCAAATATTTATGATGTATTCTGTTAAAACTAGAAATATGCCATCTTGAAAATGCATCAGAATTTAAAGTAGAATTAAAGGTGGTGGGTTTTTCTCATTTTGAGTTCTATTATAATCAAATTCATCACCAGATTTCAGAGTTTGGGCCCAAACTTGCACATTAGAATAAATAATAACAATAAAAATATGCATAAGTAGAACGTATTAATATCAGGAAATTAAAGTTGAATAGTTATCATTGTTTCACCTGTTCATGGCCACTTCTGATGGTTACAACTAAGAAAAAATGTAGTCATTAAAAGCATAAATTAAAAGAGAATCTTTCTGAAAAATATGAATGTTCCAGTTCCCACCTTGCTTTCTGAAATCCAAAGCTACTCAAAGTACACTTGTTTTGCATTTGCTGTCTGTAGCAGACCAACAAAAATTTCATTATCTGTGGTAGCCTAGAGTTGTCTCAAGCACTTGCAAGATAAGACCATCACCATGACAACAGATTAACAGCCAAAGATGTGTTCAGAAAAATGAAACCTGTGGACACAGGATGGCCTTGCTCTGGCCAAAACTCCTCTGTTCAAGGAGGACAGAGTGACCATTACGTAATGGAGTTGTTTACTGCACACTCTGCAAATCTACCATGCATAAAAGGATGCTCAGGAGAGATTTCAGAACTTTGGTACTACTGTATGAGTGCTTCCGCAAACTGAGGGCCCTCATTTACTGGACCAGTGCTGGATCACAGCAATCACAATTATCTCTTTTTCTCCCCCTCTCTCTTTGTTTTTTTTCTTTCTTTTTTCCTCTTAAATTTGTTAAATAATGCAAGGCTTATTTCAATTTCTTATTAAGTTGCAGGATTTAGCTGCACAGCATAGATGCATTTAATTGTAAGAGTGCCAATACTTTTAAGTTAATTGTATTATGGAGATTTTCATTAAAATTGATAATTGTGTTTGGACCTTCAGTGTTGTTTCACCGTAATCTGAGGGGATCTGTGAATCTAGTTGCCCTTCCCTCCCTTCCCTGGAGAGACCTAAAAGTTGTCATAATAACATTTCACATTAAAGTGAACTACAAGAGTTCTTAAAATTTTGTTTTCAACAATGTCAATTCATTCAACTATGCTGTGTAATTAAGACATGTAAAATGTAAAGCACCATGGCTCTGAATTAGCCTATGAGAAAGTCAAAATATTGAAAGGACACTGAAATGAAAAGTTGACTTTACTTCTCAGATAAACCTACTATCATGCAAGAGTGGCCATTCTTCCAGGATTTATCTAGACAGCTGTGAAACCCTAAGAGATGTTAGAAGATCAGGAAAGAGTATAAGTGTAAAACTCCAAGGATCTTCACATAGACTGTGTCACATTAGGTGAGGGATGCAAAGCATACATTTTTAATGATCAAGTAGGAATGCATCTTTTAAAAAAATGCTAAACAAACACCTGACCTCTCTTCTCTCTACATGCCCCACTCCTAGTACAATGGGAAAAAAATATATTTATACATATATGAATCTTAGATAATCCCTAAAATGTGATTTAAGAGATAATTTTAAGCAAGACTATATTATGTTTCAATTCAGTTTCATTAAAAAATTTCCTCTTTCTCCTCTCCCCTGAAAAGGACAATACTTGATTATTATATAGAAGTAATGTTTAACAACAACAACAAGTAAAAGAAATAAAGCATTAATTTCAAATAACTGTTTGATTTCATGAGTACTGTTAAGAAAAAATTGTATAGGAGTCTCAGAATAAATGCAGGCAGCTGTATGAAGTTTCTCCCTAGGGGAAAAAAAAAAAATCCACACTAGTTAGTGTACTCAATACAAGAAGTTGAGAAAGCTTTCTGAAAGCTGAAATCATTTGCAATTACAGAAAGGTTTTTAAATTCTCAGACATCAGTAAGCTGAAATTAAAATCAATCAAACAAGCACATTCACAGGCTGGAGGACATGAGCCACATGTTGAACCATGAAGGGCAGAAGTAGTAATCAGATACTGGCTCTTATTAACCCCTTTGAATCCAGTTGGTCAACCAATCTTTTCCACACAACACTTAATCTACTTTTCCAGCCCAGATCTCATGAACTTGCAACAAGGTACTATGGGAAATCATGACAAAGGCCTTGCTGAAGTCAAAATAAGCAACATTCTTTCCTCACTGATTCACAGAGTCAGTTACATCATCACAGAAATATACCACATTCATGAGGCATCAACTTGGCCCTTGGTAAGTATTTGCTAACTGTTCCTAACTATCTTTTGTCCTTTCCAAGCTTGGAAATGCCTTCCAGGATTTCCTCCGTAGCCTTCCCAAGAACTGAGATGAAGCTGCCTGGCCTGTAATTTACTGAGTGATAATTTCTCTCTCAAATATGGTGCATACTAACTCTTACTTAACTTGAATTCAATGGTAAATGAACAAAAGGTAACATGTAACATCTGTACTTTAAAAGTAGGCTTTGGAATACACCCTTGAAGGAAGTTGGGATCTGTGTGTCTGACTTTCATAGCATAAAATTATTATTTAAATACATAAATATATCTGCATATATGTATATGTAATTATAACATAATATTTGATGGAATTATGGCATAAACAGTCAAAAGAAGAGTAACCAATGACATCTATCCGGATTTCTGTAAGGCTTTTGACAGGAGCCACATCCTTATCTCTTAATTATAAAGATGTGGATTTGAAGGATGGACTATTCAGAAGTTAAGGAATTGGTTGGATGGTCACAGCCAGGGAGGTGGTTGCTGTCAATTGCTCGGTGTCCAGGTGGAGACCGATGATGAGTGGTCTCTCCTAGGGGTCTGTCTTGGGACTAGTGCTCTTCAACATCTTTTTCAATGACCTGGGTAGTGTGAACTTTCCGCTTAAATCTCTGATGGACAAAACCTTGGAAAGGGTGTCAGAGGATGCAAATGTATGAAGGACGCTTTTATACCTATCAGCAGACATCGTCAGGGATAAGATATGGGCCTAAGTGAGTCTTAGCTGTAAGCCAGAGAAGAATGTAGATTATTGTTCTCTAAATAACAAAACAGAAATCAAATTTATAGTTCAGATTTCATTCAAATTTTTATGTGTCAAGTTTTTAGCATCACGAGTGGGGAAAATTTAAATATTGTATTTAGCAAACAGTCTTGACATAAAAGAGGTTTCTATGGATTAGACTGATGAGCACTTTCAGATATTATTTGGCCAACTTTGTTTAATAAGTTTTGAATGTAGACACTTTTGAAAAATAAAATCATAGTCTGGACTAAATTTCTGTTAGTTTGTTTGGAATCCTGGGAAACTATCCAAGGTGAAGTAGATGGGCTGGTATTGAAATGGCAGGATGTTAACACAGTCACCATCTCCCAGTATTCAAAGATTTTCTTTGAATATTTTCTATTTTCGTCAGAATTATTTATTAAGATAACTTACTGAGCAGTCAAAAAACTGGTACAATGACATGTAAAGAATATAAAGGAAAAATCTTTTGGCTTATTCAGTCATTACAGTAAATAATATTTACCATTAGTTTATGAAGCAGAAGAAAGAGAGTATATAAGGTGTTAAAAATGTACAAATGAACAAAATATCATGCAATAAGTATAATCACACCAGATATTATTACACTAGTAGTACACTACTAGACCAGTCTAGCCTTAAGTTAGCCACTCTTTCTCTGAAGTGACTAGTTGATAAAGGAAAAAAGTCTATGAATCTATTCATGCAAAAGTGGAAAAAAAAAAAAAAAGTTATGAAAAGACAAAGCTTGAGGATGTGGAAATTTATCCAAACCTTGTGGCAGAATACAACCAGCTTGACTGGTTAAAGGCTCTTCATACTAGAGTTTGTGGCAAGTACTTCCATTTCCATAATTAATAATGTTAACTCTTGTTTTTCAAAATGAAAAATGTAATTAGTATATAGCAAAATGCAGGCAAGATACAGCAGCTTAATAAGTTATTTTTTAAAAAATTAAGGCACCTTATCTATGTTCGTGCACACATTTGTGGAAAAAAAAAAACATGCTAGCCTAAACCTCAGTAGAAGAGGCTTAATTTAATGCAGTCCACCTTGCAGTTTTACACACACATATTACTTTATAGCTAGTCTAGGTCATTTATGGTCAGCTATGGCATCTTAAGGACAGTAACCCATATCAAATTTGAATTAAATGATAATCTATCACATGCCCAGGCTCAAAGGGCACAAGAACTTGGCTCCAAGCTTCTCAATTTATTATAGTGATTTTGTGTTACTTAAAATCAAAGTTGGCTCTAGAATATACTGAGTACATAAACTAGATAAGTTGGAAAACCCATACATACATTCTGAAAGGGAGAGAGGTAGAACTATTAGTCAAAAAGATTCAATTGTTCAGATCAAGTAAGAAATAGAATTACGCAAATTGTTTCTGAGATATCACTGATCTTGAAGAAAGGAATTGCTTTTCAAGATTTCCAACTTCTCCTCTAAAAGTAGGTACCTCCCCTTGGCACAGTCCTGCAAAAAAGGACAGGTGGAACCCAGAGACATTTTATAAAAACAGAAGGGGTGCTGACAAACTCTTCTCCATTAATAATCAAGGGGAAAGTGGTCAAGTCAGAATGACATTATGGGTCAAATGACTCCAGACACCACATTAGTCTTTATTTTATTTGAACACTTCCTGTGTCTAGAGTCCTGCACTAATGTTTCACCTACTTGACATATGATATTTCTCAGAAGACTCTAAGGCTTTTTTTTTTTTTTTTAAATGAAAACATTGTTTCATTAAGCACCATAGCATCAATCAAAACTATTCTTTGTCCTGCTCAACTCTGAAGTAATAAAGATCTGAATTCAACTGTATGAGGTCTGCTCTGAAGTAATGTCCACTCTTTTATTATGTTGTTGCATGATGTCAAAGGCAAGTGTTGATGCTCTGATAGAAGTTTACCTTTCCCACCAATATTTCATTAAACTTTGTTGCTATGCAACAGACAGCAGCAGAGGGGCGGTCTGACAAAATGGGATCTGACATGGAAGTGTGTATCAAGCAAAGGTGTGGAATGGAATTAGTCCATGCACAGAAAATGAAACTCATGGACATTCACTGATGCTTACTGAACATATCCAACCAGTGGATATGAGCACAGTAAGGTGGTGGGTGCTCCGTTGCGTCTGTGGAGACAGCGACAATGGATCACATTGACTGGTCCAGATATGTACAAGAATGACATGAAGTTTGTTGTTCATCACTGTCAAAAATTCATAGCTAATGGTGGTGACAACATTGAAAAATAGTGTTTTATAGCTGAAAATTTGCTCTATCAAACAGTGTTATTGTGCTCTTTGCATCTGTTGTAGTTTCCTTGAAAATAAATAGGAAGCATTTCTTCCAAAGATACCTACATATGTATTATTCTACTGGAAAATATTGTTGGAATGGTAACTCCTAATGAAATAATTTGATTTTACAGTTAAAAGAAACTGTGAGATATACAATCTTTATGTTTCTCTGCATACTGTTTCAGATCTCCATGTTCATAAATTTCATGATAGGAAACATCTCTAGATCTGTATTTCTTTCAGCAGATACATATGAAAATTAAGTCCTGCAGCTGATGAAAATCTATCATAGTTGTGTGGCTTGATCTTAGGGAATGCAATATTCAACATTTCCTTTGGGGAGTGGTATTTTACAATCCTTAGCAATATTATTGGTGGCACTGTGAATAGCTGCTGCACATTAGGCAGTTAGTGAGTTCAAGACTCACCCTTTACCCCCATTTTTATGTTTTATTTCAAGGGGATATTTCAAATCGTCTATATGAAAACTAGTCAGATAAGAAGGCTAATAAATATACTTCTATGTCATAACAACGCCAAAATTATTCTTCTTTACTAATCACAGTTTCTTGCATTACAAAACCAAAGTGATACTTAGTTGAAATAGCACTAAACAAAGAGCAAAATAAACTTCATCTAAATTTTCAATATCCCGGACAATACCTGAATTAAAATAAACCCTTATGAAGTTAAGTGCTAGAAAGTGTTGTCTTCTCCATGCAGGGAGAAAGTCGTGTAAATTCTTAATTTATAGACAGACAAAAAAAGGCATCCCAAAAAAACTTAAGGTACATGCTGACATTGTTAAAGAGCTGGATTTGCATAGTAGTCATGGAAGATGTACATGAATTTGAATTTAGAGTCCTGTTTTATTGCTACTTTGTGTGTGAATGCTTGCAGAAAACTGCAATGTAGAGTTGAAAAAGCGCCTCCAATATAAACAAGAAATCTTCAAGTGATACCTCTAGCCAAGGCTGAGAGAGAAAACCTTGGAGATGAGTAGAAAAGAAAAAGGCATTTCTTACTCAGGCTTGGGAATTCAGCTCATTTCATTAAAAATTGAACAAAAGATGGTTTCATTTTTTATAAAAACAAAAGCAAAAGAATATCAAATTCTCAAACGAATTCCCTCCGTAATATGAGAAATCTGTTCCACCTGGAATTCTGGGTTACTCAGTCAAAAAAGTAATTCATTAAATAATGACATTTATGGAGTTTAAACGATCCTGATAGGATCCATGAAATCCAACAAGTGCAGGTACTTTCTGTGTGAAATCCGGAGCCACTAGCCAAAAGAAAAAAACCCAACATCTTTAGATGTGTTTGCTCGCTTCCATATTTTTTTCCCTAAAAGTAGAATCACAGATTATATGGGGGCCATTCAGCAATTCAACCCTTTAGACCCTCCCTTTTCTGGATGACATATTCTATGTGCTTTGGCCAGAAATGCAGTTTTTCCTAGAGATGCTCCTACCACTATCTTTCTGAAGAGTTGAACTCAGTTCTAAAGTCTTAGAAATGCAGACTTGCCAATCAATATTTAAAGTAAGCTTGATGATCAATTTCAATGCCCTAAACATGAATAATTTCATTATGTATCCATTATGAGTGCAGCCCAAATCCCACTTACACCAATTAAAGTCTCTCCTGATATCCGTACTGTCATTCCAGATTTACAATAATATCAAGTCAGAAGCCTGTACCAGTTTATTAATATTTCTGGGTTTGTAGTCTAAAGCACGGTACAATGTAATTGTGATCGCAGGACATTCACTGACATGGTAATTCTATGAAGGACTATGTCATTCTAAATGGACCTTCACTGAAGCTTGTACTTGCAGATCTTAAAAGGTCTTTTCCAGTTCAAATTGTTCTGCAGTTCAAAGGTCATTGACTTGCATTGAGTCAATGACATGCAATTAACACTCTTTCAAATACATTCAACAAAAGTACAATTTAATTTTTGATAATGTCATTGAAGACGACTTGAAACTTCTGTGTTAAGATAGATATAGGTAAACAAAATATTGAAATGTGCATTTATTCTTGTATAAATTTTAAAATGACTGATCTAAAGTTCATTAAAATCAATGGAAATCAATCTAGGATAAGACAAATCATTGCTTGGATTCTCTTTATAAGATGGTCATTGACTGCAGAGACAGTTCATGGTCCAATAATTTAGTCCAATTAGTCACATGAATCCCAACCCTCAGGTCTATATAATTAAAGCTAGGTAAGATCTATTTTTTTGTTTTTGCTTTTTTTTCCCAAATTGATTCATGATTTTGAATCAGCTATTATGATTGTAATAATCATATATTTGCCACAGATTGCTTTAAAAATAAATAATCTCTAAAATTAATATTCTTATTTTTTGGTACTGGATAATCATACACATTATTTCTTCAATCCAACATTGCTGTTGGTTTTATGTTAAGAATGAGCAAATGACAAAAGATTTCAGCATAAGTTAAACTCAGTGTGCAAATACAAGTGATCCTATCTATTATTTGGTCTTTCCACAGAGTTTTAAAGATCACTGATTTATCCAAAATTACTCTGGCTCTACATTCTACCAAAAATTCTGCAATGAAATAATGTTAATTTTATATCACTATTTTTTCAATATCTCTGTTAGAAATTGTATAATACCAAGTTTTCATTTGAGTCTTTCCACTGTTTGTAAGTTACCATAGTTTTCTGTTGTATCAGGCATGTCACGGGGCATTCGGGCTGTAACGCGGAAGGCCCTTCCCCATATGCTTGCTATTGGTTCACCTACTTTACTTGAACTCATGTCATAAGAAGGAGAGGCTGTCCTTCTTTGTTTTCATAACAAGGTGTATAACAACCCCGTATATGGCCTTTCAGAAGTGAGAGGTCAGAAGCAGGAGATTTAATATGATTGGCCAGGAGCCCCTGTGAGCTTCTGAAAAAGTCTAGTAAAAAGATAATAAATAGTATATAGTTCTGTAGCTTTTATCAATAAAAGCTATTTTGCTGCTCATCGTATTGATGCTATGTGCAGTTGCTGGCCAGGAACCGGGATTTGGTTCTTTACGTGCAAGGGTAATACGAAGAGGGTCACCGGAGTTCAGTAACAGTTTTCATTGTTTGTAACTTTCAATTGCTTTATAATATAGTTAATTCAGTTTCAAAATGGTGCTGTTATTCTCATATCCTAAAGAGATTTTTTTTTTTCCCCATATCAAGAACAGATGGCAAAATGTGTGATTTGCACTAGCAGGCACAAAACCAAGGAAAAAATCTCATGGAAAGAATGGAAAGACAGAACCAGGCTCTAGGCATTGCGCCCAGTGAAAGAACAAGAGACAATGGGAACAAATGGAAACACAAGAGATACTGTGTAAACATCAGGAAAACCTTCTTTACTCTGCCCAGAGAGATTATGAAGTCTCCTTCCCTGAAGATCATAAAAAACCATCTACATATATATGGTTTTGTACAAATGGCTCTAGGTGAACTTGCTTGAACAGAGTGGTTGGACCAGATGATCCTCCAGAGGTCCCTTCCAACTTCAACTATTCTGTGATCCTATGATTCTTTGAAAGAAGGCTATGAACATGTGCAGAGAAGAGCAATGAAGCTATTGAAACAATGAAAAGGCAAGACTTGTGATGAGAAGCTGAGGGAATTGACACTGTTAGTATGAAGAAAAAAAAAGAGACTGAGGGAAGACTTTATTGCTCTCTACAACTACATTAAAGGAAGTAACAGTGAAGTGGGTATCAGTGTCTTTTCTCAGAGGACAAGTGATCAGACAAAAGGAAATGGTTTCAATTTGTACTAGAGGAGGCTTAGGGGATATTAGGAAGAATTGCTTAATGGAGAGGTTGGTCAAGCACTAGAAAAGGTTTCCCAGGGAAATAGTGGAGTCCCCATCCCTGGAGATATACAAGAGATGTTCAGACCCGGCACTAAGGGATATGGCTTAGTGTTAGGATTTAGTAGTTTAGGTTGATGGTTGGACTTGATAATCCCAATGATCTTTTCCAACACAATGGTTCTATGATTCTATGAAATATTCTGTTCATCTGTAAAGAGTTATAGACATTTACTCTATGTTTGACATGAACGATGAGTGGTTATGGAAGATAAATAAAGGTCTTTTTTCCTTACTAATAACAATGATTATATTTACATAATGAAACCCACTTGTGTAGTAACAAATCAGAGGCTAAGTTTTAGAGTCTTAGATATATCACAGGATAATTACACAAATAAATTGATCTACTTTTATGATGTATAGCACAAAATGACAGAAACATTGCTGGCCTACGTTTTCACTGTTGGCATTCCCAAGAGGCCATACTGCTCAGATCTCAATATTTCTCTTTTTCTTTTGACAGACAAAAAACACCTATGTGAAGGTGTTCACACAGATTTCCATGACAGAAGTTGAGAAATGCTGACCACTGGTCCAGATTTCTCTGGACCTTACATATGTTTCCTTACATAACTTCCTCTCATGTGCCTGCATACTAAAAACAATAAGTTTTCCCTGGCTCTGCACCCAGACATGATGTTTGCCAAGGTACACACATTTTTTTCCCTGCAGCCTCCTACAGCCATTTTTCTTCTTTTCCTGATACCTTGGTTTTTCTCTAAGACATTCCTATTTTGCACCACATCATACTCATCTTGAACAAAATGTGATTATCAGCCTCAAATACCTGTGACTGGAAATGCCTCAGGACTCTCTAGGTGCCTCTTTGATGTCTAGTGTACGCATTTTCTGAATACATAGTAACAAGCAGTAACTATTTATTCCTATTAGTTATTAAAACTTTCTACTAAAACTTGTCATTTGATTTTCTTGCCCCGCAGACAGACCTCAGCTACTTCTAATACATTAATTAGTTTCTCTCCAAATGTTCTGAATAATTCTTTATCTTTTTCTTGATAGTTTATTAATACATAGTGTATTTTGCATTAGTATAACACAGTTTGATTCCGGATGTGGTGGTTAAGTATTTAGCTAAATTGTACATTCTCATATACCTTGAAGAAAAAGCTGCAAAGATGAAAGTTTTAATCCATATACATAAATCATATGAACTCCTAATTTCTGGATCTGTTTCCTTCACTGATTCACTCTCTTGAGAATCTTTTCCCTAGAGCATAAGAGAATGATTACATGTCCTTTACAATTCTGTGAAAAGCTTTTCTCTCAAAAACTATTTGCATGATATCTAGGGAAAGATGAGGGAAAAAAAAATCTAAAAATAAAACAAGAAAAAATCAATTAAAATTAATAGAATTGGGATGAGTCTCTGCAATGAGGCTCTTCAGTCTGAGGAAGAGCAGATGTAGTCTAATGGGCATGTGATATCCAGTTCAAAGAAAGCTGATGCTCTGAGTAAATGTAGAATGAAGCCAGTAAAAAGAAGATATTTATCATTTAAATATCCTATATAGTTCTCAAACTTTCTAAACAATTTGCCTATATTACAAAAATGAGTGCAAAAAACAATTATCATCAGAACAATATATATTCTATATAAATTACCAAACATACTACTTTGAGACTTTTTAGAATATAAAAGAGCAGTCAGAACTCTCAAATTTCATGTTTAGTGACTGCAGTTTGATCAGGTGTGAAAGGGGAAGAGTTTAAATTGATTTGTGATCTGGAGATTGGTTTTAGACTTGCAGTGGTAAACAGGAGAGCACGAATAATGTGGCTTCACCAGAACTGTGCTGGATTACAAAGAACAAATGAGAGTGGTTTTACTGGGTAAGCTCTGCCATCTCTACTTCATATAGTCTATGCAGTCTCACAGCACTCCTTATTCTAAAACAGCCAAATTTGACATTTAGTAAGAAAGTCATAAATCTGTAGTAACTACATAACTTATTTACATTAGGATACCAGTAAATTAATAGAATTTCAAAAGTTTCCTACATGACAAAATAAATCACAGATTTTTGTTTCCATTTTACATCATCTATATAATTAAGACTTGAGGTCTCTTGTGAGGTACATGACTCTAAAAAATTATTTGTATTTTTTGTATTTTAGCAAACTCAAAACTGCAGAAAAGTTTAATTTACTTTAAAACTATTGCACATAAAGAACATTGGTTTCATTGGTAATATACACTGAATAGAATCTTCTCAAACTTAAGTTTTTTTTGATTCCCCCATCCCACCCTACTCTACGTCCTTTTAGAGGATACATTTTATGGAAAATTTCCTGAACACTAAGACAATTTTATCTGAATTTTCTCCAGTCTGATATTAGGATCCCTTTATTACAGATCTTGCTATCACTGAGAGTGATTACACTGCTTATTGAGTTTTGGTGCATTGCCATTCACTTTATGAGACAGTTCTGCAAAAAAGGCATCCATCCCAGAGACTGGCAGTTCATTTTAGGAGTTAAAGAAGGAAAATTAGTGTATAACTCTTTTCTCTTAAGTGTTATATTTGCATGAAAATGATAACAGATCACAGTTTAAAGTTTTTCAGTCTCCTTGGCTTGATGGTGGTACTAGCAATTTTCAAGTAGTCTCAGATCTTTGTACTTGCACACGTGTACATGTGTGTTAGAAAAATAGAGTGAGACTTCTTGATAAAAATTGAGTCTTATGTCAAGAGTAGGTAAGTAATGAGAAAAATAACAGAAATTCAATCTACTTTACAAAAAAAAAAAAATCCAAAAAACAACAGCTATTTTAAATCATTGCTTTTCTACACTGTATTAATGGCCTGGCATTAGGAGGGTCAACAGTCACTTCCAGTGCTGACAACTCAATAATATATAAGGATATTATTGTCCTACTGCTCGGTCTCTGTACGGATAAGCAGAGTGGCAAGAACTACATGTAAGCCAATGTATAAATTCGAAGTATTTCCTTTAGCTTTTCATTCCAAAGTTACCTTACTCTACAAAACAACCTTTCTCATGATCTGGATCAAGTCTAAGTTCCATCATCTGAGAAAAAGAAAACAATTCTCTCTTACAGAAATTTTCATGGGTATGATGTCTATGACAGTATGATCATAGAATTATTAAATTCTATCAGACTATCGGTACACAAGAAAAGGTTATATTTTCCCTCTCTAAATTTAGATTATTCTTAACCTGTAAGCATTCCACCTTCCAATCCTCTTGAAATGTGAGGGGGGAAAAAAAAAAGAGAAAGAAAGAGAGAAATAGTAAATTTAATGCTAATAATTTAAAAATACAAGAAAATTTGCTTTTGTTTGTATCACTTCGTCTGACTAATGTAATTTCATGCTGCTGCTATAACTTTGAGGAATTTCTCTTCAAACCATCATCTTCTAAAAATCTGAAGATTAGCTAAATTATTTTTCAAGGAAGAAAAAGTTCTGTTACCGAACTCTGGCGACCCTTTTCGTATTAACCTTGCACGCAAAGAACCAATACCCGGTCCTGGCCGGCTTACTGCACAAAGCACATCAATATGATGAACAGCAAAATGGCGTTTATTGGTAAAAGTTACAGAACTATATAGTATTTCTTATCTTTTACTAGACTGTTCCAGAAGCTCACAGGGGCTCCTGGCCAATTATATTGAATCTCCCGCTTCTGACCTCTTACTTCCAAAAGGCCATATACGGGGTAGTTATACACCTTGTTATGAAAACAAAAAAGTACAGCCTCTCCTGTAGGCCAACCAATAGGAAGCAAATGGGGAAGGGCCTTCCGCGTTACAGCCCGAGTGCCCCGTTATTTGCCTGATACAACATTTCCCCCTCCCTGTGATCAATAAAATTTTATCCCGTAACAGCGCGACCGCAAACATGACCGCAAGTATCTTATCCCTAAGCCTATCTCTTAACTAAGCTATCTACTATTAAAACTCTATCACACACGCATAATATAAATGCATATGTCATTGCTAACTGTCCTAAAACTTACTACAAGCTTTCACACAGCCTATAGTGTTCTAGGCTGATCTAAGACTTCATCATACGCTGTAAGCATAGTTTCTGTAGTGTAGTGGTTATCACGCTATAAACATCGCTGTATGCATCCTAAAAGCAAGGTATGCATAGCATTATAATGATAAGCATTAGAAACCTTATACCTAATCCTCTAAGTATCTATGCAAGCCATGGTCCCAGTCCTCTAAACCAAGTCCATGTCAAGCAAATGGACTCCATGTAGATGACAAAGCACTCAAAGTAACGAAATGAGCCTTGCTCATTTTCCATGCCGCACAAAATGCTGTGCTGGGTGTGCAGCACCAAGGGCTAAGTCGAAAGCAGGTGGTCACTTCGAAGAATGATTCTCGAAGAAATCTGCAGTTCCTTGTCGAGGTCTTCTTTCCACTTGAGCTTGCTGGGCTTAGGTCTTCTCATCTGCAGTTCCTGCAAATAAAGCTCAAGTCCTGACATCCATGGCCTTAAGCCAAGAGATCTGGTGTTGGTGGTACAGTGGTTAGCATAGCTGCTCTATTCTACAAAAGCACATATCACACACTATTCAAATCTTCTAGCATTACATCAAACACAAGCATCGTCAGGTTAGCTTGCTTGACCATCCAGCAAGCCAGTCTTTCTATTGACATGCTAAACGAAAGAAAGATACAAGGCAAACGTAGCATAATGACACAAAATACTGCCAAACCCATTAAAAGGATGAACACTTGCTTGGCCTATGGCCCAAGACTGCAACCTGGAAAAGAGTCCCTGAGGGTCCCATTCTGTGTATACCTGTAACTGATTAGAGAGAATCTTCAACTTTTGCATACTCTGATATATTGCTTTTGAATGATCTTGCAGCTATAGACACAACTATCTGCTCCCTTAAAACTATCAAAATACCTCATTCTATTCTAAGATCATTCTATAGTACAGGGTTATCCCATTGCCTGGGATTCCTTTCCAGGTTTTGCCTTCACAAATTAAGAAATGCCAACTGTCAGGCTAATAACATCTTAACCAAGGATTACTGACAATGAAGTGATAAAACAACACTAGAAGAGCTATTCCCATAAATTCTAACACTGGTAACATCAAATCCTGTTCATTCCCATTTTATCTATTACTAAAATAGAAGCAGCATACAGTAACCTAGCTTATGCCTAATAATTCTAATTCTTAAGGCTGCATTACTAACGCAGGAAAAACACCTACTTCGCCATACCATTACTAGGGTTGTTATAACAATAATACCATCCTGTGAATAGTGCAACCTTTTTCATCACTCACTATAGTATCCATAATACAACAAACTGTGAAACAATATCAATAAGCAAGAAACTTTCTGCCTTGAAATGAGGCTGAATGTATCACACTGAAACCCACATAGGGCCAGTCCCTCACTTAAGATCTCAGGCCGCCAATGCTTCTGTGTGAGGGGTTCATCCGTTGTCACCACGATCAAAATAATTCAATACATAAAGAGACTTTGCTAATATCTCAGCTTGCCTGCTGACAGGTATATTCCCCCTATATCCTTCCCCCTCCCCAAGGACATGTAGCTTTTCCTTGAGGGGGCAATTAGCACGTTCCACAGTTGAGTTGGACTTCGCATGCTGTGTGGCCACGATAACAGTGGAGGAAGTATCTATCGTAACTGCAAGCCAGACGCGGGGAGAGAAATGCGGTTCCCAAGTGAAATCTGTCTGCCAGACCTGCATGGGTCCAAGGCTGCAATGGTTAACTCCTGCTCCTTTCTTAGGTGTAGGATTACAGTGAGAGCATGCGTGAACAGCAACCCAGGCTACAGACAAATGGATGAAACACATTCTTGCCAACGCACGGGCACCCACATAAAGGGTAGAATCGCAAGTCTCTTGAACTGTAAAAACAAGCATGCTGGCTACTCTGTCAACAATAGCATTTCCAGTAGTAAAAAAGCTTGGCACCTCCAAGCTAGGATGTCCTTCCTGGCCCATGCGAGCCAGCAGCCTAGCTGCAAAAGCTGAACCCGTGGCAATGTTACAAAAGTTCAGACTTGATTTTGGATTAAAAGTAATCATGAGTCAGTAAAATAAGTAACAAAGAAATTAATAGATGAAATCTTAAAAAACAAGATCTTGTCTACTTTGAATAAACACTGAACAATCACAGTACAGAAAATCCTCCCCCATTTTAACTCCCAGGTTATTCTTTCCTTCCTGACCTTCTGAAAATCCTTCTAACATATACTACAAACTAGAGTGCAATACATTACGGTATCTTTCTCATAATAACCCAGTGAGAAATTGTTACATTTTAACTATGTACATTTTTTGTTTTTACTCAAGTCCAAAAAAAGTATGGAATCTGGACTTGGCCTACAGCTTTGTATGGGAACTGCTGAGTCATGGCCTGAACCACTGATTGAGCACCTGGAGGAAAGACCCAGTCAGCCCTGGTAGCACAGGTGAAGGCAATTCACCTGTGCAACCAGAAGGGGTGGAGCCTGGCTCCACCCCTCTTAGGCCTCATTTAAGGGCTGACTGCCCCTGAGGAAGGATCTCTTCCTGGAGATCCCTCCTTGGTGGGAGTCTTTTCTTGCGAGCCCCAAATCTTCCAATCCGGGTGAGCACTGTATTTTCCTTCCACCTTTTGTAACGCTATTTCCATTGCGTTAGTCCTGCTTATCGCTACAAGCTTAAAGAGAATCTTTGTAGTATTATCCTCATAGTAGTGAAATTATATACTAGAAGACTTTATACTAGTCTAATACTAGACCAGGTTGCTCAGGGCCCCATCCAACCTGGCCTTGAACACCTCCAGGGACAGGCTGGACAGCCTGTTCCAGCACCTCACTATTCTCACAGTAAAGAACTTCCCTCTGATATCCAACCTAAATCTTCCCTCCTTTAACTTGAAACCATTTTCCCTTGTCCTGCCACTATCTACCCTTGTAAAGAGTTGACTCCCTTCCTGTTTGTAGGCTCACTTTAGGTACTGGAAGGCTGCAATGAGGTCATCCCACAGCCTTCTCTTCTCCAGGCTGAACAAGCCCAGCTCCCTCAGCATGTCTTCGTAGGGGAGGTGCTCCAGCCCTCTGATCATCTTTGTGGCCCTCCTCTGGACCCTCTCCAACAGCTCCCTGTCTTTCTTGTACTGGGGTCCCCAGACCTGGACATAGTACTCCAGATGGGGTAATGCTACAGGCTTGGGGCAGAGTGGCTGGATGGTTCTGTGGAGGAAACGGATGTGGGGGTATTGGTCAATGCTCGGCTGAACATGAGCCAGCAGTGTGCCCAGGTGGCCAAGAAAGCCAATGGCATCCTGGCTTGTATCAGGAACAGTGTTGCCAGTAGGAGTAGGGAAGTCATTGTCCCTCTGTACTCAGCCCTGGTGATGCCCCACCTCGAGTACCGTGTCCAGTTTTGGGCCCCTCACTGCAAGAAAGACGTTGAGGCCCTGGAGCGTGTTCAGAGGAGGGCGATGAAGCTGGTGAGGGGTCTGGAGCACAGGCCTTATGAGGAGTGGCTGAGGGAGCTGGGATTGTTCAGTCTGGAGAGGAGGAGGCGCAGGGGAGACCTTATCGCTCTCTACAACTACCTGAAGGGAGGTTGTAGTGAACTGGGTGTTTGGCCACTTCTGTCTCGTAACTAGTGACAGGACGAGGGGGAATGGCCTCAAGTTGTGCCAGGGTAGATTCAGGCTGGACGTTAGGAAATACTACTTTTCTGAAAGAGTGGTCAGGCACCGTAATGGGCTGCCCAGGGAGGTGGTTGAGTCACCATCCCTGGAGGTGTTCAAGAAACATTTAGATATAACATTGAGAGACATGGTCTAGTGGGTTTATTGGTGGTAGGTGGATGGTTGGACTGGATGATCTTATAGGTCTTTTCCAACCTAGCTAATTCTATGATTCTGTGTTAAAGTGCACTGGTCCCAAGACGGTCCCCTGGGGGACGGTGCTCATTACAGGCCTCCACCTGGACTTAGAATCATTGATCACGGCCCTTTGACTGCAGCCTTTCAACAAATTCCTTATCCACTGGGTTGTCCACCCGTCAAATCCACATCTCACCAATTTGGAGATAAGGATGTGGTGGGGGACCATGCCAAAGGCCTTGCGCAGGTCCAGGTAAATGACATCGGGCTCCTTCCCTTTGTTCACCAATGCTGTCACTCCATCATAGAAGGCCACCAGACTGGTTAGGCATGACTCTTTCCTGGTGAAGCTGTGCTGGCTGTCTCAGATGACACACTCATTCCTCTCATGATCTAGTATGTCATCCACAAGGATCTGTTCTGTGATCTTCCCAGGCACAGAGGTGAGACTTACCAGCCTGTAGTTCCCCGGGTCCTCCTTCCTCCCTTTCTCCCAAATGGGAGTGATGTGACACTTTTCTCAGTCACACAGGACCTCACCTGACAGCTATGACTTTTCAAATATGATGGAGAGCAGCTCAGCAACCACCTCAGCCAGCTCCTTCAGAACCCTGGGATGCATGTCATCTGGCACCATAGACTTGTACACATTCAGTCTCATGAGGACATGTTCCTAGTTATTTCAATCTAGGTTAGGCTAGGAATGTTACATGAACTCAAAATTCAGAGAAGTTTGGAACAAACAACTAAGGTTTATCTCATCAACTTCACAATATAACAGCCTGAAAGTACTTACAAAGACAAAATCTATGTAAAAAATTATGCAATATAGCAAAGCTGTGTGATTCCATTTAAAATAGAGCACAAAAAGACTCAAGTGTAGCTTGAGGTCAAATCACAAATTCCAGAGAATTCCAATCACTACCAAGGTAGCAGATGCGCTTGCTTGCATTGTTAAGAATGACTGAAGGAATGCAGCAAAACTGGCATTCTAAAGAGTAGCAAATCTTTAGCAAGTACTATCCAGCTTCATAACCATAACAGGAATAATTTGTCTTATGCCAAAATTTCAGAAGTTCTCAATGTAAATTTGTGGTGATACCACTAATAAAAGAGATCCACGATTGAAGGTATAGAATGAATTAGGCAGGCTTTTGCTCAATATAGCAACATACTACATAGCTTTTTAAATACTCAGAAATCTCTTGAATTAACCAGCAAGGGTATCCCTAGTTCAGTCAGTATGTAGTACAAAATGGTGTGCTACTTGCAAAGTTTCCAGCTAGCCCCAATGGAGTTAAGTGTGAAGAATTGTGTATCTGAATCACAGCAAGACTACATCAGATGAAATTATCTGTGTACATCATAAATGCAGAGCTCTAATTAACATAACCATATAGAAATCTACGACTGAGCAGACATTTCTTTCAAGTGTGGTGATTCTCTCTCTAGAGATTTACTTGATGGCTAAGCATCAGCTCA
Source organism: Numida meleagris (assembly GCF_002078875.1). Lineage (NCBI taxonomy): Eukaryota > Metazoa > Chordata > Aves > Galliformes > Numididae > Numida > Numida meleagris. The sequence goes on from NC_034410.1 coordinate 80,842,047, forward strand.
TATAAATATAATGTAGCATGAGATGACTGCTCTGTGTAGGAATACTGTTACCTTTCCCAAACAAACAAATATTTCTAGAAGTCAAAATGAAAATTAACAATTGCATTTGTTTAAGTTTAAAAGAGAGAGAGAAAGCAATAGTAAAAACATTAAAAATATAAAAATAAATCATATATTGTAAATCACAAACAGGCTACCCTATTCTAGGTTTTGTTTCCACTTTAGATAACTTAACAATAGTGCAGTTTTGGTGACTTACAACACTATGAAAGGGGAAAAAAAGTTCTTGAGTAGATAGACGGTCCTGAGCAAAGTTATGATAGTTGAATAATAATGAATTTGAGGGAGTTAAATTCCATAGTTAGCTACAGGGAGCCACTCTGGTGTTTTAATATATTGACTAGATCCAATTTCTACATAAACAGAGAAATGAAGATGGAAAGGAAGAAAAGGATATTTCTCAAAAGTAGCATGTAGTGTCAGTACAAATGATAAAATAGTTAAAGGTGAGATCTATGAAGGTAAACAAGAGGAAGAAAAAATGTGCTCAACCATGAAACAGAAAATGTATCTTGCCAGAAAACTTCATCACAACTGATATTCTCAAGGAGAGTGAGACAAACCTGGCACAATGAGAGATTTTTTCCTATGGCAAATAACGGTGACAGTGACTTGAAAGACAAGCCATGTTCTGGAAAACCATGCACAGATGTCACACCGTGAAATGAAGAGAATCTTGATCGGTTCATTTGTGCAAATTAGCTAATGGTGTTGACTATGTTTAAAAATAGTGCTTTATAGCTGAGAATTTGCTTTATCAGTCAGTACTTTTGTGTTCTTTGTATCTGTTGTAGTTTCCCTGGAAATACACAAAAATCACTACTTCCAGAGCAACCTAAATAGTTCCAAACCCCACACTGATATAAGGTGTCATGACAAGATGTCCTTGAAGAAAGAGTGAACTAAGCCAAAGATATTTTCAATGCTAAGATTAGCCCTCAGGAATCCCAGACCCTGGAAGTCAGAGAGAGAGTCTGAGGAAGACTTCTCACTGGTAAAGGAAGATCTGGTCAGAGAGTGTCTAGCTAAAATCAATGCACACAAACCTATGAGCATAGATGGGATGTACCCACATGTGCTGAGGGAGATGGCAGAGGTGATTGTGGAACCATCTTTGAATGGTCTTGGGAAACAGGAGAGGTGCCTGAAGACTGCAGGATAAACGGTGTCATTCCAGCCTTCAAAAAGGGCAAGAAGGATCTGGGACAATACAGGCCAGACAGCCTCACCTCCATCTCTGTAAAGGTGATGGAACAACTTGTTCTAGATACTCTCCCCAGTCAATTGGAAAAGAAGGTTATCAAGAGTAGTCAACATGTATTCACCAAGGGTAGTTGAACAATCTGGTAACCTTCTATGATGTCATAACCGGCTGGGTAGATGGGGAGAAAGCAGTGGATAATACGTACCTTTACTTCAGCAAAGTGTCTGACACCATCTCCCACAACATCCTTGTTATGAAACTTAGAAAATGTGGGATAGATGAGTGGATGGTTAGGTAGACTACACATTTCATCATTTACTTCGTTGCCAATTGTATACAGTGCGATTCTCAACATTTTTATTTCCATAAAGATCTATAAAAATGTAGAGGATGAATGATGACAGAGGAAAGATAAACTTCATCCTAGAATTTCAGCTGAAATAGAGAGATACATCTCTGTATATAAATTATCTAATATAAATTTAGGTGATATTTAATAGGTGATTTTTAACTGTAATGCTTTTATTTAAAGTGAATAGGTAAAATGTGGTAACTTGTAAAGAGGTAAGAGCCTATTAAGGCCATGTCTATGCAGGTTTCAGAGCTGCACAATATTAGAGAATCTCCCATTAGCAAGAAATCATTCTGCTTATGGATGGTCCTTTAAATTATTATTATATACAGATTGCTGTGACTAAATTAGCAAGTTATTTTTTCTAGATAAATTAAACGTTTTGAATGAAATCCTGTCTCTGGCAGCATTTGTGGATTTTTTTTCAACTGACTTTGATTGTCCAGAACTTGACCTTCAGTCTTACAATCACGTCTCAGTGCATTTGGATTTGCAAAAGCAATATAAAGATACTTGTATCTATTTGTTTTACTTTCTTATGATACAAACTGTACTTATCCCCCTGAAATAAATTTGTTCGTATATGTTACATTAAGAATTAACTGGTTACTGATCTATAACATTTACTATGCTTTGGGGCAAGTTAATTAAATTTAGATTAATTAATCTGATATAAGAGGCTAAATTGTTGCCTATATACTTTAGAGTTTAGGACCATTATTTTATTCATACTTATTACTGAAAACTAAACCAGATAAATGCTATTTTTAATCAAGCCAATGTATCATAATTATTTCCTGACTGAAGATGCTTGATTACAATTTATACTGTATGTTGCTAATTTATGAAAGACCTTTTAAAAATGGTTTTTACCTTCCATTATTTAAGTAGAGTGTAGTGAAGACCACCACATATGATATTCCGTTCAGAACTTGTCACCCTGCCCGCAAGGACTACTTTCTGTCCCCGGTCACCTCGTCGCATTTACACATCAGTATGATGAGCGGCAAAATGGCGTTTATTGTTAAAAGCTACAAAACTATATAGTATATCTTATCTTTTACTAGACTGTTCCAGAAGCTTACGCAGGCCCCTGGCCAATCATATTGAATATCCCGCTCTGGCCACTCTCTTCCGAAAGGCCATACACGGAGTTGTTGTACACCTTGTTATGAAAACAAAGAAGGACAGCCTCTCCTTCTTACGACACGGGTTCAAGTAAAGTAGGTGAACCAATAGCAAGCATATGAGGAAGGACCTTCAGCGTTACAGCCCGAGTACTCAGTAACATGCCTACTACAGTAGAGGTGATACTAACACTACTTCACAGTTTTTTTTTTCTGTCAACAAACTTGTGATCTTTTTGTTATTTGACAGTGCGAAGACTTGTTTGTTTGTTTTTTTTTTTTTTTTTAATATAGAAAACAAGTTTTCATAGCCTCATTAGTTGGTTCCAGGAGCACAAGAATACTAGTAAGTTTTATGATTATCAAAGAAACAAGAATACTTCCTTTCACCTAAAATGTTCTTCACACATTCTTTCAGAACCTTGGAGACATCCTGGAGCAAAAAAAAAAAAAAAAAAAGTCTAGGAAATAATGAACTGCCTCTTCAATATGCAAACAAGGCACTTAGATTGGTGATAAGGCCAATTTAATATTTACATTTGGAGACAAGGCAAAAGATCTTCACCTATTCAATCCCAATATTTTGATTCAAATGTCAAAAATGAATTTTAAAATAATATTTAGAACAAAATTTAATAAAAAATAGCTCCAACACCAATGGAAAAAAAAAAAAAAAAGAAACCAAATGGTTGAAAGCAGCTAAAATAAGAAAACCAAATATTCTTATTTGTTCTCCAGGTGTCTTTTCTTGTTCTCTTCTATTTCCATTTTATATGAATACATCCTTGAAACTAAGTATGGTTTTAATTTCTGCCTAGTTTAACTGTATAACTTATATCCATCTAGCAGTTGGAAATAGGCATTGAGAAGACAGGTAAAAATGTAGGCAGTTGGATCTGTTCTATTTTCAGTTTCATAAGGTCCAAGTCCCAGCTGCATGTAAAACTTAGGTAGTTTATTCTAGCCATCTAGAATAAAAATTTCCATACCCTGATGCCTTCCTCAAGCCTGTCTTTTATCAGAAGGTACCCACATAATGATTATAACTTTGTATAGAATCCAGCAAAGTGAAGTTTCCTATCCCTATCTCAGTGCCTTGAATACTATGCCAATGAGAATGACTACAGAGGAAGAGAGAAGAAAAGACATAATTGCCATAACGATCCCTCAGCATCCGGTTTCCCTGGGGCACACTATGGCATATTGCAGGAGACACTCCAGATGCAAACACACTTTTATCTTGCTTTATAAAACTCTCAGAGTGACTTAGTCTGCTAAGTGTGGACACTTTTCAAGGGAGGCTTGATTTTAGCACAGGCACTCATTCATCTCCCACGGAGGCATATGATCCCACAGAAGCTTGTCCAAGCTACCAAACACTGAAAACATTTCTACATGTGCCATGCATGTATCTGTAATGAGAAGTTAAGTCAGTCACAGTTATAAAGTGAGCCTACCAAGATTTTTTTACATTGATTTCCCCACAGACAACAAAAAACTCAGACTTTTCAAGAACAGAGAATGTAATATTGGCACACAGGTTTTAAACAGAGAAAATTTAAAGCTCACCACATTCATTTTGAAAGTACAGAATTTAGTCAAAGTTTTTTTCTTTCTTTCATTTGCATTCATGGTCAAAGTCAAGTGTTTCCCACAGCAGAAAGTAGAGCACCATAGCACATAGCAGTTTTCATTTCATAGAAGAATCCTTGAAGCAGAAAGGTATACAGATTTTAAACTTTTGCACACTCTTGGCATTATTCAGTTTTTAATGGCTGGTTATCAGGCCAGTTATAAAACATTTGGCTTTACATCATATAGTATAAGCAAAAAGCTATCAATTTCCTCTTATCTCTACTACTTCTATATACCTATATGTAGGACACAATTTACAATTTGTGAGAATGGGAACTTTGAAACACAACAGGTTTTCCTCACAACTGCAACATTTTACTGCTGACAGACAATAAAAGGAGTTAGGCAAGCTCAACATAAAAATACATGCATTTATAAACTTGAGAATAATCCTAAAATAAAAGGTAATAAGCTGAAAAAAAAAAAAAAAGACACCAAGAAATAAGCTCTAAACCACATTAACCTGTTAATGTAAGGATAAGACAACATTCCTTTCCTCCAACATCTTCTCTTGAACCATGGACAGCACTGTGCCAATGCACACATCAAAGTTATCTTTCGCAGAGGAAGGATCTTTCTCAGTACAAGCTTAGAGATACCAATGAACTGTCATTGTTATTCAGATTCCAGGTGCTGCAGGGCCACATCCAGTGCAATCGAATAAAGAATTATGTCCTAAGAAGGAGCCATAATCATGAACTACACAAGTATGACATGGCTACCAGTAAAGTGTTGATAGTCTGTGACTCTGTGGTAAAACTAAAAACATAACTGAAGGAAGAATGACAAATTTAAGATGACATGAGAGGGGAAAAGGATTATATGAGATGAAGTTTTTTTCCTGTTTCCCACTTTCCATCAGTCAAAAAGATGAAAAAGCAAAGAGGAAAAAAGCACTTCAGAAGAGTTATATTTCCTTTCATCATAAGGTTATATCATTCACTGTAAGAAATGCAGAAAAGACCTACAGAATTGTTGCTGTCCTATATCATGACACTGCAAAATATGCCAACTCTTCATCTATTTCTTTGTGATATTGTATTTTACTTACTGCCACTTATCAACCGCAAATCTAATTTGGCACACAAGTTCCTGAGGTTCCTGGATTCCACAGACACTGTGTCACTTTCCCCAGATCTGCATTTTTAATAGAGGAATCTTGTTTTGTTGTTTTCTTGCCCATCTTTCTCATCTCCTGAAATCCTTTTATTATATACTTCAGTGATTTTTAGAATAACTCTTGAATCAGTATCTTTCAGGCATTACACTCAAAATCTGACATCTTTTTCCTAATCATTCAAACAGATATAAAAAAAATCTCTTAATAAAACAAGAACTTTGTAGAAGTTGGTTTCTTTCCAACAACATTTCTTTATTTTTTTGCCATTTATTTACACTATGTGAATATGAAAACACTCTTTATAGTTATGTCAAGGTCATCTGAAATATCAATGTCATATAAATGCTGATTTCCAGGGAAAAAAAAATAAGTAAAGTTTTGTAAAGTATAAAAAAAATCAAAGTATTTCCTCCTTAATTAAAAATTTGCCATGCTCATCCAAAAATTCAAATAAGCTGTTAAAACATACTATAAGATTACTGAGGTTAACTTGGGTTTCCTGGAAACATATTCACCTTTTGCTCTAGGGCTTGTGCTCTAGAGACAATTACCACATTTTGTTTTCATATTTGTTCATTATTTTTCTAAGGAATGAAAGGAAAAATATTTATAGTTATTTATAGTTATAGTTATTTACTATATTTAACTATTTAACTAGTATATTTATATTAGTTATCATAAAACTTAAATATACGTGCAAGCTCTAGATTGAGGGTCTCTAACTGCATGATTTGTCTAGTATCATAAGTCCAGGAGCAGGTCTATTATTCCATCTAGTTAAAGAGAGGTAAAGATATGAGACGTGTTAGTTCCCCTGATGAAACTATAGCTGGTGTAACTTAGTCTTAATGGCTACTTAAAATTTCATTTTCTTGGAAAACTTAAAAGCTCCATTACAGAAGTTATTCTGTAACTTTACCCTACATGAGTCTAAACTGTGTTATGTATTACTACACGTGATTTTTCAGGTTTGGAAATAGTGATCATTCATTTTTTTAATTGTTTTTCTCTTCACAGAAGGTGCCAGTGAGAATTACCACAATGAACAGGAGTACTTTCCTCAGTTTGTGATACTATAGAAATGTGCCACTGTAAGAATTTATCCTATTTATACCATATATTAACGAGTCTCCATCTGTAATCCATCTTTGTGCATAAATAAAGCATAAAGCAGCAATCCTGATACTGCATAGGAATGACTTTTAATTCACTAGGGAAACATGATGATTACTGTGATATAGAAACACAAATATTGTAAAAAAAATTCTCTTTGAGATTTTTTAAATTTTTACTTAAGCAACAGTTTGGGAAAAATGATTTAATAAAATCCAAAAACAAAATCCCCCCAAACCAATCTGTTTTCAATAGAGTTTTGCATATTTACACAGATGTTATGCTTCTGAATGCCAGTTTCTGTCTCAAAGTAATTTTTCAAAGCCAGTCTGTAAACATGAGTTCAAATGGATAAATGCTAGAGAGTCTTCTCTCCAGCCACTGTCCCAGATATGGTGAGAAAATGTCAATCGAAGCATGAACTACTGCAATTACAAATTTGTTGGAAAAGCTGTAATTCTTACACATTCCAAAAACAATGGTCATACACTTGTAGCTTTTACTATTCATTGCTACCCTTATTTTTTAAATTATTTTGAGTAGCAATAATACTCTTTCAATTACTTCTCCCAGAGGAGGGAAGTGGAAGATAAGCTGGATTTTCTAGGTTAAAGACTTAGTGCAGTGTTAGGTACACAGTGTCATCTAGAGGCCAAAGATTTTTTTATAATAAGTTTTATGGTGAGGGAGGGGCTGTTTGGTTGTTTTTTTTCCCCTTCCCCTTCATTCAGAATGTCTGCACTAACATCTATAGATCAGTGAAGCAGTGTTTAATTCCAAGCTGCACATTAGTGAATGGTCTGTATATGACTAAATTTCTAGGGACAATGTCAAGCTCATGAACTCCTTTCTCCAAGAAAAACATCCAGCACAGGGAACTGTCACTGTATGTTATCAAGAATCAAGAAAGATTATTTAATTGGAATGCATTTGTGCTTGAATTTGGACAGATACTACTACAGTTTAAAACTGCAGATCCATGTCTCCTTTCCTGTTCTTCTAGTAGCATTGTATCAAACCAGCCTTCTGGAAATGAGTTCATCAAGGAAATGATCCATCACTATTATAAAAGTATGATAAAAAAGAAATTTTTGAAAACAGCTTTTGCACAGAGGCATGTGATATAACTAACCAAATGAGATAATGAAATATTTGTTTCAGCCGCAAAATTAATTTATAACCTATCAAAAAAAAAATTTATTCTGTATGTAAGATGGTATATTTCTCATGCATATGTATTCCAAATTCTATTGTTTCCCTTCAAGAATACTCAAAAATAGCACAATCCATCTGCATACTATTATCTAACATGGAGTTAGACAGAGCTCTTCCTGCAAGTCTAAATACTTTGGTTTCACAATTGACATTTTTTCACCTGGGATAGATTTAATTTTCTTCCTGGTAACTGGTATGTTTTTGTGTTTGGATTTAAAGTGAGAATAATTGTTGATAACATACCAATGTCTTTGTTGTTGCAAAGCAGTGCTTACAGAGGGCCAAGGATTTTCAGCATCTCATACTGACTTGCCAGCAACAAGCTAGGGGGGCACAGAATCAGGACAGCTGACTCAAACTTGCCATACCATATAAATTCATGATGAACATTAAAACAGAAAGTTGGCCAGAGGGATGGCTGCTGCTGTTTGGAGACTAGCTGGGTATTAGTCACTTGGTGGTGAGCAATTGCATTACACACCACTTGTTTTGTATATTTTTATTATTACTGTATATTATTATTTCCCCATCTTGTTCTGTCCTGTTAAATTGTCTTTATCTCAAACCACTAGTTGTACCTTATTTTCCAGTTCTCTCCATCATCCCACTGCGGGGGAGTAAGTGAACAGCTGTGTGGTGCTTAGCTGCCTGCCGAGTTAAACCACAACACACACAAAAGGCAAAAACTGGTATAAAGGAAACTGTGCAGGTAGAAGAATTCCAAGCTTGATATAGGCTATCAATTTTCCAGTTTCTGCTGAAAAAAACAGCTGGAGACATGCTTTAAAGGAGTATAGATAGTGCTGTTCCTGAGATAGTACAAGCTTTATCAGACCTGGTTGAGTGGGAGATGATGGCAAAACACTGCACTGAATCAGAAAAATCATGAGACAACTGCATGCTCTTGGGAAGAGTTTGACTCGGTGCCTTTTGAAAAAATAATCTTTCTCCTGAGAACTATATCATAAAATTAGTTAATTTGCTTTGATATATTTTCTGTCTTTAAATAATTTTGACTTCTGAGTACAAACACACTTCCCATCAAAACTGAAATCTAATTTTAAAACCTGAGAAGTTCTCACTCCGTCTTTTAAGACTAGAAAGTCTTTAATGAAGAACTCGTTACTTAAAGAAAGACAGTGCATTTGCTCTACATAAAGGATAAATTTTTGTACTGCAGAGGGAGTTTCTTCTCTTATATTTAATACCTTTAGGATTCACACTTCATTAATTCAAATGATTAACTTCATAATGTGGTACTTTACTAAAGGGTAGGTCTCTCACATTAATATGAGAGAGCATTAGACAAACTAGACTACTTTTACAGTTTGATAGTATTTATAAATTCATCTTAAAGTGATATTTGGAATGACTACCATATACTGACTAGAAATGTTTTTTTCATTTTCCTTTCCTCATACAATGAGGACAGAGCACAGTTAAAGCACAGCAGTAGCTCATTATTTAAAGTTACTAGTTGGAAAACCAGTTACTAGTTCTAACAAGTAGTATTAGGTCTCCTCCTGTAGAAGAGATTTCTATAGAGATTTTCTCTATTTCCTAGTTTTCTGTCTAGTGACTTTTCAATTAAACCCAAAGAGAATACATAAGACACATAATGAAAGGGTTTTACAGATGGTATGATTTTGTTTTTTGAATGCAGGAATTTTTTGTCAATAGCTTCTTCTATAATTCTAGATCGGATATGTTCCTGTGAATTGAGCTTGCATACGTAAAAGAAATATAGTAATAACATAGTTATTTTGCATACTTTTAAACAACACTTTAAAAATGAAAAACAAAAGCTATTAAAAGCCTTAAGATGAAATTTGGGTTTACACAGAAAAAAAAAAAATTATCTCCCAAAATAACAATTCACAGAGGCGATTAAAGGTTATGTGTAAAGGGCATTGAGGAAACTTAACTAGAAAATATTTCTATTCCAAAAACATATATTTGCCAGCTCTCCTAGAAGACTATTATGTGCTGTAGGTAATTGAAAATAAAATAAGATTCACAGAATGTCTGATATTTCTATTTTATACAAAAACACTTTGAAGTTTACAATAGCCATTACATTGTGTCTACAGTATATAATCAACCACTGGCATTCTCCCTTTGTCACTAATGTATTTTAAAAATCCTTCATCACAAATAGTTTTGGAATAATTTATCGTTTCAGTGCAGAATTTCAATGAGACATAGCTGCTGCAGTTCATAGACCAGGGTATTTATTTCAACTTATTTCAACTTTATTTCAACTTGGCTTTTATTAATAATCTAAGTTAAAATTACAGGGAAAATGCCAGTTATTCTGCTCTAGGGAAGCAACACAGCAAGAGGAGAGGAAAGGAGGAGGTTGGACTAGATGATCTCCAGACATCAATGAAGACAAGCAGAGTTAGCTAAGCTCTTCAGCCAGAATAAGTAGTAGAACAGCCAGTTGGAAATTTCAGATTAGCTTCCAAATAATGGAAAGATATAGTCATCTTAAGAATGTACCCAATGTTAAAAATAACAGGATTAGTACAAATTATTGTGGATAAGAAAAAGAAGATTTGTGGAAATACTCTTGGTAATACTCAGTGAAAACTGCTGCATAGACATTAAATACTCCACACATTCTTCTAACACTATGTTCACACTTATGGTGAAATGGGGATAGTGCTCCAAAATTAGCTATTTAAAATTCAAAATTAGTGGGAAAATAAAGTTTTTATTATAATCTTTTATTTGAAATTTAATTTTGACTAGTAATTTTATTAAATTCATTCAAAATTCTATTAGTTCTAACTGAAGCCTGTTTTATTCACAAGCACCACAACTGACGACTCTTTCTCGTATTTTTACCAACAGTATATACTATTGGAATAATAACAGTGTTTCCAGAAATCAGGAAGATAGCTCTTCCAGTAGCCTTGGAGGAAAAGAAAACTTCTCACTCATCTTACTTCTTTTTTTCATAATGGTATCATTTCTACATAACTATGGAAGATAATTTCTATTAAGGTTACAATATAGCACACCTTTTATAAGTTCAGGGCAGAAGTATGTGAAAGGAACAAAAACCATAATCACCATTCATACACTTGTAAAAAATAATATGTAGAAGCTCAAAACAATAGCAGAGTTTTTAACAAACTTTCAGCTATACTTTTAATTGAGACATTGAATGTCACTTTGCTCTTCACCAGAAAGGAGAACTGAAAGTATAAGTGTTGACAATGTGCTCTGTAAGTTAGTTCTAGACATGGTGGTCCTATCTAACATTTTTAAACTCAGGAAAACAGCATTTTCCTCTTATTTGCTGCTTGGTATACAATGTTCTATCATTGTCAATTCTCAGTTTCATTTTACAACTACTTTTGTTGAAAGAAGATTAAATATATATAGTTTTTCATAATGAATAAATCTCTTTACTATCTGTAATGGTCTTATTCTGGTATAGAAGGGATGGCTTCAATTACAAAGGTCAACATCCTAAACATTTTTCTAACAATTGTGTTTTCTGGTGTTTCCATGATATTACATTGTTACCCTTCCACAGAGTAGGATAAAAACAAGGATAACCTTCTTTTCTGAGTTTCACAACAAACCGTTATTTCTTAACATCATTCAATTCCAATCACTTGTATCCTAAATGTTATAATAATTTCGGTAAGAATGCTCCCCTATTATAAAAATTTAGGTGTTGTATTTATGGACTCTGCTGTTGCTTTGTAAGATGCTTTCACTTTTCACTTCATGTGCACACTTCAGAACATTTGGCTCTACATAACCCCGATACTCTAGAACTCACTTAGTTCTTCTTAAAAGATGGAAATGTTTGCACCAGATGAGTCCCATCAATGCTTACACAGGAACAGAATGAACTGAGAGTCAACACATGAATTCCCTATCGATGTTTTAAAAGTCTGGTGTTGTGACTGTTTTGTTTCGTTTGGGTACTTTTTAAAAATACATGCATATATATATTTCAGGCATATGTAACCAAACTGTACTGAATAACAGATATAATTTTATTCATCCTTTCCACAGTGGCTTAGAGGTCTGCTCTTTGACCTTGCAGTTTCACTTGATTGAGAGAAAGGTGCAGGTTTTGAAGTAGCACTTCCTTTTGTTTCCAAGCCACTTATAGCTTTATAGTAGTGTCAAAGATCATTTATACTTAACAAAACACCAATATTGGTAGTTATGATTAAAGCAGGTTTTCAGAAAAGAAAAAAAGCCAGTGACAAACCATAGTATTTCCTTGTAACTTGTGCTAATACACTTCAGCAATAATCAGAAATCTTGACAGCAGTTTCTTGGGACATTTGCTCTCTGACTTGATGGAGCTTTTGTCCTCATTGTGAGCTCATCCCCAGTAGTGTAAAACATCTTTTAAATTGGTAGCATTAATTCAGAAAATTACCTTGTTAATTATTTTGAGATCCTTGATTGTAAAACTCCTTCAAAGTTTTTTGTTGTTGTTGTTGTTTTTTGTAAGCAGATAAAAAACTGAGGATGGGAGGAGGGGAGACTGTCCGTGATCTGAAGAGAAAAACGAACTAATTAAGTGGCATATTTTTGAATTTAGTCCTCACTATCTCCCCAAACTCCACTTGGTCCCAACCTCCCTAGAGAATGGATGAAAGTTAGAAAGAAAGTATACATGCCAGACAGGGCATAGAAATGAATTTTCCACTAGGAAAATTAGAAAGCTAAAAGAAGTATGCCCACTTACGTGTCACAGACTCTTGACCACAATACAAGGTCAGAAGTAGTGGTCATCAGAATCTTGTTGCCACACCCAAGCATAGCATGTATGAAGTAATTATTTATGACATATGGACAATGGCCAAACAACAAATAAACAAAAAAAGTCCACTTCAACAGAGTATAGGGACTGCAACAGCCATGAGATAGTAGCTGCATAAGATTTCACCCCACTGAATCCACACAGTTCTTTTGCATTTAAAGTTCTTTCTATCAATTGCCTTGAATATACATCTGGAATATTTGTTATTTGATATCTTCTGTCAATATTCTTGAATTAGAAGGTACTCTCAACTTGGAGATGGGAAAACACCACTGAGAACCTTTCCCCAGGCAGTAAATAAACACTTAGTCAAACATATCTGCCCTCTGAATCACCGTTCTCCCTTTTTAGCAAACTATCTAAGTAAAAAGTAAGCTCTATTTTTTTTTTCCTAAATATACTAAAAATGCTTCTTCTTGTCCTTATCCTTATTTGCCATGGAATTTACCGTTGATTTTCACTTCTGTCATCAATTGTCTGCATTTCATTACATATAATTTATAACCATCTCTATGAAGCTCTCAGCTTTTTATAACATACTATATATTTTATATGAGAGAGACATTTTTTGCTCCTACTACCATTTCCAGTTAGGCCATTAAGGTTTTATTATGGGTGTATCTGAATGCATTGCAGAAAAGCAGAAAGGCACCTATAAATTATTCAGGTCATTTTAAGTGAATGCCAATAAAATCATCATATACAACAGCATTTATTTTGGAATTTAATACTCAAGTCATTACTCTATTTCTAAGCATTAGTTTTGTAGTGTACGTTGTGGTATAGGTGGATCCAGGTTTCTTCAATTTTCATGCAGGTTAATTTAGGAAACAGAAAGGAGGAAAGCAGAAGAAAAGAGAGGCAGAGGGAGGCAGAGGGGAAGAAGAAAAGAATTCAGTTTCTTTCTCTATGAATAAGCAGTGTGGAGCTTTCTATACATACATTTCATCTCTAGATTTCTAAGATTCAAGGGAAGTATCCATGGCCCATTAAAATTTAGGAATTTCCCTTTGTACTTCTCAGATGTGAGTAAGTTGCTTGCGAGAACTGCATGTGTTTTCATGTTAAATCACTGACCCCTTTGAGGCCTCTCTGTAACTATTAGCTTTCTTTTCATGGAGGAAAAAAAAAAATCACTTCACTCTTAGAAAGATATGCTTTAAAACTCTTCCCTGCCCTCTCTTTCTAAATAGGTTGTTTTTTGCATTATATTTCTTAGAGATGTTACATTATCAAGCACCATGGCTCCTGAGGTACACGATCAGTCTAAAAATTTCTCACCGTTCATTCAAAGAACATCTCCAAAAGCTCAGAAAGCAGATCAACATGTACACAGAATACTCAGACGATCAAAATAGCAGATTACCAATACAAATATTAGTAGAATGGTGATCAAAGTGACAGACAAAACTCTTGTCTTCCTTGTCTAGGCCCTCAGAAATTTTTTACCATTAAAAAAAAGCTTTCAAGGAATCTTCTAGCTGTGCTTACATCTTCAATAGCTTATAATGGAAGAAGTTAAAGCGAACAGCATAATTGCCAGAATCAAAAGAGAACATGTCTAATATTGCACTGTTCAGTCAAGTGGGTGAACAAATGAAGATAGATAATGATGAATTAACTCTATCACAGTGATGCATTAATTTTAGCACTCCAACTAGTATTTTATGAAAGCTTTTAACTTTTCTCTATCTAGGGTCAGAAACAAAAAAAAACAGGCATCATCAGATTACAAACACAAATAGATTATCTCTGTAAAACACCTATAAACATCTCAGATTAGACAAAAAGTCTTCAGAGAAGAAGGGATTCCCTAGGTTCCTCATCCTTAGACTAATTTCATCAAAATATGGAGTGACAGTGGCAGCAGAAAACTGTTGGGTATGACAGCTAGGAACAGGCAGTACTACCTATAGATGAGAAGGGCTATGGTACTGATTTCCTGATTGAGTGAGAAGGAGCACAACTGGCTGCCTGTGTAACATCTGGGACACTACTTTGTTGTTTGGATGTTGCTGTTTGGATGTTGCCTAGAATGGAACAAGTAGTCTTAATTCCTGTTTAGAACCTCTGGGTGTTACTATAAGTAATGTATTAAAAACAGAATGTATTTATTTAGAATAGGGCAAAGAAGAAAACAAATATCAGCACTCACTTTTTAAAATGAATGCAATATATGTAATACATGTAACACTATACAGATTAACTTATTTGGTTGAGCAACCAAGAAAAGGCATTTGTGTCTAGCATATGGTATGTATAGTTTCCACAATACTGCAACAAATAAATCACTGGAAATTAAATACTTCTTCAGGGATCTCATTCACTCACAACATAATGCTGGAACTCGCAGAGAAATACCTAAGATTAGGCAGCCCATTTTATGTAGGTAGCTTTAAAATAAAATAAAATATGAATTTTTAATTATTAAAACAGTTCTTGCTACAGTTGGCAAACTGAAGTGTGTCACAATATGTTGGTGAGCAATTTGTTGCTCATAATTATTAATAAATACAGCTTTATTGCAGAGTGGCTCTACCAAAGAAAATGTTAACTTAATTGTCCTAAACCAGTTTACAAGGACATAAAACAAGAAATTCTCAACTAATAACTAGGAATAGCACATCAGTGCACTCAAACTCCCTTTTTATCTAGCGTCTCTTCACTGATGCATGAGGAATTACTGCAAAAGTTGGCATACCTAACTTCAGGACTGTGTGCTGATTATCTTTTATCATTTTCACTGTCACTATCTAGACACCCACGAGGTCAAATTCTCAGCTAACTTCAAAGTTAAAATCAGCTGCTGATGTAGTAGCTCCCTTCCTAAGGAATTCAGTTTTTAACTCATTAGTGATTCAGAGTTTAATTTATATCATGACTATTAATTCTTTAAGAGCTCAGAAATCTGTTTTCTTTCAAAAGTTTGCACTAGGAAAGATTTAAAAAAAAAAAAAAACCCTGGTAAAAATAACTATGAATCAAAAAGTAAATCCATAAAATGTAACTGCCTGGTGTACCTTCACATGCATTTCTTGAGAATGGTTGGGTAGTAGATTTAACTTCCTCTTACTAGACAGAAGGAATTGAAAAGTCTGCAGGAGTAATTGAATTGTCTCAGTTATTTGTAAAACAGTCAGAAGATACTAATCTTCCTTAATTTACAGAATTGACTAAATTAGCAAATGAGCTGAAGGACTGGCAAATTTGAACTGGTTTCAAAAAATCCTCTGTTGCTTGCAGAGTTCATGCCTTTATTTATTTTCAAATATCCTGTGGCTAGATCCAGTAATTACAGGACAAAAACATTTCTAAAATTTTGGGAAAAACAGTAAACAAAATAACTACCTCCCTAAACCACTCTCAAGAAAGAAAATGCTTTGGTTCCAAAGTGGCTTCACAGCTCTTCAATGTGAATATCTTATGTTAACCTGTGAGCTGAAAGTAGTAGCACTGAAGAAAGACATAACTTGATTTTAAACATGCCAGGGATCGCCTGTTTATTTCATATTTCCAATTTATTTTGGCTTATGCCAGCATTTGTCAACAGTTCTGGTTGGCACGGCTCATTTCTCACTTAGTTCAATGCCAGCTGTGCTGTAAAGTAACTGCAAGTGGAAAGAATTCTGAAGGTACAAACACATTTGTACTTTCCATGTAAGAGTGTCTGAGACACAAAATTAAGTACAAACAACTAGGTACTCTTCATATGTGGATCATAGAAAACAGGCTGATAATTTGCCTGAGAGACTGACCAGAACATCCTGTTCTTCACTGTGATCTCTATAAAGGAATGTGTTTATCTACTGTAAGAACAGAAACAAAAAAAACCAAGTGTGTAATAGAATACAATTCCCTATGGCCACCCTCCACCCTTTTAAAAATGGTAAATAGTTAAAGAGTGCATTTTTCCCATTCCATCACAAAACATTAAGTTGATATACTACATGGGAATCACAAGAGCCAACGGGAACTACAAAATAAGCTGCACAATATTAAGAAATTGACAAGGGAGAAAAGTACATCATAAGACGAGTGAAATCACTGTTAAATGCTGCCCATGGAATATGAAGAGTTGAATTATGTTTCCTTCATAACACCTCTCCTACCATATTAAGATAAGAAATAACGTTTCTAACCCTAGTAACTGGACAAGCAAGATATTAAAAGATTCAGAGATTTCATTTCTTCTTCTTCCTATACTGCCATACTCCAGTAAGAACTTGACCCAAGAAAAGCGCAGATAATATTGTTGCCAATACTTTTTTCAAAAAGAG
Source organism: Numida meleagris (assembly GCF_002078875.1). NCBI lineage: Eukaryota > Metazoa > Chordata > Aves > Galliformes > Numididae > Numida > Numida meleagris. The sequence goes on from NC_034410.1 coordinate 80,858,951, forward strand.
AACTTTGTTCTAACTTGCTTACAAAATAATTGGCTTATCTTCAAAGCTATTCCCAGCTACAGACAATATCCAGGTACTTGCCCTGCCACCTTCACTCTTACATCAACTGTTGGCAGTTCTGTCACTAAAAAAAAGTTCAAACCCTTGGCCAAACCTGTGGTAAGAGTTCTGGTCATGTGAACCACTCCCCACACTTCTTCATGACAGGAGTTAAATTACCTAGAGCTTTGAAGGAGGTCTGTATGCAACTGCCATCCTCTTCATGCAGAAACCCCTGCAAAGACAATAAATATCTTTTATATTTTAGAAGAACAAAGTTTTATTTAAAGGCAACGCAAAATGAGAATAAACTTTACAAAGAAATCTCAGATGATGTGTTCAGGCAGAATGGCACCACAGGGAGGACAACTATCACTGCTCTTTCTTACTGTGTCCTTGCCAGTGGGTCTTTGCTGCCTGGATTGATTTCAGGCGAATCAATGACTGAGCTGCTGCAAACGCTATACAGTCCTCTCTAGAAAAGGTTCCTTAAGCACGAAAACTGTATCTCTAACTCTCGGTAGTCCATTTTCCCAATCTGAGAAATTTCTCAGCTTATAAGTTTCCAGCCCAGTCTGCTGCTGCCTTCCTTTTCTACAGCCCATGAAAACCTCTCTTCCATATAACCTACAGCTGCTTCCACAGAAAGAGAAGTCTTACGTTCCTTCTGTAGACGCTGTCCTTATCTCCTTTTTAATTTTTTTTAATTTAAAATACCACTGCATTGAACCATGAATCAAAGACAAAAAATTTTTCAATTTCTATAATAAAAAAGGTCCATCTATTTCCACATATCCTGTTACTGTCATCCAGATGTTTTAGTTGCTTTTGTTGTTACTGTTGTTTTTAGGTATTCGCAGAATAACCTGTGTCCCATTATCGACTGATAGCCACTGTAAGCATAGATGTTTCTTTCCTTAATATTTTTTCTTAATTAATCTCTTCTTCAGGTTCAGACTGGCTAATGATATTCACCATAGAAGTGACTGAATCACTGAAACACTCATTCTGAAATCAAACTTTGGTGGCTCTACCAAACCATTGTTTCTTTTAATAAACGTAACAGATAAGAAGTATATTTATTTATTTGTTTGATTGATTGCTTTTCTTCTGTTTAGATTAGTTCTGGTAAGTCAACATTTGACTAGCGAGAGATAATGTTTGATAGCTATTGCAAAATTAAACTCTCTACTACACACTTTCAGTTTTCATTATACATATGGGTACATTTTTTTACTAAACACAAGCTTAATGTATTTCTTGACAAAGAGCAAATTCTACTAATAAAAAAAACAAGAATGTGAAATTCAGGGATATTTATGAATTTATGCAGTTTTTTTTTTCATTTTTAAATTTAAGTAAAGAAATAAATAAAGGTATATGGATCTCTCCTATTCTTCCCTGGCCCATGTTTTTCTATCTATTAACATAACTACAGATTGCAGGCAGGATTTCAAGGGGGAAGAATATGGATTTGTAACTTGGAACTGCCCCAAGAGTTGTGTGCTGGCTCCTGCCTTGGTCTGGTAATACCAGTAATATATGGAACTCAATATTCTTTTTATGGGGAGCTGAGCAGGAGTTAAAGTACAGGTTAAAATTGCATAGATGTACACAAGACAAAGTAAATTGCAAGTAGTTCTCTACAGTTGTTTCTTAAGATAAAAGAATTTCTGAGGCAGTTTCTGAGATCTCACCAGGCAAACAATCAAGTATGTTGTTGGAGGAAATCCTGGAACAGATTACAATATAGCAAAATTGAAAAATAAAATTTTGACTCAGTTAGGAGTGAACAAGGTACCTATATTGCTTCTATTAGTGATAAAGAACTACTGGCACGACTCTCAAGCAAAGATGGGCAACATCATCCAGAGCTTATCTGAATCATTAGGTGACATGGGGTTTATTTGAAGTCATAAATTCTTGTACCGTTAGTTACATACTTACTCCTGCACAGTCATGACTTCTAAGAAGCATCAAGTCGTCAATGCTAAGTAAAGAATCAGGTCCTTTTTATCTCTCCCATTCTTAGAATCTAACAGGATTACAGATTGGAGAAAGTTTGCTTTGATGTGTGGGCACACGGTGAACATTTTTGTGAGGAAGTATTTTACTGTAATTTAACTTTTATTGTCAGGCATGACATTTTTTACAGCTAATTGTTCTCTTCTAGCTTTTAAAATGAACAGATCTTTCTATGTTTCAGCTCGTATATTGAAATGATACTGTCACTGTTAAAGGTGACCTGAAAATTATTTTAGATGATTGCTTTTTTGTCTTTATGTTAATTTATAAATAAAAATATGTAAGAAAATTCAGACTCTCTCTAAAGTTTGTTTTCCCATTTTCTGTTTTTATTTTTATATGTGTCATTTCTTGAATTTCAGTTTTACTCGAGGACAAGATAGACTGTACGTGATTATCTAACTTCTTTTTGAAGCTGAGGAAATAATAGACTTTTGGAACATAACCCTGCTCTGCTCTTTGGTCTGCAATATGAGCTCATCGGTGTTCTGTTACTCTGGGGGACTACCAGGCCCTTACCTCTTCTGCTCTGGAGCTGAAACTCTGTGGCCACTCTATTTGTTAGGCTTTTCATTTTGTGACTGATGACTTTGATGCATAGTAGCCTTAAAGAGAAACACCAAGAAGCAAGAGACACTATTCAAAGACCTGCAGCCCTCCAAAGAAGAGTAGGCAAGTGGAGCACACACGTACAGATGTATCAACACTTACAATAAATAAATAAATAAAAAATAAAAGCATACACCACAGGATAATACTAGTGAGCCTTATTAAGACTTTTTTCTTTAAGGGAAATGATTTGTATGCTTTTAGGAAGAAGAGTTATATTCTCATTTGGAACAGAATATGCATCCAGAATCAAAAATATCAAAATGTTCACTATGCAAAGAAGTTCTCTCACCTAAAGCCAGGTCAGATGCATCTGGGAATTGTGAGTACTCTTTAATCTTTCATTTTATGTGCACAATAGAGATCAAACTTCTAAAAGATCTGAGCAACAGTTTTATACTGCAAAGAATAGAATATCTGTTAAACTCAAGCATGTACAAGATGTGAAGTCCCTACTGAGAATGTAATGTGAAAGTCTACTCAGTGGTGCATGTTTCTTTAGGAAGTTATAGAGCTAGTAGCTTGATTGATTTAACTTCCCTCTTTCCATCAACTTTCAAAAGATGAGAACATTCTGAAATGTACAGTGAAAATCTTTGTTAAAAAAAAAAGATTGTATTATGTAGAAAACCAAATCAAATGACTTTTTTTCTTAGTAGACAGCTATGCAGTCTGTAATCACAGTGTATCACAAGAGCATGAGGCTGCTTCACTCAAGGGATATATGAAAATCCACAGGAAAACAAATCTAAAGGCAACCTAGATACATAGAGGTGTTGTATAGGTGTGTGGACAAAGGTTAAAATGAAGAAGTCAGGATGTGTGTGCAAGTGACATGTTCAGTACGGCTGACTGTACCCTCTATATACCCTTGTAATAGTTGGGAAGAAAAAAAGTAAGAAAATTTTATTCTTTCTCAAAATAAATTGTTACAGCATGTTCCCAATAGCCCAACTTGTACCATTTTAAGAAAACTCTAATACAATTTCAAAAGAACAATTCAAACTAGCACAAGATTCAAAATAAACAAAACTTCAAGCAGTACTATTCAGGATGTAGGTCAGGATATACAAAATTTCATCATTTATCTCAAAAACAGGTTATTTCAATTTCTAAAGAGATAGTACTGTAGTGACATAAATTCTGCATCCTCTACAATATACCTCTTGAAATTTTTTTGAGGGAAAAGAAGGTTTTTGATGTTGTATCCCATAAATCCACACTGACAAAATGATGAAGCATGGCTGGACAGCGAGATGGACCAAAATTCAGCTGGAGGAAAGTCACCATCTGTGACCCATAACTCAATAATATGTCTGATACTATTAAAGATTTTCTGCAGGCCCTCCTGTCCTTTTTCCATAGGGCTCTTCCTAGGCTTAGGCCCCATGTCACTCCCTAGGCCTGGGGAAACTACAGCAGGGCTGGTGTCCCTCTCCCACTGCCCTGCCCTCATTGGCCATGGCCTCACCAAGATGGGTCAGCCTACAGGCCCGTGGATTGAGCTGGCTTCACAGCCACTGAGGCACCAGCAAAACTGCTCTGAAACTGTAACATAAAGTTTTCTCTTCTGTTTTTCCCTCTCTACTCATTCCTTGTGGGTATTGCATCTAGATCTGGGGTCCCCAGCTCAGGAAAGATGTGAAGCTATTGGAGCAGATCCAGAGGAAAATGATGAAGATAATCAGAGGGCTGGAGCACCTCTCCTACAAAGACAGGCTGAGGGAACTAGACTCATTCAGTCTAGAAAAAGGAAGGCTCAGTGGAAAGATTATAAGCTTTCCTTCTTATATGAGGGAAATGAACTTTTTATATGGGTAAATAGTGATAGGACAAAGGGCTTTCAAAGGCTTTAACTAAAAGAGGGGAGATTTAGATTAGAAATTAGGGGAAAATATTTTAATCAGAGAGTGGTGAGGCACTGGAACAGGTTGCCCAGGGAACCTGTGGATCCTCCATCTTTGGAGGTGTTCGGGTCTAGGCTGGAAGGGTCCCAGGGCAACCTGACCTATTACTTGATTTAGTGGATGGCAACTCTGACTCCAAGAGGGAGGACTGAAACTACGTGATTTTTGAGATCTCATCCAACACTAGCTATTCTGATTATATGATTCAATGTTTCTATGATTACTGGAGAAGAATGATTAGACTCTGGTTAAGAATGTGAAGAACAGAAGATGGAGAGTGAGAATTATGTGACATTTTTTTGTCCACAATCAGTTTCTGCTCCCATGTTTTATAATATTTTTTTGTTTTGTGCTAAGGTGAGTTAAGATTTTTAGCTTTGTATCCACAAAAATGTTTCAACAAAGATATGAAGAAAGGAACACAATCCTTTTACTGTTACTTTCTATTATTTTAAATTAATCCAGTGTTCACCCTAAACACTTAGGAATCATTGAGATAAATGTTGCTAGTTTCTTTCACCTATTTAATTATTATTCCAAATACCTTATTCAGAAATCTCCAATAACCCGTCACCATTCTGAAAATCTATTGTTTCCTTAAACTGTCCATAAGATTACACTTATGTTAGAGATCACTTCTCATCAAAGGGGTAAGATTAGACAAGAAAATATAATGCCGGTAAAACATACTTCAACAATACACAGGTAAGTGTGTAACAGAACTTCTAACACACTTGATTTTTATTCCCAACCTTCCTCTAGTTAGAATGTATTTTCTTACTGACTTTGGTAATTTGACTTTTAGGCAGACCAGCAGTGCATTACATAAACAGTGATTGGAAAGATAGTAAGCTTTTTCTTGTTGGAATATATCCACCTATTTCTTTTTGACGAGGTCAAAAATCTCCTTTATTTCAACTTTACACTTGGCTGCTGATGAAAAGTGGCTGCATGCTTTGACATAAAATAACCCACAGACGTTAACATTAAATAATAAACATTTTAAAGCTTTTGTACTAATAACTGAATTCAGGACAACAACAGAGTAGAAATACCCATCTGTCAACAACTGTGCTTCTAAAGCATTTTGCTTTAAAACTGTAAGCACTAATTGCACTTCCACTCTACAGTAACTCAAACAAACCTTAAAAAGCATTGCAGAACAAATCTTCAGATTACTACCTTCAAAAAAAAAAAAAAAAGAAAGAAAAGAAAAGAAAAAAGAAAAAAGAAAACAATGAATTCCTTTACTTAATTCTCACTTTTAAAATCCATTTAGAAAATTTGCAACAGCTCTAAAGTGGCTAAGGTAGGGGAAAAAAAATTAAAAACGTTAAATCCATCCAAATTGATGCTTGTAATTTTAAGGGACTCCACAAAGACAGTTCAACTGAGTTACAAATCTTTGTATTTCCAGACAAAAATCCTCTATTCACTGCAGAAGTGTGATATTTTGAATGTGTGTCAAAGAGGTGTACATACTCTTAACTGTGTACATCCATCAATACAAATCATTTCTAAGAGGGAGCAGAGCATAAAGTCTCTGGCAAGATGACATCAGATAGTGAGTGAACATCTTCAGACCATGAAATATTGGGAAATACATATATGTTTAGGACTTGTGTATCTGAAAATGACAACCATTTTTGTGGAAAAGTAACTGGAATGGACACTTGATAGGTCTGTGTACACTTTATTTTCATATCTGAACTTAAACCAATGCTACTCTATGGATGAGCAACAAGAATAATCTGTCAAAACTGCTAAAGTAAACATGCCCTTGGGTATATTTTCTATTCCTTTCCCATTTCTCCAATTTACAAAATTTGTAACTTTATTAAGACAGTTATACTTTGTATGGATCTACCTTCCCGCACCGATGAAATCTAAAGTCTTTTATTTCTGTACATAATCTTTCACTAAACAGTAAACTAGTAACTAATTTCAAACATTTTCTGGTCTGAGAATAGACATAGAACCATAGAATGATTTGGGTTGGAAGAGACCTCTAAGATCATCTAGTTTTAAACCCCCTGCTATAGGCAGGGACACCATTCTCTAGACCAGTTTGGTCAAAGACCCATCCAGCCTGGCCTTCAGTACATCCAGGGAGGAGGTATCCACAACCTCTCCGGGCAACCTGTTCCAGCGCTTCACTACCCTCTCAGTAAAGAACTTCTTCCTAATATCTGGTCTAAATCTACCTGTTTAAAGCCATTTCCCCTCATCCTGCCACTTATAAAAAGTCCCTCCTCAGCTTTCCTGTGGGCCCCTTCAGGTAATGGAAGGTTGCTATAAGGCCCCCTAGAGTTTTCTCTTCTACAGGCTGAAGAGCCCCAGCATTCTCAGCCTGTCCTCACAGGGGAGGTGCTCTAGCTCTCTGATCATCTTTGTGGCCCTCCTCCAGGTCCATGTCCTTCTTGTGTTGGGGGCCCCAGAACTGGACACAGTATGTCAGGCGGAGCCTCACAAGAGTAGAGCAGAGGCACAGAATCACCTCCCTTGACCTGCTGGTCACACTTCCCTTGATGCAGCCCAGGATATTGTTGGCCTTCTGGGCTGCAGACTAGTCCTCACATTAGAAATGCCTCTGAGAAACAAAAAGAGGGAATTTCACTTAAAGCATGGAGAAAGGCTCTGATACATGGGAGCACAGCCTCTATATCTCACAACTAGGCTCATACACCTTCCAGAGATAAAATTATTTTCAATGCTAGGTCTTCAAGCTATTCCTCCATAGGAAGTGATTCTGCACAATAATCTCATGTGCTACAGAAACCCAACTACATTTCTTAGAAGGTTGTGCAGTCTATAAAATGGTAGAAAACCAACAATACAGTCACATGAATTAAGTTAATAGTCACAAACCAATGATTTTGACATTTAGTAGATCTGATAAAAAATAAAAAATAATAGAAGTAGTACCGTACATTTACACACTAAACTTCTGAAACTTCTCTTCCACTTTTAGATCACTTTGCTCTCCTAATTATCATTTTCATATTGGTATCGAGCAAACGTGCACTTCAGAGATGGGAAAGATAGAGAAAAGTACATGACAGAAAAAAAAAAAAAAAAACACTTAAAATCTACCAGAAACTAGTTTAGAAAACTTCATTAATTTTGAACTAGTAAAAGTAACAGTAAAGTAAAATACATTGTTAGCTTATATGCCATACATCCCAATTAGGATTCTTCTGCTTTAATTGTATTCAAAAGGCAGTCTTCTACTTGATAGAGTTGTTCAAGTTTTAGACTTCCACATCACATCTGCACAAGTTTTAGACTTCTTATTCATTTATCTTCTACAACCTCAGATGTATGAAATTGAAAGTTTGGAAGAAGCAAGGAAGAAATCAAAATGCATAAGCTTGGTAGCACTTTTATCAGAAGATAGCAAGGTTAGTCTAGAACAGTCTTATAAATCCACTGATATAAACTTCTGCTGATTATCTCACTTTTCTAGAAAGTTAAGTAATGAAAAACTACTTTAAAATCTTAAAGAAAAAAACCAAAATGTCTCTGTAAAAGGGAAGAGGCGCACAAATTCTAGTACACACTGAATTACAGCCAGAGCTATGGTACCCTAAAAGACAAGCAATTCTCTAGTTCACATTCCAACTACTATGAAAAAATTCTCCAAAGCATCACACAGAAGTCTACAGCTAGGCTAGGCCACTGTCACTGTTTCAAAATCCTGCATATTACAGATATTAAGGTACATGCAGGTCTTAAAAGATTCTACATTATTCATTACATTAGTAACTTGTAATCAAGGAACTCATCAAGGAACAAGGGCAAGGCCAGTCTGGTCAACCTGATGCTGATTAGCCCATAAAAGTGCATGATAATGTATTCTCAAGAGATTTTGTTTGAATTTGAGAGCAAAATTATTTCCAGCTTCAAAACATGTCCTTTTTTCCTGGTCAAATTTCAAGCTAGCAACCCTGATTAGAAAGTGAAATGCAAATACATCTGAAGAAACAAGATTAGGTGACTCATGACTTCCCACTGCTATCAGCAGGAGTGTAGAAGTCTGTGCAATTATTGTGTATTAGGCAAGCAAGGCTAGGTAAAAAGTGATGTCTTTGCCAAACTAATTTCTGTTTAGATACATTGTTTCCACATAAGCATAGCAAACTTCCAGACCAAAAAGAGTTTCTCTCATTAGAAGCAGGACAAGCTTTTAACATGTTAGAAGACTGTACACAAAAATAAGGTAAATTAATATTATGCCCTCAAATCCTTTCAGCAATATTTAGGACTAACTGAAAGTGAAAAAAACTGGAAGTCAGTGGCTGAAGCAATGCTTCAGTGTTGTTCTGGCTGCACTTTAGCAGGGTTCAAACATTACTGTTTCCACGTATCTACTTGCCACTGCTTCCGGTTCAAGTTACCACTTCACCTTAATATTCTAGCATAACTACAGATAAAGTTGATCCCTGAGCATCTTCATGAAGTAAGGTGACATAGCTGAAAGCACACAAGCTTAATAGTAAGGTGATCACTGGACTGATAGGAAAGAAGTATGCATCCAGATATGCTGATGTGCCAGATTGTTGTGTCTTTCAGATATATCGTAAAACAAGAAAAAAATCTCACAAACTCTTAGCCACAGTTGATAATGCATTTTCTATTCCAGAAACATACTTCACAGAAAGAAAACTCTTCCAAACATCACCAGGACTGGTTGTAATGGTTGGCCCAGAACCCCTTATCAGTCAATTGAGGTAAAACAAAACCATTTCAATTACCAGAAAGTAAACGGAAAGTGAAATCATGGACTTCAAGAGCTCCTGCTACATCTGTTTAACTAAGATTACTAAAGACAAAAGGCTTTACTATACATACATCATGGAATTTAAGTACCTGGTTCCACCACCTATCCCTCAACTGCTTTACCCCCACTGTTAAAAAAAGCTCTTAGCATTTCACAGAAATCCATCTCTCTCACTTTAGGGATGACACCTCATCTGTTGCCCTCTTTTCCCTACTGAGGCCATTGCACAGGGAATTACGTATTCCTGGCGCAGAACATCAGACCCATTTTCCTTCTCTTTGCTGTTTTTCACTCCATCCTCTTTATCTCTAGGTGTTGTTCTCATCTATGAGAAGAACTACAAGATAAAAGGAGAAACAAAGAAAATAACTTTAGAAGACCTCAGCTAGTGCTTTCATTTTCATCAAAACCTTCAGATGTTTAAATATCCTTATGTTCTGCTTAACACTTTGTTGCCTGCGGTTCTCTTCATCTCTCACCATCAATGACCTTCATGTAAGGAAGATCAACTTAGATATGAAAGACTGATGAAGTACATACAGACTGAAAAGAATACAGATTTACATCCTTTTGACTAAAATACTTTTCCTCTTCAGAGACAAGATCTGCTTGCTCCAAGTATAAATCTTGGAAGAAAATAACAGGTGATTCTTTTGCTTTTTAGATAAGCTATCATTAAGTACAGTAAAAATGAAGCCTGTATTCCTTGCATCTTTTTAATTCAGTTCAATACAATTTTAATCTTTCCACAGCTTGCTTTTTGGTCTATTGAGAGAAAATGTAATATTTACCCCTAATTAGCTGCAATAACTTTGTCTAAACAAAGACTGTTTCATAGCATTCTATTTAAAAAAAAAAAAGAGCTATTTACTCTATGTTATATGCTACACTGTTATTCTCCATTCTTCCTCTTCTCCAGAGATCAAGCTAACAGTCCACTTAGCTTTTTAATGTATGAAACCTATACCTAAAAGGAAATGGGACTAGCTTTTCAAATATTCCCCACTGTGAAACTCAAATAAAGCCTAAATAGATCACTGGATCTACAAAATAGTATGGAAAAAATAAATAAATAAATAAGCTGGAGTCACCTATTCCAGTACTGGTGATTATTTGGTCTAACTTGAAAGATTTGGTCTAACTTGAAAGATTTACAGCTGGACTGATGAAGGAGTAGCCTTCAGCATGAGTCAGGAATGCTAACCTCAACTCGTATCTTTGTGACCAAAGTTATTCTGACTACTTTTGATAACCAAAGCACTTTAGAGGTTGTTCTCATTTGAATTGTCAAACTTGAAAACATTACACTTGCATAAATTCCAAATAGGTGTAGAACACTGCTTCCGTTCTAAACTAATCCAAGATTTTTACTCCTCATTATCTAGTAAATTTCTTGCATTAAGGCAGAAATGCAACACAGCCCATATACACCAAATACTCCCCTGGTCTTCATCTTCATATCTTCTGCGTAGACAGATACTGTTGGGATTGGGTTTTGGAAAGACAAGCCTGTCTTTCAAAATACAGGTAACCACAGTTGCCTTGTACAACTGGCATACCCTATCCTTCTCCAACAAAGAGTGAGAGAACATTTATATGCTGAACATGTTGGTTTCGCTGCCGATATGAACACACACTTTGGCCCCCATTAAATATCTGGAAGAAACCCTTTCACAGCCACAAGTAACTCCAGATCACACCCCCAACAAGTAAAAGCTTCTAGTGCTCAATATCAGTTTCCACAATATCAAACTAAAATAAATTGACTGCAAGATGTTTTTGGCTGCAATGTTTTTTTTCTGAGAAGTGTAAAGGAGTGGAACAACAGCAAAAGTATAGTACAAACAAGAAATACAGGTAATTAACTGGAAAGTGGAAGAAACAGAAGGACCAAAAATACATTAATCCTGGAGTTTCTCATGCTACTTGAAGTTATAGTCCACATTTCCTTCCCATGGGATATCTACAAACTGTTCTTTGTCTATCCTATTTAATATTCTCCAAGAGAGTAAGGAGTACAGGTGCACACTCACATACATCCATAAGGAGTATTTCAAATAAGAGTTGAAACACGAATTCTCCCTCGTAAGATGGAATTTACCATCACAGACAAATAGAGTCTGACAGATGTTCTGCTCAAAGCCAATTCATATAAAAATTAAAGTGCTATAAAAAAATCCAAAGGGACACATGGTAACATTGCCCATAATCAACAGTCAGAAGCTTAATACATTAGTTGTAACATTTTATAGAAGAAGTGACTGGGAAGATGTTCCAGGAGCATTAGGTTTGGTAATGTAAGAATAAGTACTTCTGTATGGTACTCAGTGGGAAAAATAAAATATGGGTTCAAAGTAACAATGAAAGGGTACCTTACACCCTACTCATCTCAGAAAAATAGGTTTTAAAAAATCTTATCAGTTGAATCTCAAATTGCTAGGCCTACAAACCACAACAAAACAGGCATATTTTTTTGTAAATTATTTCAAAATAAACATAGCAATACAGACTGTAGATGCTAATTTCATTATGTGTGTTTTCCATGCCTCTCTTAAATGGTTTGTTTTAACCAAAAAAAGTTAACCCATTATGTGAAAGCCTCATTTATATTCCCAGTGAATCATCTTCCAGAGTCAGATCACATTTCCTCTAGAGTTGGACATGTATCACTTGCAGATGTCTCAGAGAGCCACTTGTGTTCTTTAGTAAATAAAGTAAAATTGAGTTACCTGATATCTAAGGAGATGAAACAGCAGAGCACTATATCTTGACATAAATGAAGGCTGTTGCTCTATCCCATATGCAAGGATCAAGTCCAAAAATCCAGTAAGAACCACATTGTACTCTCTTCTGCCACACAGAAGCTTTACTGTCTCTTCTCCCAAGCATGTAAGACAAACTGAAAGCAAATCAGAAGTCACACATATCATTTTTTGTGATCATTACTTATGGATGCTGCTGTTCTCTCTCTGGCCCTCAATTTACTCACTTGGGAAAAATTAGGAGAAGAACACTAAGCTTTCAGCTCATAAATGAGATATTAATTTTATCAGATATCATAAATACATGATTTGCCAACTTAAATCTTAGATGTCCATTTAACCTGAAAAAATATGAATTAAAACCCACTTCAGAATTCCATCAGTACTAACATCATCACAGATCTAAGGCAAACAAACAACAACAAGAAAAACACAAAACTAAACAAACCAAGAACAACTTTCATTGATCTTACAGACTTTCAGTTCCTCAACAAACCACCACATATCTGATGCTACACCACAGGAAAAAGCTAAAATTGAACTAAGAGCCCACAAGTCAGTGAAAAGTTTTTTTGCTAAATTTTGAAAGGTAGCAATAACCCTAAAAGAAATCTTAACTCATCACATGGTAATTTCCATCCAAACATCCTGAAAAGTAACTTCCGTCAACATTCCAGTTAGAAATTGCATGCAATAGCTTATTGTTTAAAAAGCATTTCTTAGAAATCCTTAGGTACAGTAGTGCATGAACGTCAGTTTCTTGTTCATGTATTTCATTTGATTTCCATTTAATAGACAGCTTGTTCCTCCTAGTCTTTCATACTAATTCTACGCTTGTTTTTATTCATATACAAATTTTACGCATTTTTTTTAAATATGAGCCATCTAATTTAGTGAAGTATTAATAGCTCCTTTTGATGACCCAGTAATCAGTGAAATTAGCGATCTGTATTGCACACAAAGAACTGTATTTGGAAAATTGAGTTTTGTCACCTCGAACAAGAGGTTAGGAGTAGCCTTGAGTCACTTTACAGCTATCATTTTGAAAAAAAAAATAGTTACATTCAGATTTCAAATGGGAGTGGACAGGAATATGAGTAATGAAAGGTTTTGATAACAGATCAAAAAATTGTGATTTTTTTAAACTATTTCTTCAAGTATAATTAACTAAGTTGAAATTCTAAGGGAGATCTTCTAAAGACTTGTTTTTTTCCCATGTCATTCCAGTATAAACATGGCATTGTGAGTGGATTAGGTGAGAGTTCTTTTATAGACAAGTAAGCATGAAAATATTCATTTGCTTTTATTCAAAGTCAGAAAAAAACACCAACCATTTTCAATATTGATTCCATACACACACAGGAAATTGTTGCCTCACAGACTTTATATAATCTACAGTGTCATTTATTGTAAACTCTATTAAACTGTTTTGAAGGTTGCTTATCACAGAGAAGGGTAACATGGTTAACTGGAATCACAGAATTGCAAGAGTTGGAAGGGACATCAGGACATCATTGAATCCAACTCCCAATATGTATATATATATATATATATATATGGAGCTATGACATGACAGAGAACATAAATGTACTTTTTAGTAACGTGCTGAAAACGTAGAGGATATTGTTCATTAAATTAGTTAAATAAAACCATTTGCATTCAGTTCCTTTCCATTTAGACACTATCAGGCTTACTAATAAGCTGGTCTTCCTGACAATGACATCAAAGGTAAAACTATCAATGAAAACAACACCAATTGCAGTTGTATTATTTGTAGCTGGTAAGTTAGGCCACAGAATGATAACCTTTGAGTTTGTCTAGATAGACAAAACACTGTTTTGATTACATGAGATTTAAAGTTTTCAAAAAATGGACTGTGAACTAGTTCAAAATGCATTAATAAATCACCAAGTAACACTAACTTCTAAACTTGTTTTATCTAATCTGGAGGAAAAGATTAAGAGGCGACCTCATTTCTATCTACAACTTCTTGACGAGAGGAACTGGAGAGGGAGGTGGCAAACTTTTCTTCCCAGTTACCAGTGATATGACACATGGGAATGGCACAAAGAAGTTCCAGGGGAGGCTCAGACTGGGTATTAAAAAAAAAATTATTTACTATGAGGGTAGTCAAACACTGCAAGAGTTTTCCTAGAGAAGTGCCTCATGCCTGTCAGTGTTCGAGAGGAATTTGGGAGATGCCCTCCTTAACATGCTATAACTTTCTTTAGCTCTGAAGCAGTCAGGCAGTTGGATTTGATCTTTGTAGGTCCCTACAAACTGAACTTATCTATTTAGTTCTAAACAAGAATGACACAATCTTAAACTACCAAATTCTATATTTCATCCATTATAATTATTATAACATATAATATTATTAATACTGTATATCTAAAATGACTACGGTCTTAATATTTACAAGACAAATGAATGAGGTATTATGGGACACCTGGAAATAAGTTTCCTGTTGCAATTGAGGGGCAAACTCTTTGTAACTTCCACACATCAAAATTTTTTAAAACATTGGAATGGTTTATTATGGCTTAACCTGGCAGATGGCTAAGAATCACTAAGTTGTTCACTCACTCCCTCCTTTTCCCAGTGAATGAGGGAGAGAACTGAGGAAAAAAGTAGTAGTCGTTGGTTGAGATAAAACTATGTATTCGGATAGAGAAAAGGAAAAGGGCAATAGTTATGACTATACATACGAATATACATGAACATGTTTAACAAGTGATATACCACCCAGTGACCAATGCTCAGCTAGCCCCCGAGCAGTGGAAGAAGAGAGATGAACCCCCCCCCTTCAAAGCTCCTACTACATGGTATCATATGGTATGAAATACTCCTTTTGCCCGTTTAAGTCAGCTGTGTCAGTTCTGTTCCCCCCACGTCCTTGGGCCTTTTGCTGCAGATGGCCTTTCTCTGTACATTACTTAGGAATAACTATAAACACTGGTGTGTTATCAACATTATTTCTCTTCTAGAATCAAAACATAGCATCATACCAGACACTTTGAAGAAAATAATTCTGTTCCAGCTGAAACTAAGACATTAGTTAACACCATTATAACAGTCTCTCATGCAAGACACTCACTAAAAAATTAACATACGCGTTTTAACAGGTCCAAAATAGTGGTACAGGATCAGGTTAATTGACAAAAATAACTTATACTGCTTCATGAGGCACTTGTGATACAACACGTAACTACCAAATTAAGCTGAGATTTCATACATCTCAAATATCAGGCAGGATATTATATTAAAATCAGACCATTAAGGTAGATATCCAGATTAATTCAATCTACTTTAAATTGTGTTCAGTATGAAAGCTGGTACTCTTTTCCCCATAATTATTTTAATTAGAAAAAATGAATAAAATATTTAGCAATTCTGCTCAGGAATAACACTCGTTTTTGGTTTTGTTTCCATATTCATTTAACATATCTTTTGATTATCTAACCATATTGATGGAATCAAACCAAAAAATTAATCTTAAAATTTCCATCCTAGGATAAGCAAGTTAGTATGACTAGAACCCAGAGTTACTTCTGTTCAGAACAAATTTAAGTGAGATATTTCTTCACTGAATTTAAATATTCAGCATATAACAAAGTATTTGAATACAATGAAAACATTTGCCATGTCTTAATTAAGAAATGCTAAGCACTTGAGACTACTGGACATAGCAACATATGTGTTTTATTGTTGAGTGCCAATTTCAAGTTTCAATCATTGAAATAAACAATTTCACCTGTCCCATGATACAAGAATATATTATTAATTAATGAAGAAATGACTTTAAGTTGATAACCTATTTTAAACATGTGAATAATCATAAATAACTGTGCTCTGTGCCCCTAGGAATACTGTCAAGTGCGTCAATAAAACATGGTATTACAGAAAGGGAAAGATCCTAAAGATTGTTAATTTTTGCAATGAAAGTGTTCCTGCTGTAAAAAAGTAAAAGAAAAAAAAAAGAAAAGATCCTCATATTCACTGAGTAACCAGCATAACAGAGTTTAAACTGTCATACATTTACCTTCAGGGAAGAATCAACTACATTGCAATGCTGTAAATTCCTGTCTGGAAAAAACTGCTGTCTGGAAGTCAAAACCACTGCATTCTAGTGACTAGACATTCAGTTTAGTTTGAAGAGACAAGAGCTGAATTCAAATTTTACACTACTCAGGCTCAGTGCTGAGCACAGTCAGCCACATATATTTTTGTTGATAGATAAAGAGCAGGGAGGAAACATGAAAGCTAATACAGAAATCTTGCATCTGCCTAAGGACATAAGAAATACAAAGAAATTCCCAAAGTAACCACAAAATATTTGCAAATATCTGTCTGATATTTGCTCAGAAATATTTATTTCCTTGGGATTGAGTCAAATTGCAACTTAGATCCAAATTAGAATTATGCCTAGATGAGCCTATTTGCTGTTAATACATATCATGTTTTTGTTGAAGTCACTGATACCTTAAGAGGCTCTGGTAGCCAACTTCAGTCTAAATAAGGAAATTAAATCCTCTCACACACCACTAATTTGGAAAGAATATTTCATTCTTCTCTTTTCCTAACCAGACACCACGTCCCATCCTTCTTTGCTCATTTGTAGGTGTTAAAAGCCATTGTTTAGTTGACTGTATATTATTTGTTAGAAGTGTTACAAAAAACTTCTGTTACTTCAATTACATACAGCATTTATCACTGACAAAAGTTATTGAAATGCTTGCAAGTCTGAATGAGTGAATATATCCTCATTTTACTAGCCAGTGTTCAAACACAGCTTACATTTTTAACCTACAAAATCATGAGAAGTATTTACAAACATACAGTTGAGAATTCACAAGAAAACACTGTTGATGGAGTTGCAGCAACTAATCAAATATGGCAGTGAGAGGGTGAAAAGCTGGAGTTTAACATTCAACAGGAGTAAGATAAGAAAGAAATGAAAAACTCTCAAATAGGGGAAAACCAAATAAACTAAAAAAGATGGAATTATATAAGTTCTTAGCAGGACATACAAAAGCATTTGTTTTTATTGCAGGCTCATAAGAGGTATAGAATTTAAGAACTAAAGAGCAAATTCATTTTATTTAAAAAGGAATTTTATCATTTTATGAGATTCTAGAAAGGACTTCTTTTCCCCAGACCTTTAAGGACATTGAAATATCACACTGAATAGAACAAATAAGAGAGCTCCCATTTGTTCATAACAGATTCCTAATTAGTTTCCAGAATACGTAAAGAACTGCCAATAACTGAAAAACTTGCTTTTAAATATAGAGGCTTGTAAATAGAAAGTTTAGGATGTCTCTGTCAGAGGCTGCTTCTATAGAACTAGGATTTTCCTTAGAACAGTGTAACTGTAATTAATAGATACAATTGCTACTGTAGGATATATTTTAGTGTAAATCTCCATACTTCCAACAACGTTCTTATTTTCTTAACACCAGCAGATGTTAAATTAGGCTTTTTTTTTAAAAAAAAACAAAAAACACTACAAACACTTCTGGATTGACTTGTCAACACAACAGCTAATGCTCTAGCCATTTCTGCAGAATAATACCAGTACTGTTACAAACAGCACAAACACTAATTTGTAAAGCAAAGCTAGGTACATAGCATTACACAAGAAGACACTTTCATCTCAACTCAATCACAATGAACCTGATCAGGGCTACTAATGATCTAATGCAAGGCTTTACTTCTCTCCTTTAAGACCATCATAAAGATAGTCAACAAATTTTTATTTTCTTAATTAAGAAAAGACAGAGGATACAAGATTCTACTGTAAGTATGTACATTCTTCCTCATTTAACCTTCTAAACAATAACTGACATTGGAATGGGAATTAAAACTTCAAATCTTCATGCCAGAGGAATGTCTTAAGAAATTTCATTTGCTGTATTAGTGATATCCAAGCAAAGTTTTATTTTAATGACAGAACACACAGCACATTAAGTCATATAGTTATTTCAGTAAAGCTAATATAGTTTTTTTCTGGATACATGAACACAGACAGTTGATTAGCAGAAAGAAATGGTTATTTATGTGGAGAAGTCTTCAGCAGACCAGAAAGTTATAGCAAAATCTAGCTTTAGATAATATATGCGCCTGTTTGCTGAAAGGAAATTAATGATAAATGATGATTTCTTCCATGGTACAGGGTTGTTGGTTTTTTTTGTCCCCCCCCTTCCCCCCTCTGAAAGTTGCTTAGGTTTTCTATAATTGCTTGTTTTTGTTGTTTTGGTAAACCATATACACAAACAAGTATTGTAGTACAAAACCTAGTATTTTAATGAGAAAGTCCGAAAATATCAAGTCACACTTTAAATTTTAAATAATGCAATAAATCTGCATTGAATGCAATTAGGGTGTCTATTGAAGACTGTGAATCTTGTCTGAATTTTTAAACAATTTCTATCAATGAAAATGAAGGTGAGGAAGCAGTTAACCAGTTACACAGTGGTTCCTGCCAGAAAGAATACTAATGCAACCACAATCCCTTCAAAAATATTACTTCAGTTATAAAAACAACTGCCACCTTGACTACTTCTTCCTTGTTATGATTGAATACAGATGACTGCAGAATTCTAGAATAAGAAGTTTCACATGGATTTTGACAGGTGAATTTTGGCAGAAAAAATACCAAGTTGCACACATCTGATGTTAATCAATAAATATATTTACCTTCAAATAAGACATTTGAAATTAACCTTATCAAAGGTCTAGAGGATACAGAATCTCATCTGCCACGATGGCATCCTAAAAGATGTTAAAAAGTACTCTCATTTAATGAAAAGGAATTATAGAGTGAATAACACCATCATATAGGATTGTAAAGGAAGAAAGTCTTTGAGAGTAAAAAAAATTCCCAGATTGAGTTTCCAAATGGTAGAAAAAAATTAAGGTCAAAATATTTAAAACACAAAAAGAAAATATAATAAAAAACAATATTCAAAGAGACTAATCCAAAGCTGATCACAATAGCAGCAGCTTTCCCCTCTCATTTGTTAGAGTTTAGATCAAATCATAAGGGGACCAAATTCTTCTCTATCTTGAACCATCAATGCAATCTCTACAACACTAAGCTAGATGGACATAGAGACCAAGGTGTGAGCATAAATACTGAATATACTGTAGTTTAAATAAGTAGTATGTTTTTACTTAAAATAAGAAGTCTGCAAAATGCACCTATAACAGTTTTGCCTTAGGAAAAGAGTACAGCAGCATTTGCTGTAAAAATATAAACAAGCAAAGTGAAAAGTAGAAGATATTTCTGCAAACATAGCTGAGAGAGATGGCACTGCACAGTATGTTATTTGTAGGCTTTGTTATTAGAAGGATATGATATATTTAATAGCAAGTAATCTAAACACTGTATCTGCAAAGTGGATTAAATAGAGAATTTTTGAGATGGTATAATGGATTTGTGTCTAGTTCTTTATCAAACTCGTTTTTCAGAATACTTTCTTCTCATCTTTTCTTAGCTCATACGTAATGCTGAATAGGGGCTATCATGCTGATTAAGTACAAACCTTACTTGTTATTCACAGGTATCAATTATTATTGGTCTCAAACGCGGTAGCCAACTCTTTTTCATCATACAGGCAGAAAAACGCTACAGAACCTGAAATCATACTTGTTATACAAATGATGAAACATTAAGAACCACATCACACCACTTAAGACTTTATGTGAGGTACCTAACCTGGGCAGAATACTATGTAGTCTCTCAAGATCAACTCACACGCTGCAGAAGCAGTTTAACTGAGGTGCCTTGAAGAGACTAATCCGTTACTCTGCTGGTAATGGAGATAACAGATTTTGCAGTTTTGTGCTTGGTAAAGGAAACAAATCCATCACTAGTTTAGATCTGATGCTGCATTTATAAAGAAGAATGGAGGAGCTTACATCTCAGAAACTAAAGGTGACACTTCTCTCAGACAAAGTAAGATTTTTAAGAACTCAGTTCTGTAAGCAAGTCATCTTGGCATTGTGTTTGTCCTCTGCATATCTAGCCAACTTCTTTCTGCTCTGTCAATAACTATTTTAGAGTCAGTGTAAAAGAGCATTTCTACGAAACCTGTTTCTTCCTATTAAGTAGTGCCCTTTACAAGCTGTTAAATGTACTTAGACACTTTTAGGCCAGGGGAAAAAGAAAATGCTAAATAACTTCTCAGTTAGGGACTATTATTTATCTCTCTATATCAAAGTCAGGTGAGACCTCATAGATCTTCCACCAAGAATCTTTTACTCACCTTGCTGGCTTAATGCATCTTAGTGCTCCTTTATTTATTCAAGACTCATTCTGAAAAATCCATTGGCAGTCTCAGACATGCTGGATGTCAATAGAAACTAAGAGAGATGAATTTTGAACAGTAATCAGAACATTAAGAAAATGAACCTAGATTGGGACCGAGGCTTTGTACTACATTTGAAAGCATGAGTAGTCAGTGAGGAAAGTTCCTAAGATTTTGCAGTGTCATGGGACTAATTACCTGAACAAGTGATTAAGAGTCAATATGATACTAAACTTTCCTTGTTAATGCACCGAAAGTTATATGTTGGTGAAAAAGCATCCTTCACATTTCCAAGAACAGACTTTCCTCCATTTCATCACATAAAATCCTTGAAAATGAAAGATCTACATAATTGGACACCACATTCTCTCACAGCATGCACATCAGCTTTCTAGAATGGATGAAGATCCCACATACTACATGAGATTGAATCAAAGATAAACTAACATCAATCAGATATTTTGGATTTTCAGAAGGCAAGATGTTTAATAAATTCTTCATTAAGTATGTGTTGTCTCCAAAGACATGCATTCTTATATCCTGTTTTTTGAACTTCATGTTTTTCTCCTTCCCACATATGTTCTTTAAAAATTGTTTCTTATGTTTTATTTTTGAAGAGCCTACAATTTCAAACTGGATAAATCAATTCAAAAGTAAGAAAATACGACTAGTGGGAACCAAGTGAAAAGGTTTGAGCTCCTAAAAACATGGTCCAAGCTAAGATCATACTCAGATTCCCATATGAGCAACAACTGAATAGCAGTTTTCCCAGTCAAATTCTCAATTTCTCAATCTTCTCAGCTCCATTAAAGAAAAATTAAAAATGCTTCTATACATGAAGATTTTACATAAGATTACAACATGGTCTTTCTTAATCCACTTGCTTGCCTTACTAAGTAGTCAAAGACAAAAGGATTTAAATAAATTATTTCCTTTGAATGTGGTTTGACATTTTCACTAATGCACATGAAAGTTAAATAATTTACCCAAGCCAAAGACTGAATCCATTACACTCATAGGATGGTTTTTAAAGTGATAAACCACTATTAGCATTCTTTGCCAACAGGCGATGAAGCAGTCTTCAAAAATTATAGGGATCAACATCAGTTTCCAGACATCTACATGATATTTATTAGAGTAAAGGAGGCTCCTAGTACATAAATACAAAACTTAACCTTCTATCTAGGAAGCAGATTTTTGGCCTGAAAAGTTGGGATATGATTTTCAGGGAAATAATTTTGTTCAAGGAAATTAAGAGAACGCATGAGTAAAACAGGAATCCCAATTAGTTCCAGTGTAATTTTCTGTGTCACTGTATCATACTTTAAGTGTAATATTTGTAGATGATTTGCTGTAACATACCAGAAAAAAAAATACAAAAAACATAGCAAAACCGACAGCAACCATTTCCATCACACATACCACACATACATCTTTTAGATTTTTATTTTTTTTCTGACAATCTAGAGTGAGGAATAATAAGTAGTAGATTAACACATTATTTTTCTATAATTTTGCCTTTTACATGGTCACAGAATTAATGAATTTAACTACAGATGATTTTTATTGTTTTTGTTTTAAAACATTATAATACAAGAAATACAATGAAAGCATAAACCCCAGAAGCCTAACTCTTCAAAGAAGAGATTTTTATTCTTCTAAATTTTGTTTCCCTTCTTGTTTCTGGATTCGCTTTTATAGAATTTAATAGACTATAGCACAAGTGTCTGTGACAAACTAGAACTGTTCACTACTTTTGAGCAATTTTAAGGTAGAAACAGAAGAGCAGCATTTAGTTTTGTTCTCTAACAGGTTTTCCATACAACTCAAAATACGTTCATTGTGCTCTTAAGTCCAGCATGAAATGTTAAAATATTTGATGCTGTATTCAGGTTCTTCCAGGTAACTGGCGTCTAAATTGCCAATACTGACTCTCAGTCATTAAACAGAAAAAAAGAGTACAAAGATGGTTATATTACACTGTGCAGTGACAGCTTGTAAAAAGAATGAAATTATTGAAAATAGGGACCTCAAATCTAAAATACACATTTTGAGAGTTTCCCTTTTCACTAATGAGTTTAGCCCTGAGGACTAAATCCCCTTTAGCAGTTGCAGGATATCATTTGAATAAGATTCATTCAAAAGTAACCCAACTCATTCATTCCAGAAATATGTGAGAATGATAATCAGAAGTGCAGCTTAGTGTGTACAATAGAGAGATATCCTTAAAATAAATAAATCCAAACTTATCCTAAACACAATATCAATGTGCATATACTCTGAATATTTACCAGAAAATAAGCTCACCCTAGTTTTGCAGTGTCTGAGTTCTTAATAATGCTTTAATCTGTGATACGGAACACCTGAACAAAATCTAAATATCCAAGATGCAAACTTTTAGATTTTATCTGCATCAAAAGTTCACACAGGAGAAACTGAGAGTGAAAGAAGAAAAGAATGAACAGATTTATGGGAGACGTTGTTTCTGAAAGGCAAAGAACATTTCCAAGATATCAAGGTATTTATGTTTAATCGCTGCACAAGCCAAGCTCGCAGAATTCTAGATCTGTGTGTATATATAATTGATTAACCTGTAAAAGAAGAGTATGTATTCCATTTTGTTTAACTTCCAGTAGTTGTACTACACATACTCAAACAAGTGTCCAAATTAAAGAAAAGAGCAGAAGGATATAGTCTCATTTTAGCATACATTGCCTGTTGGGCACTTACTGCTATTAATAGTGAGGACTCAGCTGCTGGTTATGATACTAGAACACAAAATCTATATATAGCACAATAGATTGGACAAGGATGATACAAGTTAATCAGATGAAGATTCACTAATAGATTAGTTTATGCCAACATGCGCTGCTCATGATTTAAGTGATTATAGTTGCTCCTGACTTCTTAATGATAAATACAAACAAGCTGGATGATCTACTCTATATGAGCACAAGCTCTCAATTTAAAATGTCTTCATTAGTTTTAGAGTTTTTAGCACCTGAAACCGAGTTCAGTTCTCCTCCACAGCTATTCTGAGAGTGTTACATATTCTTTCAATTATCAAAATCTTTATTACTTTGATTACTAAAACATTTTCTTCTACACCCGCTTCTAGGCCTTTGCAGTCCTATCCCCAAAAGGTGTATCTGCATAAGTAGAATTGCAATGGTTTACAAACTTTCACAAGATTCACAAATTACAGATAGTAAGATAAGAATTAAGTTTTATAGCATTTCAAAAATTAAGCCAACCAGCCATTCATATAGAATATTTAATTTCATTATTGCTCTATTCATCAAAATTGTTGGTTGTGAAATCTGACAGTAAGAACTTTACTTTTATTATAACAGTGACATAACAACCCTGATCTTGCAGTCTTCCTTTAGTGAAAAAAAAAGTTTTTCAATAACATCTACAGATAATGGACAAATTTATCCTTTTGTATTTCCAGCTGCTTTAGAGATACTATAAGGCAAAGATTTTCTATTTAGTGTGTCATCTTCATTCCTCTAAAGCCTACACAGCCAAAAATGTGCTTACTATTTCCAGTAGCTTGCTAAGTTCTGTTTCTGATAAATCACTGGCTTAAGCAATATAATTGGTATTGATGCCCTTTTTTTTTATATCCTCCAATTTCCAGCTCACTTTCTGAAACTTGAGACACTTTTTTTCTGTTCTGGTTTGGATGCAATGTAATTTGCTGGCAATCTGTCTGTCAGACTTGTTTTTTATACCAAGCACTGTAATATGATATTACAGCAGGTTATTTGCTCATGCTTTCCTGTGCAACCTATTCTACAGAGCCACTTCAGCGGGGGGTTGGACTGGATGATCTCCAGAGGTCCCTTCTAATCCCTATGATCCTGTGAGATTCTGCAGTAAGTGTAATAAAGAAATCCCAGCTTCTGCATTTTGAATGGGAGGAACTGCTGGGGTATAGGAATGAGATTTACTGGAAACATGCCTTTTTATCAAGATAACTGTCAACAAACTAGGGCAGCAGCTCCCATGCCAAAGATCAGTACAGGAGAAAACATGGTTTTTCTGAATGTAATTAGAGAACCAAAAGAAACTCAATTTGAGTGGTCTGAAGTAAGTTGTAGGCCTGATTCTTTGAACACAACTGCTTGGATCAAAAGGGGTCTCTGGCTATTTATACACAGTCTACAAAAATAGGCTTGAAACCACATAGCCTCTATTCTTGGTGACCTAACCTGGAATTTTAGCAACCTCCATAGGCATCCCAGGTGCCACAAGAGGAGGACAGTCCTACAGACATGAGGCAGATGATGTCAGGTGGTGAGGTGCTGCAACAGCCTGCCCAGAGAAGTTGTGGGTGTCCCATTCCTGAAGGTATTTGAAGCCAGATTGGATGAGGCCCTGGCAAATTCATCTAGTGCTTGATTTAGCAGTTGGTAATCCTGCCCGTGGGAGTGCACTGGAACTAGATATCTTTACAGTCCCTGCCAACCCACGCCATTCTGTGATATTAGAGGGAGGTAGTTGAGTCAGCATCCCTGAAGGTGTTCAATAAACATTTAGACATTCTGTTGAGAGAAATGGTTTAGTGGAGGCATGTTGGTGGTAGGTGGATGGTAGGACTGGATGATCTTGTAAGTCTTTTCCAGCCTTGGTGATTCTATGATTAAGTGTTGGTAATTCAGCTATTGAAATTCAATATAAACTTAGGAATCTATGATCAAGTACCTCAAGTATTTGCTTTCAACCCCAGTAATTATCACTTAGCAATTCCTCTGACTTCTCAACAGGTAGATGATCTTTCCTAACCATTCTTATATCTATCTTCTTGTCTGTTGTTCTGGTAAGTCTTCAGCTTGCAAGTCCACAGGGGGTCTTGCTTTACATTAAATTTATAATTTCTATTTCACTATTGTACCAAATACTTGGATTTCTAAACACTGTTCCATTTAGTAAATACTGCTAACATTTTCACTAATCAGCACAAAATTGTTTTTTCAGGTACACAAAATACAGCAAAGGTGCAAAAAAAAAAAAAAAAAAAAAAACCAAACAAACAACAAAGCAAAACATTAAAGCAGCATGATCTTTTCTTCTCTCCCTTCCTTTTTCCCTCCAACTTCCATTTCTTTCCCCTCTCCTCATATTTTCCTCTTTTTTTTCATCCCTGTTAGGATTTCTGCCTTTGTAGGAAAATTGTACAACTACAGTCAGCAAAGGCTTGGTCCTCCAGAAAGTTTGACTGCCCTCCTGCAATTTGCATTACCTGCTTATTTTCTCATTTCTCATCCTGTGGCAATACCGAGTAGTACCAGAGAGAAACACACACTGCAGATTCATCCTAGTGCTCACAGTGTACCATGATGTTGTTTCCATATTGACACTTGGCCATGACAATTCAAGTCTCAGTTTGAAATCCAGAGACTTAACATAAATAGACCACAATACCAGTAGACAAATGCCTTTTCTATGCTAATAAAGCTAATTAGAGAGACAAACGTTCACCTTATGTGCTCTTTTATGAAAGTCCTTCAAACTGCTGTCTTTTCTGTCATTAAGTCTTTGTCCATAATCAATTCTTCCTTTAAGTTTTGCTCGTGTCCCAGCTCTTATTTCCAATGAGAAGGTGGCAAAAATGGTCTTCTACAGTGGTACAATCTAACATTCAGAAGTACAATTTGAATTTCACAACAGAATAACAAAAAAATGAGGAATCTGGTAAACAAAGTAGAAGTGCAAGAAGCACAGCAGCAAGAAGGAATAAAAATATTTATAATAATGTAACAGTTATTTTCCTTCTTCCACACTCAAAAAAATCTCATCACAAAACACAAACCTTTAAGTAAAATCAATGGACATATATTGCCAAGGAAAAATCATATGCAATTTTACTTCATTCACTGCTCTACTACTACAGAGTGCGTTAAAACCCCTACTTCAAGATGTCTCAGGTTCACCCATGCTGTTTCTGCAGTGGCTTGTTCTAGGCACTTTACACTCATTGATTCCAACTCACGGTCAGCATCTCACTCATTTTTCTGCCCTAAAGTACTGAACTCACCATCACCAGAGAAGCCAGCAGCTTTACACTAGTTTCACAGTTCCGGGAGTTGGTCATCAGCAGATCTTACATGAAAGCAGAGATGGTATTTACTGGTTATCCAAATACTTTAGCCACTGTGTAAAAACTACTAAGAATCTGTTGGGAAACGCCCCAAGTTTTCCCAAAGGGTTGCCCTCCTTGCGTGGGGAAGCACGACCACTCAATGTGAGTGCACACAGCTTCAACTTTATTGTAGCAACAAACCCTTATATAGTATACTTGTTTACAGGATCCAGGTTTCATGCAACCAAGCGTATCAGAGAACAATGGTGTTTCCCAAGCAATTTTCATATACAGAACACCTTGCTAAACTGCAACGTACTATTCACACCACTGCACCTGTATTTATCAATCTATTTCTTTCATCTAAGATTACATCGTAGGTCATTAGTGAATCATTAGCTACATGCTCTCGAGCACACTGCGCCCCAACAATTCCCCCCTTTTTCTTTTAGGGCTGTAAGGCAAAACAATCCCTTGGACTGTGCCCCCCTTGATCTTGTAGCCAATCAAGAATGATGTCCGAATCCTTGTTGTCAGTCACAACAAGTGCAGCTTATGGCGCGGTAGCACGCAGCAGACAACTAT
The DNA here is from genome assembly GCF_002078875.1 of Numida meleagris. NCBI lineage: Eukaryota > Metazoa > Chordata > Aves > Galliformes > Numididae > Numida > Numida meleagris. The sequence continues at coordinate 80,886,058 of NC_034410.1, forward strand.
ACAAAATTCTAGCTACTATTACTAGTAGGATAATGATTAAGATCCATTTGAAACCTTCTTTAACAGTATCATATATCCAAGGAGTAAGACCTGGAAACACAGATCGCAGCCAATCATCAATAGGATTATGATCCTTAGTAATGGATCGAGTGTGATTAGGCAACCAATGAATTTGCTTTTGAATTGATTCGCTATGATCAGAAAGATTAAAACAGCACATTCCATCAAATTCCTTACAGCCATGCCCTTGAGCTAGTAAAAGAAAGTCTATAGCGGCTCGATTCTGCAGCACTGCATGGCAAAGGCTGTTCTTATCTTCTAACATTTCTTCAAAGATCTCTGAAGTATGATTGCTCTGTTTAACAGTCCAGCACGCTAGACATTCGATCTGTTTCAAGGCTTGGGCGGCAGCAACTCCTGGGGCTAGGAATGAGGCAAAAATCTTAACAGTCACACTCCATAGCTGTACTTTGTTGGAACAGGTGCTGTCAAGGATTTAGAGAGACCGACGCTCTTTGTGAAAAGCAGTTTTAAGTTCCTTATCAATATTTAACCATTCTATAAAATAATAGCACTAATCATATTAATAATATAACCATCATAATTCAATCAGAGCCTGGATTGACAACACACTAAACATAAGAAAAGATACAAGGCAAACAGCATAATGACAAGAAATACTGTCAAACCCATTAAAAAGAATGAGTTCCAATCAACATACACAGCAGGAATCAGAAACTCCCTAAGGTAATCTATTATTACTTATTGACCCTTGAAAGGTGACAAACCACCAGAAAGGAGAGAGAAGAAACACGCCAGTGGTGGATGCAATAGGCAGTGCCAGCAGGGCGTCCCCTGCTTCAAGGTGCACTTCTCCTCTCTCACCCACCACAGACTCTCCTGCTTTTATCCTTCTCAGGGTCTGCAGGGTTTTTCCATTTGTACACTGCATCCGCATGGCCAGTGCGATATACAGAGCCCAAGTGGAAACCTGTTCGCAGAGCAAAACAAGCTACTAAGGTCAGCTCTCTCTACGAAACAAAATATTTACAACTATAGGCTCAACTGTCAGTTCCCTTAAAACTATCAGAGTATCCCAAGATCATTCTATAGTGAGGGGCGTTTGGGCCCCTGATATAGGTGCCAATTGAAGGGACCAGTGAACTAAAAATCTGTTGGGCAATACTCCAGAATCCTATATTAGAATCACATGTGGAATCAAAGTAAGATAGTGTGCACCTTTGTCTCGAGTGATGCGTAGTCATGTTTCTATAATCCTGACTAGTGGGATGAAAAACAGTTAATCATTCTAT